>NC_079189.1:141854867-142165515 GCF_029499605.1 Hyla sarda | reverse complement strand
TATTTAGTATATGTGTTTTAAAAGGGTACTCCGGTGGAAAACATTTTATTTATTTTTTTTATCAACTGGTGCTAGAAAGTTAAACAGATTTGTAAATTACTTCTATTAAATGTCTTAATCCTTCCAGTGCTTATTAGCTGCTGAATACTACAGAGGAAATTTTCTTCTTTTTGGATAACTCTGCTGACATTACCACAGTGCTCTCTGCTGACATCTCTGTCCATTTTAGGAACTGTCCAGAGCAGCATATGTTTTCTCCTACTCTGGACAGTTCTTAAAATGGACAGAGGTGTCAGCAGAGAGCACTGTGGTCGTGATGTCAGCAGAGAGCTCTGTGTTCCAAAAATAAAATAATTTCCTCTGTAGTATTCAGCAGCTAATAAGTACTGGAAGGATTAAGATTTTTTAATAGAAGTAATTCACAAATCTGTTTAACTTTCTGGCACCAGATGATTAAAAAAGTTTTCCATCGGAGTACCCCTTTAAGTTGACTTTTCCACCTGCATTCTTTTCATTACAAGTCATGCGATTCTTCGATTTTGTTTCTAGGATTGCTACTGAAGAATGTAAGGGGGGAAAAACCACCAGGAAAAAATGCTTTTTAAACTATGAAGCAGCATTTCCAAACAGTGTGCCTCCAGCTGTTGCAAATCTACAGCCCCATAGCATGCCCGGACAGCCAACGGCTGTCCAGGCATGCTAGGGAACGTAGTTTTGCAACAGCTGGAGGCACACTGTTTGGAAAGCACTGCAATAGAGATATATGGGAGCACAACCTAGCAGCAAAAACAAACAAAAAAAAAGCAATAATAATATCGGGATTAATAGCTAGTGATGCCATACTGTAATATCATCCTCATAACTTTATGCATCTCAGTCTGCCTTTCCTTCAAATATGCCAGCTCTATAGGCCGTGTGCACTTCATTGCCTATTACAGGCTGCGATTCATTTCCTGCCACAACCCACAGCCCCATACCACTCTGACAGGTTACACATAATAGATTACCCATTTTGAGGTAAAAAAAAACTGCTGAATCAGCTCTCATCATCACATGACCACAACTCCCTCACAGCACGCAATCCTCTTACATGTGTTTTTAGTAAAAAATAAAAGATGAATACTGAGAAAAGACAATTTTACTTTAGTGTGAAGTTGCAAACTAACATGGAGCCAAACTTATGCCTGCAACATCAGCTACAACAAGTAAGCGCAAGGCATACACAAGAACCTCTACATTACACTCTATTAAAGGAGTAGTCCAGTGCTGAAAAACTTATCCCCTATCCTAAGGATAGACGATAAGTTTCAGATCACGGGGTGGTCAAATGCTGGGGCCCCAATGATCTCCTGTATGTTGACCACCGCACGAAGCGGCGGCTGACACGCCCCCTCTAAACAACTCTATGGCAGAGCCGGAGCGCTGCCTTCAGCAATCTCCAGCTCTGCCATCGCGCTGTATTGAGGGGGCGTGTCAGCCGCCGCTTCGCGCAGTGGTCGACACGCTATTTGGCCAGTGAGCCGGGCCCCGTACAGGAGATCGCGGGGGGGCCCCAGCGGTCGGACCCCGCGTTGATCTGAAACTTATCCTCTATCCTTAGGATGGGGGATATGTTTTTCAGCACTGGACTACTCCTTTAATACCCTAAGCTGCACAATATAAGCATACATTTTTTTCACAGCATGCTTCTTTAAACAGATCAGCAAAGACAAGTAAGGCTGGGTTCACACCTAGTATTTTGGTCAATATCAGAGCCTCATTTTGGTCAGTAATTTCAGCTAAAACCAGGAGTGAATGCACTACACAAAAAAGGTGCAAATCTTTGTATTAGATATTTTTTGTGTCCATTCTGCGCCTGATTTTAGCTACAAATACCAACCAAAATGCTGTGTGTGAAATAAGACTCTGTTCACATTAAAAGTAAGCCTTCCTTTAAATGTATGAATGGAGTTATTGGGGCCCTATGAATATGTTCAGTGTATGTGGCTAGGGGTGTTCAGAGTTTGTGTTTTTGTTTACCAGCTCGATCACTGCGATTGGTTTAGTGAGCAATTTCATGCATGTCGAGATGGGGACCGGTGAGTGCCAGTTCAAGCAGTTTAAGTATTTTTTGTTTTTTCAAACAATCTGAATCAATCACTTTATAACAATAAGAGTTTCACTAAAAAAAGAGGATAATTTTCTTTTATTATCTGACATACCTACATATAGACCTACTGAACTGTCTATCTAAAAAAATGCTTAAAAGGGGTACTCCAGTGGAAAACTTTTTATTTTAAATCAACTGGTGCCAGAAACTTAAACAGATTTGTAAATTACTTTTACTTAAAAATCTCAATCCTTCCAGTACGTATCAGCTGCTGTATGCTCCACAGAAACATAGCATTTCTTTCTGGAATTATTTTCAGTCTGACCACAGTGCCCTCTGCTGCCACCTCTGTCCTTGTCAGGAACTGTCCAGAGTACAAGCAAACCTCTCCTGCTCTGGACAGTTCCTGACATGGACAGAGGTGTCAGCAGAGAGCACTGTGGTCAGACAGAAAAGATTTTTAAAAAGAAAAGAACTTCCTCTGGAGCATACAACAGCTGATAAGTACTGGAATAATTAAGATTTTTTAATAGAAGTAATTTACAAATCTGTTTAACTTTCTGGCACCAGTTAATTTAAAAATTTTTAATTTTCACCAGAGTACCCCTTTATCCATCACCACCAAACTTTTCTATGGCCCTGGAGCCATGTTTCCTTTCAAGTGCCATAACATTCTTTTCTTCTTTAGGTCAGAGCTACACTAAGACTTGTGTCAGATGTAGTCTATAAGAGGGCTTATCCCTTTCATTTCTATGGACTGAAGCTCAATCATTAGCACTACAAAGTCTTTGCCCCCACAATGCGCCCAAACCAGCGCTATTTTTACACTGGATAAGAGTTGCCTGTATAAATGCACAACTTGAACACCACAATCCATGCTTCAGACATTCTTCAGCTTCACTTCAGCCACAACTGTGTGCCTAAGGTTCCATTATTTTCCGGGAGATACTTTGCTACTTTTTTTTTTAATTACTAGCACCAGTCTATGGGTAGGATTGCAGCAGATGCCGATGCTGCTCAATACATGATCTATAGCTGCAGGTCTACTAAGAGACCTTGCATAAACTACTAAGCAATAATGCAATTGGCAAACACCCTCACTTAAGCCATATACTTCTTCAGTGAAAGGAAAACCTCTTGTGGCACTTGTACATAGCCATACTATAGGATCTATAACCTGCTACAGACTCATACAATACCATCATGTTTCTCTGATAAACATATCAACAGAAAACTATGAGTGTAATATAATCTTACAAGGTAAAAAACTGATAGATGATGCGTGTCTTATGATTCTGTCTTATCCTTAGTATGGGCAACAACTGAAAACAAGACATGTTAATAATACAGTCTGCAATCACCTCCACAGACTAATGTAATAGTCGCCAAGCTATGGGACAACAAGATAAATATATATTACAGCATTATTCTGGTTTGGGAAACCACAACACTCAGCATGCCCTAACCTCCTGAGACAGTCCAGACATGGTAGAATGTGCAATCTCCTAATAACTGGAAGAGCACACGTTGTAGACCATTGTTTTACAGCATGCCATGTTAAAACACACAGTATCGGGGACAGAAGATTTCCTTTATATGGCTGGTGGAGCATTATACAGACATTTTTAATATGCATTGGTTAATAAAATGTGTATATTTTCGGGATAAAAATGCTGTCTTGTCCGCGCAGCTATACGTGGGTGGACAAGCAGGGCTTTGTGCACTGAGGCTTTATGACACGTCCCCAGTTTACAAACCAGGCTAGTTGACAAACCAGAAGCCTGCACAGAGCCCTGCTTGTCCTGCTCAAATTTCCTGTATTTTGTCTCTGCACAAGGACACACAAGGACAACACCGCATTTATAGCTGCAGGGACAACAACGCATTTCGTCACTAATGCATATTACAAATATAGATAGTGTTATTATTTACATCATATAAAAAAAAAATTTTCTTCAAATGACAGGTATGCTTTAAACATAAAAATAACCCATACTTACCTACCTCAACCTCACACAGCTTCCATTCTGACATTACCCAATCAAGCGCTATATACTATCCCCACAGGAACCTCCCACTGATCACAGCAGTGCCCTCAGTGATTGACTGAGGAAGCATTTTCTCCAGTGATGGTGACTGGGATAACATCAAAACAGCAGCTGTGGGGGATGGGGGTGGGGTGAGTATGGGTTATTTATGTTTAATGCTCCCCAACCATAAATAAAAAATTTTCTGTACCTGGATAACCCCCGTGGGAACCTGTCATCACTTTCATGCTGTCTGAACTGCGAGTTATGTCAGTTCCTGGTGGCTACTACTCGCCCTGCCAGCCTTGATTGTTAGATCTTCTTCCTATACCCAAACAACAAAGGGGGGGGGGGGGGGGGGAGACGGCAAGCCAATGGAGGCTACAATGAGGACTCGTTCCCTTCAAAAATTGCTGCTTTTACACACACAAGACCAAAATTATGGAATTCAAAAAGCAAAAGACCAGAAACTTAGGCTGGGTTCACATGTAGTATTTTAACAGTATTTGTGGCCAAAACAAGGCATGCAACTGACAAACCTTTATAGGATCCCACGTCGTATTTTGCTGCTGCGTATTTTCCTACCCATTGAAGTCGACAGGTAGAAAAATCAGCTGTAGAAATTTTTCAGCAAAACAGCACATATTCAGCTGCATCTTATATATGAACGTCAATAGGTAGGAAAATACGCAGAAGCTAAATACGGCACATGTGACCCTACCCTAATGGTGTATTTACATGTACAGTACACTGCACATATTTTAGGTGCAGAATTTGAAGTTGCAGAGTTCAATGTAAACTAAATAACAAAAACACAGCTTCAAATATTAAAAATATGTGCAGGATACTGTACGTGTGAAAAGACCCTAAGGGTACAGTCACATACTGTATTCGCTGCAGATTGTATATTGTCTTCAAATTGATTTAACAGCATTAAATCAGTAATTGTGAATGTATCATGAAGGAAAGATTTGCACTGTCTTGGGGAGATTTATCACAACCTGTGCAGAGGAAAAGTTGACCAGTTGACCATGGCAACCAGATTGCTTCTTTTATTTCTCAGAGGCCTTTTTCAAAATAAAAGAAGCAATCTGATTGGTTGCTATGGGCAACTGGTCAACTTTTCATCTGCACTGGTTTTACTAAATCTCCCCCTCCCTGTGTTTTGGGCCCACTTGGGCAAAAAAAAAAAAAAAAGATTTTTTTTTTTTTTTTTTTTAAATACTGTCTTAGCCTTTGCACAAAGAGAAAAACTGTAACCTCTGCTCTCATCAGGACCAATGACACGGATCCTCCACATCACTGACAGCCGACAGCACCGGCCCAAGCCTATCACCCGGTATATTCCTCTATTTCTACCTGATATAGAAACATATTGGGGGAGATTTATCAATACCTGTGCAGAAGAAAAGTCGCTGTGTTGTCCACAGCAACCAATCAGATCGCTTCTTTCATTTTCACAAGTCTTTAAAAAATAAAAATAAAGAAGCGATTTGATTGGTTACTACGGACAACTCAGCAAGATTTCCTCTAAACAGGTTTTGATAAATCTCCCCCTATAGTTTGTTGTGGATGTTATAGAACAGTGGTCAACCTGCAGACCTCCAGATGTTTCAAAACTACAACTCCCAGCATGCCCGGACAGCCGATGGCTGTCCGGGCATGCTGGGAGTTGTAGTTTTGCAACATCTGGAGGTCCGCAGGTTGAAGACCACTGTTATAGAAGGTAAAACAATCAGTGGACACAATAACACTTCCTATACAGCAACTATATGACTATAGATCTGCTACATTTCTACTACATCCGCCATAGTGCCAGTGTACTGTCCGATGCCAGTCACCACAATGTTTACTAATCTGTGGGAAAAGCAGACAGTTTGTGTTCTATCTGGGCCAGTGTGTGTTGGAGTTCTATAAACCAATATAACAGATACTACTACATTGTTACATCCTGTACAGCATACAGCAGTGTTTCCCAACCAGGGGGCCTCCAGCTGCTGCAAAACTATAACTCCCAGCATGGCAGGACAGCCTATGGTTGCCCGGGCATGCTGGAAGTTGTAGTTTTGCAACAGCTGGAGGCACACTCATTGGGAAATACTAGCATACAGCCTACACGTGTATGTACATGTATAATGGCAGTCAGACACACTTAGTGAGGGGCTATTGAGTCACACAAAAACTTGTGTACTATGTATATAGTAGACACCTATGTGTATACATATACAGCGTGCGGTCTGCTCCACCACAGAGCGGGGGACACACATACATACACACACACACACGTATACATAGCGTGTGAATGTAGCCGGTACCGGGGAGCACCGAGTAAGGGGGTCACCTGATAGGGTCACGTGTCCAAACGGGGTCCGGCCGCGGCTGGAGAACACACTGGCACACGCACACTTAGCGGAAGGTGCTCGCGGAGAGATACAAGCACGGAGGAGAGAGAGAGAGGGCGCGCCGGGATGACGTCAGTCGCTCGGCAACAACTAGTGCTGCCTCGGCGCAGGACAAGTGACGTCATCCACTGGAGCCGGAAGCAGAGACAGGAGAGACTGTGTAGACTCGCACGTCGGTTTTTGTTATTGCTGTAATGTAGAGGGCCTTTAGTGTTATGGACAGGACCGCACTATTCCTATGTGCAGTCATGTTATAGCATGTGAATAGTTGGCGCCTAAAGGAGACTTTCTCACAAGGTAAGTTCCCCTGACTCAGTGGATATAGTCGTGTTTCACAACCAGTGTGCCTCCACCTGTTGCAAAACTACAACTCCCAGCATGCCCGGACAGTTTATGTTTTGCGACAGCTAGAGGCGCTCTAATTTGGAAACGCTGAAGTAAGGAACAGTAATGTAGTAGCCCATGGCAACCAAACAAATTCCACCTTTCAGGACCTGGTAACTGAAGTCAGCCCCCTGATTGGTCCTTCTGGCTCTTCTTGCAGTTTTTCTTAGCGCCATTTGTGATCGTTCTCACCCCAGGATAGATGTAAGAAGGAAAAGCATAAAAACGTTGCGCTCCTTTTTTTTTTGTAGTATTAGCAAGAGGTGTATGCCCACCACCGCACCTATAGTTCTATACATACCTTGTTGAGTTGTGCTGACTCTGGCATGAGGTATTTGCAATATGACGCCCATGGACCCATTCCGCGTACCCTGGGGTGCAGGTAAGGAAATCTGTAGAATATAGGAAGAAAGGGAGTCTTGGTGAGCAGCTCTGCCTGGTTTACAAAGAAATTCTTAGCCACCACAGTTGCACCGGACTTTTGAAATGTATTAAAGGAGTACTCCAGGATAAGAAAACATATCCCCTATCCTAAGGATAGGGGATGAGTTTCAGATCACGGAGGGTCCGACCGCTATCTTCCATACGGGGCCCCAGTAGTCAGCGGCAAGGGGACTACAGCAGCCAATATGCCCCCTTAATACATCTCTATGGGAGAGCCGGAGCGCTGCATTCATCCACCTCTGCCATAGAAATGTATTGAGTCGCTGCGTCATGCGGTGGTTGAAATGCGCTATTTCGACAAAGAGCCGAGGGTCCCGTTTGGGGGGGGGGGCCATAGGTCGGACCCACCGGGATATGAAACTTATCCCCTATCCTTAGGGGATACGTTTTCTTATCCTGGAGTACTCCTTTAATGGAGCATAAAAGTGGACAATGCGATTTGGTGCTCACGTGCACCTTATGTCCATTTTAAAACAATAACTGGGGTCCTGGCTTGCCGGGCTCATTTAGTTGTGCTGAATACAAAGAGGTTGCTGGTCGCTATATTCATTGTGATGTATTACCATACTGATATTGTGTGTCTTTCTTGCAGGGAACAAGAGGGACCTCCTGTCTGATGGCAGTATCCTTTGCTGGGCTTTACTGATCAACATGTGTCCGTCTTTGGTTTGTTGCATAGTTTATTATATTTAGTTACGTTTTACTGGAAAATGATAGGATTTCTGTGGTCCAGACTTTGCGGCTTAGATAGCCCTGTTCGTCTCCAGCGGGCGGAATCCACCCGTAGGGTGCTAAGCTTGGAGCTAAATGAAGGCCGAGATGTGGAACGAATGCACGAAAACGGGGTTAATACTTTGGATGTGGATCCGGTGGAAGGACGATATATGCTGTCCGGTGGTGCAGATGGTATCATCGTTCTGTATGACCTGGAAAGTTCAAGTCAGAAGCCCTCCTTTACCTGTAAAGCACTGTGCAAAGTGGGCAAAGGCCACCCTGATGTGCACAAGTTTAGTGTAGAGACAGTTCAGTGGTACCCTCACGACACAGGCATGTTCACATCAAGTTCATTTGACAAGACTCTGAAAATCTGGGACACAAACACCTTGCAGCTAGCAGAAGTCTTTAACTTTGATGGGAATGTTTACAGCCACCACATGTCTCCATTGGCAACAAAGCATAGCTTAATAGCAGTAGGAACAAAAAACCCAAAAGTGCAGCTATGTGACTTGAAATCTGGCTCCAGTAGCCACATACTGCAGGGGCACAGAGGGGAAGTTCTGTCTGTTTCCTGGTCTCCAAGATATGATTATATTTTAGCTACTGCAAGCGCTGACAGCAAAGCGAAACTGTGGGATGTCCGCAAAGCAGCTGGTTGCCTGATAACATTAGACCAGTACAATGGAGAAAAGTCCAAATCTTCATCAGAGGCTATCAACACTGCCCACAATGGAAGGGTTAATGGGTTATGCTTCACAAATGATGGTCTTCATCTGCTGACTGTTGGTACTGATGACAGAATGCGCCTGTGGAACAGTGCCACTGGGGAAAACACTCTGGTCAACTATGGCAAAGTTTCAAATGACAGTAGAAAGGGTGTAAAGTTTACGGTGTCTCTGGGGTGTAGCCCAGAGTTTGTGTTTGTTCCATATGACAGTACCATTGTTTTGTATACCATACACTCTGGTAAAAAAATAAGTGTACTGAGGGGGCATTATAATGATGTGAACTGTTGTGTGTTTCAGCCTCACTTCCAGGAGCTTTACAGCGGTGGCAAGGACTGTAATGTTTTAGCATGGGTTCCAGCAGTACGTGAACCTGTTCCTGATGATGAAAGTGAAAAGTCAAAGTCACATCTTCATCCTGCACTTCAAGATGCATGGAGCAGTAGTGACGAAGATGGCTGAAGCTAATTTTTTTGAGAAAATAAAACCTGATTAATGTAATACGTTTTTATGGTGTAATTTATTAGAGGAAATATTAATCGTGTTAATGTGAGTTGCCCACCAAGAACAGTGAAGGAGAAACACTGGCTGTACCCATAGGGCTATTTCTGTTGTCATATAATTCTAGATACTGTACAATTACTACATTTTTTTTTTTATGCAATTTTTGGCATGTCGCAAATTGTTCAGTCAAAGACTGTTGTTGCAAACACCTCAAACATGATTGTCCATAGGCAGACTTTTGGTTTTTGTTTCAGGATTTTCCATGTAGACTTTGCTGCAGAAAAATCCATAGTGGATATTTCCATATTAAATTTTTCTGCTTCTAATGAATGCGGTCTTGGACCACTTTAGTCTGCATATAAAGCATACTTGCACTTTAATGGGGAAAAATAAAAACATAAAAATGCCTCAGTTTATCTTTGCTAAGATTAGGAGGATTGTTGTGATGTTACCAATGTCAACCTTCTTTGTAATGCCCCATCATAGTGCGGAATCGGCAGTATGCCAATTGTCTTGCTATTTTTCCTTGCTTGCTTTGCTGGACTGTACACAAAAGTCATTAGTCTATCTTTGATCCATTTTAAAATCTGTGCCTAAATGGCCCAACAAGAAACTTTCCTCTCTGCTCCTGGCTGCTTTTATCTGTATATTACTGTACCGTATGAGATGAGATTCATACTGCTTCTCCATAGGACCCTTCTCCAGCATGAAGACCCTTTTATGTAATTCAATGATGCTTGGTCTTGTCGCTGAAAACTGGTTCTACGTGTGCTCCCAGCAATACACAGCTGGGAGCAGGGAGAACAACTCCTCATTTGGCCATTTAGGCTACGTTCACACTACGGAACTTCCGCCTGCAATTCCGCTTTGAAATTGCAGGCAGAAATTCCACTTACTAAAATGTATAGTATTGTGAATGGGTTTCCGTTCACAAATTT
This sequence comes from Hyla sarda, assembly GCF_029499605.1. Classification (NCBI taxonomy): domain Eukaryota; kingdom Metazoa; phylum Chordata; class Amphibia; order Anura; family Hylidae; genus Hyla; species Hyla sarda. The sequence goes on along the minus strand of NC_079189.1, from coordinate 142,155,285 downwards.
ACAGTTCGGAATTTGTGAACGGATAATCTGCATGAAAATTTCCACCTGAAGAATGGCGTTGCTCATTCTTCAGGGGGAAATACTCGCAGAATACATTGCAGCCTATTGGAGACTGCAGTGTCCGCGCGGTCCTAGCGCTGACTGATACAGAAATTTTCTGCCTGGAGATTCTGAAGCATGAACCTAGCCTTAGGCACAGATTTTAAATATGTATAATTTGTACAAATAGCTATCATACAGAAAACCTCCAGTAGGCACAGGAATATCTTGACACTACAACACAATCTCACAGAGTCCAGGATGGAGCACGGAGATATCTAGTATTAATTCTCAATTCCCCAGAGCCCCCATGGAAAGGTAACAGGGTACCTAGTAACAACTCAGAAAAACGAATACAACAGTATATAATTATAGAACACTGAACACAAGTCAGGAATAATCGCAATCCCTCAGAAAACCGAAGATACAGGAGATCTATAAAGATACCTGCGTCACAAAAATATAGATTTTTCACATACCTTCACATATTTTTTTTTTTGATATGCTATCTTTGTTAGGGGGGGGGGGGGGAATCTGTGTCCTTTCATTACAAAAGGATGATAGGGGAGTACACCACAATAGGTAAATGGAATAGTCGGGCAGAATGGGAAAAATAATTTGGTATTTTGACCAGGGCTGTGGAGTCGGTAGATAAATGTTCCGACTCTGGAGTTTTTTGTACTTCCGACTCCGACCCCCTGACTCCGACTCCTCTGTATTAATATGCGAATGTATTTTATACATTTCTTGAAGGAAAGAAAGGCAACATACCTGTCATTACCACAGGACTACGAGCTCGGAAGCCAACAGTCTACTGTATTGAACAGTTTGTGTGTTGATCTGCTGCTGAAGATAGGGCAGTGGGAGGATCCAGGAATGGGCATTTATTATAAAACATGATTTCCCTAGTAGAATCCCATAGTCATGTTTAAAGGGGTACTCCGCCCCTAGACATCTTATTCACTATCCAAAGGATAGGGGATAAGATGTCAGATTGCCGGGGTCCCGCTGCTGGGGACCCCTGGGATCCCCGCTGCGGCACTGCACTTTCATTACTACACAGAGCAAGTTCGCTCTGTGCGTAATGACGGGCGATACAGGGGACAGAGCGGCGTGACATAATGGCTCCGCCCCTTGCGACATTAAGGCCCGCCCCCTTAATGCAAGTATATGGCAGGGGGCGTGACGACCGCCATGCCCTCTCCCATAGACTTGTATTGAGGGGGCGGGCCGTGAAGTCACGAGGGGCGGAGCCATGTAGTAACGATGCTCCGGCCCCTGTATCGCCCGTCATTACGCACAGAGCGAACTCGCTCTGTGCAGTAATGATAGCGCGGTGCCGCAGCGGCAATCCCGGGGGTCCCCAGCAGCGAGACCCCGGCTATCTGACATATTATCCCCTATCCTTTGGATAGGGGATAAGATGTCTAGGGGCGGAGTTTAAGCTAACAATCGAGTTTACAAGTTTTTATAGCCCTTTTCCAATGGTTTACAGCTTCAGTCTTGAACTATTGACCCTCCATTCCCTTCACTTGCACAAGTGTCTCTAGTCCTGCAAAAAACATATTTACTTAATCCCTTATTAGTGAGAGGCTAGATTACCCATGGGTTCCCTGTAACAGCACAACACAACACTATGGAAAGTATAAGTATTGCTACTCCTAATTGTGCGATGCGTGCCATATAGTAAAGCACAGGAAAAGCATGCTTCTTCACGGTCACTTAACGTGTTTGTTTTGGGGTTACATGAGGCACTGCATGCATTGGTCTTCATTCTTACAGTAGAGAAGTCATTAATTATAACTTTTTGTGAATTGGGACATTTAAACTTGTTTTTTTTTTTTTTTTTTCTTTTTTTTTTTTTTTTTTTTATTCCAATCTAAATTTAGTCAGAGTCGGTGCATTGTTTTCCGACTCGAGGTACCCAAAATTTTGTTCAACTCCTTGACTCCAACTCCACAGCCCTGATTTTGACAGATGAACTGTGGCACCAAGCTCTGCTCAGTCCTCAAACAGTTTCAGTTAACCAAAATCTTAGGATCTCGCAACTTTAAAATGGTTCATAGGCTTCATTTCTTTCCCAGAAAAAGAAATACATTTAAACAAAACACTGAGGCTAGTTGTAGGAAGTGTGGACTTGTAAATGCTGATTTGCTACATATGTATTGGAACTGCCCAAAACTAAGTAATTATTGGTGGAAATTTTGGATAAAGTTACCGGGTGTATGGGAGGTAATATGCATTTTGATGCCAAACAGGTTATACTGGGTTGCTTTGAACAAAGTCTCCTCCAAGGGCTAGTTTTTTGCAGAGCGTTCTATTTTTAGGGAAACTGGAAATTTTGTGAAAGTGGATTAATGCAGTGGGCCCCTCTTATGAAGAATGGGCTAAAGAAGTAGAATATGCTACGGGACTGGAAAAAGCAATCATTAAATGAAAAAAAGTCAATACACAATGGTAAAAGAGATGGTCTATTTGAGTATAGGGTTTTTTTTTTTTCTCTCGTTGACCTTGGGTGAGGGAAAAAATATAAGGGTGGTTTATAGGTATAAAATCTATTATACAATTCTCTGTCTTGTAACTATATTATTATATGTGTATTACATTGTTTTGTAAAAGAATAAAAATTTATATTAAAAAGGGGGAGGGGGGAAGCAGTAAAAGGAAAGGGGGGAAAAAAGGGGTACTCATGTGAATTTTTTATAATTCTGTTGTTATGCCTGCGCTGCCACAATCAAAAAAACAAATATCCCTGTCCCAGTCTCCGCTGCGATATTCTTCTTCTGGTGTCTGACACGTCGTCACATTGTTGCTCAGCTTATTGCTGGCCGCAGAAGCATCTCCCTTTGGCCAGTGATAGGATGAGCAGCAGTGTGATGTATTGGGCCTGACCCTGGTCTTCTTCCTGCTTCTGGGGCTCGATACATCACACTACTACTCAGCTAATCAACGGTAGAGTTGGGACATCCCTGCAGCCGGTGATAAGCTGGGTGGCAGTTTGATGTGCCTGGCTTCGTAAGCAGGAATAATACTGCAAGGGAGGAAGAGGCAGCGATACCAGCAGCACCAGGCAACAGAGGGAGGCAAGTCTTTAGGCCCCCCCCCATTGTGGCAGCACGGGCATAATGGGAGAACATATTTCACAGAAGTACCCCTTCAAAATGATTCTTACAAACCATAGCACAGAAGAGGCTCACTTGTTGTTTTGAAAACTTTGTGAAGGATCTGAGGGAACATTTATCAACACCAATCACCAATGTGAATAGCACAACCCCAAACTGAATTGAAAAACAGTCTTCTAAAAAGGTGTGTTGCTCTCAAATATCACCAGTATGCAAAATATGTAACAGTAGTATAGAGAGGTTTCACTGTTTTAGAAATTAGGTGTGTCTAGTGCTGGGCGGTATCGCCAAAAATGTATATCACAGTATTTTTCTAAATTATGGTGGATTCACGGTATGTAACAGTGTTTCAGGGGAGGGGGGGTGGTCCTCGGTATAGTGTCAGGGGTCCTCACCATGGTACCCGGGGTCTCGGTCAGGCCGCCCGGTAACTCTCTTCCATGTCTCCGCAGTTCTTCACGAGTTTCCCGGGCCTGCCCGGAAGTCATGTGCCCGCTGGGAGTTGTAGTCCCCTCCCAGCTCCTCACAGCCAGTTCAGTGCTACTCGGACTACACTTCCCAGAGACTCTGTGCGACCGGTCGTTTCTCTACGCCATCACGCATTGGAGTTGGTTGCTATGGAAATGGACTTGTGGTATGTGAAAAATTCATATCGCAAAGAAAAAACACCAGTATTCTGTATGAACCGGTATACCGCCCAGCACTATGTGTGTCAGTCATACTTTTTGTATATCATTTGACTCCTGATTACGGCTTATGTACATGTCATTGTTGTATACTTGTCAATGAACCATGGGCATCTTGTGAGGCATTGGATTCAAGCCTACGAGCATTGATGTCACAACTTATTTTTTTATGGGTCCATGCAGAATCGAAGAGAAAAAACCTCTGTATACCTCCAAATAAAATCAAAGCCACATTAAGGAACAGCATGTAACCTTAGTAGGGTACAGAAAACTTATTACAGATCTGTGCAACACAGATTAAATATACAGCATATATCTAATATCTAAATGTCTTAACAGACACAAGTTTGGACATTACAATTTAAGGTACACCTAGAGCTATTTTCACTAACTACTATCGTGCAGCACCGTGGGGATTGTATCTGGAGTTTTTATTGACGCATCCGTTTCCTTGTCTGGTGTTTTGAACTCTATGGGGCATTTATCATTGTAGGTGTAAGTGAAGCATTTTTCTACACCTTTGTTTTTGTATGCTGGTAATGTGTAGGAGCACCAAATTTATTAAAAGGTCGCAGAGCATTTCATAAATTTTGTGCAGGTTACTAAAATTTTACACTTCACATACACCATGAAGCTTAGCTAAGTGTGGGCTGGTGTATTTTAGAGACTTTTCAGTGGCTTTGCACCTTTTTTGCGCCTTTTCACAAAAAGGCGCAATTCATAAAACTCTTCCATATCATGTGTATCGCCAAAATCAGTGGATTACAACTCAATCTGAAAATATTTATAAACCACAAGGCCGAAAAAAGGCGCAAATAAACCCTACTTGCGCCTTTTCTAGACACAAAAAACTGTCTAAAGACAATGATAAATGTCGGCCTATATGTTTATTAGTTCTTGATTTCTGATCTTTAGTTTTTGTACATGCACTGATCATAGAGTTCATGATCACTGAATTAGTGTTTCCTCTGTGCTTTACCATTGGTCTATAGTTTTTCTCTGTGCTGCTTACTGATCTGTGTCCTCTAAACCTAAAGTTATTATAGAGGTCTATTTTCCTGTTATGTTTCTGGCTTGTGACCGACTGTTTATTAGTATGTGTTTTTAAGGCCACTGCACTTTAGTTCAGGTAGGGACCGGCGCCCAGTTATCGATCCACCGTTTAGGGTGGATGGGCAAGTAGGCAGGGAGAGATGTTTTAGGGTCAGTTTAGGGCTCACTCTCCCCTGGTCTGTCCCTGACAGTTACAAGTCCATCTCCAGAGATCTAGATTTGCCGTTGTCCACAGTGCGCAACATTATCAAGAAGTTTGCAACCCATGGCACTGTAGATAATCTCCCTGGGCGTGGACGGAAGAGAAAATTGATGAAAGGTGTCAATGCAGGCTAGTCTGGGTTGTGGATAAGCAACTCCAAACAAGTTCCAAAGATATTCAAGCTGTCCTGCAGGCTCAGGGAGCATCAGTGTCAGCGTGAACTATCCGTTGACATTTAAATGAAATGAAACGCTATGACAGGAGACCCAGGAGGACCCCACTGCTGACAAGCCAAAATCCTTCTAGGAAAATGTTTTGTGGACAGGTGAGACCAAGATAGAGCTTTTTGGTAAAGCACATCATTCTACTGTTTACCAAAAACAGAATGAGGCCTACAAAGAAAAGAACACAGTACCTACAAGTGAAATATGATGGAGGTTCAATGAAGTTTTGAAATCTGAGGATTTTGGGTCGCACTGTACAGCCCAGTGTCAGAAAGCTTGGTTTGCGTCCGGGATCTTGGGTCTTCCAGCAGGACAATGATCCCAAACATATGTAAAAAAGCACCCAGAAATGGATGGCAAAATAGCACTGGAGAGTTCTGAAGTGGCCAGCAATGAGTCCAGATCTAAATCCCATTGAACTCCCGTGGATAGATCTTAAAATTGCTGTTGGGAAAAGGCGCCCTTCCAGTAAGGCTAAGTCTCCACTTGGTTTTTTGCACTGCGTTTTTAGGGATTAACCTCCCTGGCGGTATGATTCTGTCTGGAAATGTGTACCAAAAGCGGTACAATTTTTTTTAACTCAATTTCACATCTCCCTCCGCCCATTTCACATCTCCCCCGTCACATTCCCCTCTCCCTTGTCACATCCCCGTCACATTCTCCCCCCTCCTTGTCACATTCTTCCCCCCTTGTCACATTCCCCCCCTTGTCACATTCTCCCCCTTCATGTTACATTCCCCTCCCCGTCACATCCCCCCCCTTGTCACATCCCCCCTTCATGTCACATTCCCCTCCCCCCCCTGTCACATCCCCCCTTCATGTCACATTCCCCTCCCCCCCTGTCAAATCCCCCCTTGTCACATTCCCCCCCAGTCACATCCCCCCCCAGTCACATTCCCCCCTGTCACATTGCCCCCCCAGTCACATTCCCCCCCAGTCACATTCCCCCCCAGTCACATTCCCCCCCAGTCACATTCCCCCCCTGTCACATTCCCCCCCTGTCACATTCCCCCCCAGTCACATTCCCCCCCCTGTCACATTCCCCCCTTGTCACATTCATCCCCCCCCCCCCCCCCCCCCTTGTCACCTTCTTGTCCTGCAGCAAATACACTAGGTTTGCCGGGCAGATTTCAAACCTAGTGTATTTGCTGCAGAACAAGCCCTTTCCCCTTCAGCCAATCACAGGCTTTACACCACTGCGGCCCGTGATTGGCTGAAAAGGGAAAGGTCCTAGAAGATGAATAGTGAAGAGAGGACACCCCGGGCTGCACGGAGGGGAACGGCATCTGCAGGGACCGGGATTAGGTGAGCAAAAGGTTTTTTTATTTTACTACTTCTTCCCTTTACACTTAGCTCAGTGTTTTTCTACCAGGGGGCCTCCAGCTGTTGTGAAACTACTACTCCCAGCATGCCCGAACAGCCTTTGGCTGTTCGGGCATGCTGAGAGTTGTAGTTTTGGAACAGCTGGAGGCCCCCTGGTAGGGAAACACTGACTTTTAGTATTTTTCTTTACCTGCTCTGGCCGGCCCCTGCAACGGGAGCCGACCAGAGCAGATAATCGCATGTTTTCCCGGGGGTCGCATCGCTATATCGCATTGCTTTTGCGATATATCGTGCAGCCCGGCCGGGAACTCTGCAATTCTACCCCTAGCGTGACTCGGGGTTACCGATCCTGGCTGGGAAAATTAACCCCGAGTCACGCTCGGGAATACCGCTCAGGAGGTTAAAAAAACGCCTGAAAAATCGCCAGTGCAAGTGACGTCATCATGCGTTTTTTCTGGCGTTTTTTCCGGCATTTTTTTCATTTGTGTGGAAATTGCACCTTGGCGTTTTTTTTTTTGGTACCCAAAATTTCTTGGGTACCAAAAAAATTAAAAAAAAGGATGCAGCAGTGATGGAAATTTTTTTTATTAAATGCAATGTATATATTTTAACCCAATTTTTATTCTTTTTTAATAAAGTATGTGTTTCACTTTTTTTTTAAATAAATTTTTAACATTTTTCATGCAGTACTACTACTCCCAGCATGGAACAGACTGTTCCATGCTGGGAGTGATTGTACCTGTACTATAGACATATATCGTCCATAATATAGCAGAGAAGCGAGCCGGTCTATACATCGCTCGCCTCTCTGCACTATACTCCGGCCACTGATGTCAACAGAAATTCATATTTCCCACCCAGAGCTGTGATTGGCCGGATGGTTGCAGCCAATCATAGCTCTGAGGAAAAGATGAATGAATGAGTGGCCGGCCCGGAGTATAGTGCAGAGCAGGGATGTGAGCGATGTATACAGTCGCTCCATCTCTGCTATAGACAGGACGATCACAGAGGGTGTTAGTAGTGACATCCACTGTGATGTGTCCTTAAGCAGGCACTACTACTCCCAACATGGAGCACACTCTGCTCCATGCTGGGAGCTGTAGTACCTGTATTAATAGACAGATCGCAGCAAGTGTAACTTCTGACACCCACTGCGATCTGTCTATTAATGCAGGTACTACAGCTCCCAGCATAAGGCAGAGTGTGCTCCATGTTGGGAGTAGTATTACCTGCAGTTATGGAAAGATCACTGCGGGTATCACTCCTGACACCCGCTGTGATGCTCCTGTATAATGTATGGATGCATGGTCCCCTGCACGGCCGTATATATACACATATTCCTATTTCTCACAGAGAGCTGTGAATAAATATGGTACTGATAAAAAAATACAGATCACGGTGCAAAAAATTAGACCCTATACAGCCCCATATATGGAAAAATAAGAAAATGATAGGGGGTCAGAAGAGAACATTTTAAGCATACTGATTTTATTTTTTTAACATGCTGAGCAAAATGGAGTAGTTGCCCTTAGCAACATATCAGAATTGTAATCAGGTGTGTACCCCTATAGTATGTCCTGGAGTCAATGTATGGTGAGTGGCAGTGTTGTGGCTCCAAGCCCGGCCAGTACCTTCTATAGCCACCCCACATGTGTTCCGGTGTCCCCTTCAAGTACATCAGTAACTAAAAATATTCTGATACAATTTTACAAAAACTATATTGAACAAAAGTGGGCAGGGCAATGCATTTTTCTTATTTTTCATTTCGGTTTCATTTTCGGTTTCGCCCCAAAATTTCCCTTTCGGTGCATCCCTAGTATAAAGTGCAACTGCATGAAATTTTATATTTAAATTACATGTGAAGTATGAGGTGATAGGTGCTTAAAGTGTGTGTGTGTAGAAATGCATATATACAAAGAAACCGCTATAAAGTGGACGTGCCCTCACTCGCCATCCATACATTTTTGTCCCTGAGTCTGCTGTGCTGTGTCTCTTCAGTCACTGCAGGCTACCCCCCCCCCCCCCCCCCCACACACACACACTGTCTTCATGCTGCAGTCTGATCGACAGGACAGGAGTGAGCTTAGAGAAGAGCTAATCCCATCCTCACTCGCCATGTATTCACTTCCTCCCCAAGTCTGCTGTGCTGTGCTGGGTCTCTTCATCCAGTCACTGTAGGCTGCTCTGTTACACAGAGGCAACACAATAGTTTAATAGGACAGGAGTTTGCACAAAGGATTCTAGTCCCGCTCTCACTTACTGGACTTTGTCCCAGCCTGTACTTGAGCTTGGACAAAGAAGATGCTGCAGCCTGGCAGGATTATGTTCTGGATGTTATGAAGACCCCTAGAGTTTTTTTTGTTTTTTTCATGATTCTATTATTTCTATATAAAGTAGAAACCATTTTTATTAAGTATATTAAATAGGTTAATGTTTTGCCAAGATGTACAACATATAAAACATTTTTGATTTTGAAAGTGCCCATTTAAACTGAGGAATGTAGTACTTCAGGTGTTTAGACATTTTAACCAAGAGTGTACCAGACTTGTGGAGGTCTGTTTCTTTGTTTCTTTTTCCTATGTCTTGACTGATTTCTTTTTATTTCTTTTTTTTTTTTATGTCCAGCAGAGAGACAAGAAGTGTTTGACAGCAGGCCCTTAAAATCCTGCCACAGGTACACCTCCATTGAGATTACATAATGGCAATTAGCCTATCAGAAGCTTATAAAGCCATGACATAACCTTGAATTTTGCAAGATATTAACCCCTAGAGGTTGCAATGCATACCTGTACACCCTAGCTGCCTGGTACGTCCTGAGTCCTGCCTGGATTATAAAGCAAGTGCAGGAGCTGTGCTGGCTTAATAGACTGCGGGGGACCTGCTAGTAATAGCAGACATAAGCAATCATGCTGATGCCCACAATTAACCCTTTAGATGGCAAAATCAATACTGATCTCATCTGAAGAATTCAAGTCACTGGAATCCAACGGACTGTCCGGCTTCTATTTACTGTGGGTAAGGCACCGAACTTAGTCTCCGAGGCAGATCTGTACTTAGAGAACCTAAGGTAATTGGCTGGGTAACACATCTGGGGTGTACTTTGACCCTTTAAATGTCTGAGAGAGCATGTGCTTGCTAGAGGTCAGTATAAGAGCTACTAAAGCAAAGGAAACCCAGGCTGGACAGTGGCAGTGACAGGTGAGCAGGTGTTCTGTCTGCTCTTGCTTTGCAGTTACAAAATGTTTGTTTGTAAACATCAGTTGGAACAATTGTGTAAGGTTTGTGTAAAATTTGTGTAAGGTACAAAGTATGTATCCTAAACAACTATAGTTAGTTCACATGGAATCTCTGGAGGGGAAAACTAACTTTTAATGGCTTTAACCTAATGTATGCAAATTTATAACTTCAACTGCATACTGCTTATTTCAGGTAATGAAGTAGTATCTCTTTGGCTAAGTTTCTACTTTCTGTTTTTTGTGCTGCGTTTTTTGGGTAGAAAAAAACGCCTGAAAAAACACCAGTGCAATTTCCTGCGTCTTGCGTTTTTTCTTGCGTTTTTTCATTTGTGTGGAAATTGCACCTTGGCAGTTTTTTTTGGTACCCAAAATTTGTTGGTGCAGCAGTGATGGAAAAAATGTTATTAAACGAAATGTATATATTTTATAACAAGATTTTTATTATTTTTTGAATAAAGTGTGTTTCACTTTTTCTCTACTTTTTACATTTTTTAGGTAGCACTACTACTCCCAGCATGGAACACACTGTTCCATGATGGGAGTAGTAGTACCTGTACTACTAGACATATCGCCCCGGGTGTCAGTCCTGACACCCGATGCAATCGTCCATAATATAGCAGAGATGCGAGCAGCTCTATACAGCGCTCACATCTCTGCACTATACTCCGGCCAGTGATGTGAATAGAACATCACTCATTCATATTTTCTGCCCAGAGCTGTGATTGGCCGGATGGTTGCAGCCAATCACAGCTCTGAGGAAAATATGAATGAGTGAGTGTCCGAGTGTAGTGCAGAGATGCGAGCGCTGTATACAGCCGCTCCATCTCTGATAAAGACAGGACGATCACAGCGGGTGTTAGTAGTGATACACGCTGTAATCTGTTCTTACCTGCAAGTACTACTACTCCCAACATGGAGCACACTCTGCTCAATGCTGGGAGCTGTAGTACCTGCATTAATAGACAGATTGCAGCGAGTGTAACTTCTGACACCCGCTGCGATCTGTCTATTAATGCAGGTACTACAGCTCCCAGCATGGAGCAGAGTGTGCTCCATGTTGGGAGTAGTAGTACCTGCAGTTAAGGAAAGATCACAGCGGATATCAATACTGACACCCACTGTTATCCTCCTGTATAATGCATAGATGCGGCCGCTCTTCTATGGTCCCCTGCACGGCCGTATATATACCCATATTCATATTTCCCACAGAGAGTTGTGATTGGCTGGAACCATCTGGCCAATCACAACTCTCTGTGGGAAATATGAATATGTGTATATATACGTCAGTGCAGGGGACCATAGAAGAGCTGCCGCTGCATCTATACATTATACAGGAGGATCGCAACAGCAAAGTAAAAAAAAAAAAATCCTACATTTTCATAAAATTTAGGAATATTTCACCAAGAAAACATGCAAATATCGATGAAAATTTACCAATATGTTAAAGTAGAATATGTCATGAAAAAACGGTCACTGAATCAAATTCATAAGTAAAAACATCCCGGAGTTATTAATGCTTAACCCCTTAAGGACATAGGGCGTATCCATACGCCCCCGTTTCCAAGTCCTTAAGGACCGAAGGCGTATGGATACGCCCTGAGCATTTCCGGCCCCCCGCCGCTAGCCGGAGGGGAGCCGGAGCCGGATGCCTGCTGAAATCGTTCAGCAGGCATCCCGGCATATCGCCCAGGGGGGTCATTATGTCCCCCCATGTCGGCGATTGCCGCAGATCGCTGGACAATTCAGTCCAGCGATCTGCGGCGGATTCCGGGTCAATCGGGTCTCCAGTGCGAACAGCCAGAGCCAGCAGGGGTGAGGTGGCACTGGTGCCACCTCACGATCGCCCTGATTCGTCGGCCGGATTCCCGGCCGACCAATCAGGGCGCCTGCTGCGGGTGTCACTCCCGCAACCCGCTCCGCCCCTCTTCCGGAGGACGTGAGCGGGTGCGGGAAGACGACCCCCGGTGCTGGGGACCCCGATTGGGATCGGGGCCCCAGGAGCGACGGTGGCGGCGAGGGACTGACCTGTGCGGCGGCATCGTGGAGCAGCAGCAGGAGGTGAGTGACAGCCTCCTGCTGTTGCTTAGCAACAGCTCCCAGCATGCAAAAAGGGCATGCTGGGAGCTGTAGTTATGCAACAGCAGGAGGCAGACCACCACAACTCCCAGCATGCCCTTATGGGCATGCTGGGACTTGTAGTTTTGCAACAGCTGGAGGCACATTCTTTCTATGGAAAAGTGTACCTTCAGCTGTTGTATAACTAGAACTCCCAGCTTGCACAAACAGCTAAAGTGCATGCTGGGAGTTGTAGTGGTGCATCTGGTGGTTGCATAACTACAACTCCCAGCATGCCCGTTGGCTGTCGGTGACTGCTGAGAGTTGTAGTTTTGCAACAGCTGAAGGCACACTGAGTTAAGTAGCAAACCAGTGTGTCTCCAGCTGTTGCATAACTACAATCCCCAGCATCCCCAGCCAATGTAGTATGCCTCCGGCTGTTGCATAACTACAAGACCCAGCATGCCCTTCCGCTGTCTGTACATGCTGGGGGTTGTAGCTTTTGCAACAGCTGAAGGCACACTGGTTGCAAAACACTGAGTTTGTTACCAAACTCGGTGTTTCACAACCTGTGTGTCTCCAGCTGTTGCAAAACTACAACTCCCAGCATGCACTGATAGACCGTACATGCTGGGAATTGTAGTTTTGCAACAGCTGGAGGTATTGACCCCCCCCCCCCCCCCCCCATGTGAACGTACAGGGTACACTCACATGGGCGGAGGATTACAGTAAGTATCCGGCTGCAAGTTTGAGTTGCGGCAAATTTTCTGCCGCTGCTCAAACTGCCAGCGAGAAACTACTGTGAACCCTCCGCCCGTGCGACTGTACTCTACACTGCACTACACTAACACAAAATAAAATAAAAAGTAAAAAACACTACATATACACATACCCCTACACAGCCCCCCTCCCCAATAAAAATGAAAAACGTCTGGTACGCCACTGTTTCCAAAACGGAGCCTCCAGCGGTTGCAAAACTACAACTCCCAGCATCCACTGATAGACCGTACATGCTGGGAGTTGTAGTTTTGCAACAGCTGGATGTTTCCCCCCCCCAATGTAAACGTACGGGTACACTCACATGGGCGGAGGATTACAGTAAGTATCCGTCTGCAAGTTTGAGCTGCGGCAAATTTTCTGCTGCAGCTCAAGCTGCCAGCGAGAAACTACTGTGAACCCCCGCCCGTGCGACTGTACCCTAAAAACACTACACTAACACAAAATAAAAAGTAAAAAACACTACATATACACATACCCCTACACAGCCCCCCTCCCCAATAAAAATGAAAAACGTCTGGTACGCCACTGTTTCCAGAACGGAGCCTCCAGCTGTTGCAAAACAACTACTCCCAGTATTGCCAGATAGCCACTGACTGTCTAGGCATGCTGGGAGTTTTACAACAGCTGGAGGCACCCTGTTTGGGAATCACTGGCGTAGAATACCCCTATGTCCACCCCTATGCAAGTCCCTAATTTAGGCCTCAAATGCACATGGCGCTCTCACTTTGGAGCCCTGTCGTATTTCAAGGCAACAGTTTAGGGTCACATATGGGGTATCGCCGTACTCGGGAGAAATTGGGCTTCAAATTTTGGGGGTGATTTTCTGCTATTACCCTTTTTTAAAATGTAAAATTTTTGGGAAAACAAGCATTTTAGGTAAAAAAAAAATATTTTTTTTTACATATACAAAAGTCATGAAACACCTGTGGGGTATAAAGGTTCACTTAACCCCTTGTTACGTTCCCCGAGGGGTCTAGTTTCCAAAATGGTATGCCATGTGTTTTTTTTTTTTGCTGTCCTGGCACCATAGGGGCTTCCGAAATGCGGCATGCCCCCAGAGCAAAATTTGCTTTCAAAAAGCCAAATGTGACTCCTTCTCTTCTGAGACCTGTAGTGCGCCAGCAGAGCACTTTTCACCCCCATATGGGGTGTTTTCTGAATTGGGAGAAATTGGGCTTCAAATTTTGGGGGGTGTCTTCTGCTATTACCCTTTTTAAAAATGTAAAAATTTTGGGAAACCAAGCATTTTAGGTAAAAAAAAATAAAAAATTTTCACATATGCAAAAGTCGTGAAACACCTGTAGGGTATTAAGGTTCACATTACCCCTTGTTACGTTCCCCGAGGGGTCTAGTTTCCAAAATGGTATGCCATGTGTTTTTTTTTTTTTGCTGTTCTGGCACCATAGGGGCTTCCTAAATGCAGCATGCCCCCAGAGCAAAATTTGCTTTCAAAAAGCCAAATGTGACTCCTTCTCTTCTGAGACCTGTAGTGCGCCAGCAGAGCAATTTTCACCCCCATATGGGGTGTTTTCTGAATCGGGAGAAATTGGGTTTCAAATTTTGGGGGGTATTTTCTGCTATTACCCTTTTTAAAAATGTAACATTTTTGGGAAACCAAGCATTTTAGGTAAAAAAAAAAAAATTATTTTTTTTACATATGCAAAAGTCGTGAAACACCTGTAGGGTATTAAGGTTCACTTTACCCCTTGTTACGTTCCCTGAGGGGTCTAGTTTCCAAAATGGTATGCCATGTTTTTTTTTTTTTGCTGTCCTGGCACCATAAGGGCTTCCTAAAGGTGACATGCCCCCCAAAAACCATTTGTCGCTCCATCCCTTCTGAGCCCTCTACTGCGCCCACTGAACAATTAACATAGACATATGAGGTATGTGATTACTCGAGAGAAATTGGGTTTCAAATATAAGTAAAAGTTTTCCCCTTTTTATCCCTTGCAAAAATTCAAAAATTGGGTCTACAAGAACATGCGAATGTAAAAAATGAAGATTTTGAATTTTCTCCTTCACTTTGCTGCTATTCCTGTGAAACACCTAAAGGGTTAATACACTTACTGAATATCATTTTGAATACTTTGGGGGGTGTAGTTTTTATAATGGGGTCTTTTATGGGGTATTTCTAATATGAAGACCCTTCAAATCCACTTCAAACCTGAACTGGTCCATGAAAAATAGCGAGTTTGAAAATTTTGTGAAAAATTGTAAAATTGCTGCTGAACTTTGAAGCCCTCTGGTGTCTTCCAAAAGTAAAAACTCATAAATTTTATGATGTAAACATAAAGTAGACATATTGTTTATGTGAACCCAAAAAAAAATTATTTTGAATATCCATTTTCCTTACAAGCAGAGAGCTTCAAAGTTAGAAAAATGCAAAATTTTCATTTTTTTCATCAAATTTGGGGATTTTTCACCAAGAAAGGATGCAAGTTACCACAAAATTTTACCACTAAGTTAAAGTAGAATATGTCACGAAAAAACAATCTCGGAATCAGAATGATAACTAAAAGCATTCCAGAGTTATTAATGTTTAAAGTGACAGTGGTCAGAATTGCAAAAAATGCTCTGGTCCTTAAGGTGAAAAAGGGCTCGGTCCTTAAGGGGTTAAAGTGACAGTGGTCAGATGTGCAAAAAATGCTCTGGTTCTTAAGGTCATAATGGGCTTGGTCCTTAAGGGGTAAAGAACCAGATAAAACCTCACATATTATACATTTTTCAATGGGGTAGATAGGTTTGGCTTCCTGTCACACCACAGGCGGTTGCCATCATTTATGTAGTCAGTAATTTCATGTGGATGCAATAGTAGATGAGAATTATGTTTTTGCAGATCCTGAAGGAGTATTGTTCCCTCATCAGAAATAGCTGAGGGGACGCAGCAACTGTTTGGAGCTCGGATAACGAAAAATCATGTTCTTCAGAGGGCAAGACTCTTTTACTTTCTAGAGATCAGCTTACTGAACATCATCTGATTTACCATGTGCTATTTATAGCCTTCTGCCTTATTTTATAGGTATCATAGCAACTGTAAGAACTCATTCAGTGCTTCTAGGAGAAGTCAAATAAGCATTCAAGTAGTGTACTACAAATGACAAACAAGCAAGGCCATTGATCGCTGTATGTAACCATGATTTACACTAAACCACTTGTGAGCCTACTATGAAAACGTGGTTTGTGGTCATCTCAAAAATACTGATATTTGTTTCTAATCCATATAATAAATGCACAAAATTGTATATTCTTTTATTTTTCTATTGTCTCACTATTATAATAAAAGGAATATCCTGGATATAAGATCTGAGAGGGTTGGCCAACACCTCTGCCCTTCTGCTGATAGAAGAGACTACAGTGCCACAGCCTCTTCATGCTTTCCTGCTGCTTGTCCTTGCACCTGCAGCATTATTGGAAGCTGTGGATTAGGGAAGTGCAGCATTGTCCCATTCATTTAAACCTTCATTACTAAAAGTGCAGCGATGTAAAGGATGAGCGTCGGCCTTCAGTGGATCATCTCTCGCACGAGCACTGATCAGCAGAGATATATAACCTCTTTAACCTTTTCCTAATGTACCTGAATAGTGTTTCTGTTACTCACTTACCTGTTTGTGTGCTTCAGCAGCAGACATTCTGCACATTTGAAGGACTGCTCTGAAATGCACCAAAGACATTGACCGTGGAAATTCTGCCGTGTGCACGTAGCCTGAGGCTTCCGTCAGACATTCTGGGGGAGATTTACTAACTGTGCAAAAGAAATTACCCTTCTTTCTGGCAAACTCAACAGTTTTTTTTTTTTTTCTCTAACAGCAGTGTCCTCTTTTTATCCCTTTTTTTAAATGTAGGAAAAGTGTATTTTGCCACACATTACACCACAAACAAAATAAATAATATCCAAGCTGTGCCTAAATTTGAGGTAAGTGTCACAAAATGGCCCCCATATGGTAAATCTCCCTCACTGTTTGCAAAGCATTTGTTTCCTAAAAAAGTAGCCACAAAAAAGTTTTTTTGCCATCTCCATGATTCATTTATTTTATTTTTTTTAAACATTGTTTATAAGTACATATGCTTTTTGTGGCAGTATCCCGGTTGTGTTTTTCTCATTACATGTAGTGTGACTGTTTGATCATGTCATTCTATGATTTCTGTTGAATGTAGAAAAAAAGGCCACAAAATAAATGCAAACACAAATTTACATACTGGAGGTCCGTGGGAGGAAAAACTCAAGGGTACAAAATGGTACTAAAAAATAAGCATTCTAGGTATACCATTTAATATTTCCCTGCTGACTTCTAGCTAGCAACTGGATATGGTGTTAGTAAAAAAAAAAAAAAAAACATTCGGTATGTGGCTGATTTTTCATTTCTTGTGTTGGTACACAAGCTGGAAATCTATACTTACAATGCTGAAGTTATGTGTATGTGGGCCAAATTTATCAATATTTAGCAGAGTATGAGAAATTTGTTGCACATGTGTTTTTTGCTTGCCTCACTAAGGTCGACGACATGCCCCCACCCATACAGCTCTATTGGAGAGACGGGGTTGCACGAACACTGCATCTCCACCTCTCCAATAGAGCTACATGGAGGGGGCGTATCAGCCGTGGCGTCATGCTGCAACTGACATGCCGCAGCAGAGACGGGGCCCGTACTATCGATCAGACACTTATCCCCCTGCAATCAGACACTTATCCCCTATCCTGCGCATAGGGGAGAAGTGTTATGCACCGCAGATCTCCTTTAATTAATTTCCCCCCATGTTCACAAATGGCAGAAGTCTAGCAAGCAAAATGGGGGAGTTTGATGCCTTGATTTTAGAAGAACACATTTATGTAGTTGGTAGGGATGCACCAAAACAACATTTTGGGCTGAAACCGAAAATTTAGGCTATGCTTGCCCCGAAAGCCAAAACCGAAAATGCATTGCCCCACCCTCTTATTTTTTTTTATTTTTTATTTTTTTTATATAATTTTGGTTACATTTTATTACTTTTTTTGGGGATGTAATGTAACCAAAATCAGCAATATTTTTGTGTTTGTGGATTTTTTTTTTCCGTTTACGCCATTTACAGTGCAGGATCAGAAACATAATAATTTCATATTTGGGACGATTACACACGTGGCGATATAAAATGTTGTTTGTTTTTATTTTTTCATATTTTTGGAAAATGGGAAAAGGTGGGTGATTTAAACTTTTAATATGGAAGGGGTTAATGGGTGCTTTTATTGAACTTTTTTTTTTCTTTTTCATTACAGTTTATTAGTCCCCTTAGGGGACTTTTAAGAGCAGTCATTAGATTCCTCATGCAGAACAATGGAGTGCTATAGAACTCCATTGATCTGTGCTCATTTGGTTGAGCCTGCTAAGCTAGGCTCAATCAAATGAAGAGCCAATGATGCAGAGGTAAGCCCTCCGGCTACCTCTACAGTGGATCGCACCCCCACCCCCCTGCAATCACCCTATGGGGGGGGGGGTGATCCACCTCACTGGACCACCAGCATGCATTTACATGTCTCTTTAGATGCCGCTGTCAACTGTGCCGGCCGCAGTGGAACTTCTTGTATTTTCTCCATCGCCTAATCTACTAAGACCTGGCACATCCATCTTTGTGTGTGGTACTACCATAACTCCCAGGCAGCAAGCTTGCTGTCTTGGAGTTATTCTAGGCTCTTAACTATCTTTCAATCATTAGTAACTCTTTACTAATAGGCCATCCTTTTTCTAAGCCCTCCCCAGTCCAACCTTAAATGCTGCAGACTCCTCTTCCTCTCCAGCCTTTACACCAATGCCTTCACCCTGTGTCCGTTATTAAAGGGGTATTCCAGGAAAAAACTTTTTTTATGTATATCAAACAGATTTGTAAATGACTTCTATTAAAAAATCTTAATCCTTTCAGTACTTAAGAGCTTCTAAAGTTAAGGTTGTTCTTTTCTGTCTAAGTGCTCTCTGATGACACGTGTCTCGGGAAACGCCCAATTTAGAAGAGGTTTGCTATGGGGATTTGCTTCTAAACTGGGCGTTTCCCGAGACACGTGTCATCAGGGAGCACTTAGACAGAAAATAACAACCTTAAAGGATAACTCCAGAACATAAAAATTGTCCCCCATAGTGCCACCAGTAAAAAAATAAAGATGTACATACCTTCCTCTGCTCCCCCGGGGCCTCGTGTACCCGACTCTGGTCTCCGCCGCGATCCACTTCCTGGTTGCCGGTGGTCGGATGAATCATACTGCGCTCGGCCAATCACCAGCCGCAGCACAGTCAGACTCGGCCGGCGATAGGCTGAGCGGCAGTGTGACGTTTTTGGCCGCAGGTGCCGGTGTAGTGAAGAATTTTGTGTCCTGAAGCGTTTTCACACTGCCGCTCAGCCTATCGCCGGCCGAGTCGGACTTCGCTGCGGCTGGTGATTGGCTGAGCGCAGTATGATTCTTCCGACCACCGGCAACCAGGAAGTGGATTGCGGCGGAGACCGGAGCCGGTTACCGGAGGCCCCGGGGGAGCAGAGGAAGGTATGCACATCTTTATTTTTTTTACTGCCGGCAGTATGGGCGACAATTTTTATATTCCGGAGTTCTCCTTTAACTTCAGAAGCTCATAAGTACTGAAAGGATTAAGATTTTTTAATAGAATTAATTTACAAATCTGTTTACCTTCCTGGAGCCAGTTGATATATAAAAAAAAGTTTTTTACTGGATAACCCTTTAAACTGGTTACCTTTCCAGTCCAGAATACAGTACTAAATCCTCACTTTCACCCACAAAGTTCTCCACAGTGCTGAACCTCCCTACATCTCCTCCCTCATCTCTGTCTACCATCTGACACATGTTCTCTGGTCTGCTAATGATCTAAACCTAACCTAAGCCTTTGCGATGTGATACCATGAACTCTCAGACTTAAACCAAACTTTCACAGTTTTAAACTTGACCTAAAGACACATCTCTTCAAGCAGGCCTAAAACATCCCCCAATTGGTCTCCCCTGCTACCACTTTTTCACCTTTTGTGACCTCTGTGTCTTGGAGACATCAAAAGCTCCATATTCGGTAGTTTTCCTATGCTCTATGCACTTTACAGAGAAGATGTCCCCTGTCTGTCACTTATATTGTTGTGTATTCTTCCTGATTGTATCCCATCAGCGCTGCAGTCACTTGGAAGTTGTGCAGTTATGATTAGTAAACAACAACTCCCAGCATACCCTTACCACTGCGTATCTCATACTGGGAGGTGTAGTTTCACATGGTAAAAGCCTTGCAACCTCCCTTCCAGCTTATGTCCTGCCCTAAATATAAAAGCTGGGGTATACATTGAAATTATACATTTCTCTATGCCTGCTATGGCCACAAGAACGAGCAGACTACACATAGTTATACAGCCACCATTGTAGTCAATGGGAGCAAAGTAAATACATATAAAGCAAGCTCCCCTTAGTGGCGATTGGGAGACTTGCTTGCATTACCATTAGTAGAGATGAGCGAACTTACAGTATATTCGATTCGTCACAAACTTCTCGGCTCGGCAGTTGATGACTTTACCTGCATAAATGAGTTCAGCCTTCAGGTGCTCCGGTGAGCTGGAAAAGGTGGATACAGTCCTAGAAGACTCTTTCCTAGGACTGTATCCACCTTTTCCAGCCCACCGGAGCACCTGAAGGCTGAACTAATTTACGCAGGATAAGGCATCAACTGCCGAGCCGAGAAGTTCGTGACGAATCGAATTTACTGTAAGTTCGCTCATCTCTAACCATTAGTCTTATTCCAGTTGGTCCTATTTCTGGACAATTCAGAGATTAGAACGCCATTCAGCTAGTCTTATGGTAGATTTAGCCTCAACCTCACTACATCTGCTTAAAATATCTTCATACTTTCTTACTACCTCACTGGCGTAGACTGAAATGAAGTGTGAAATATTTATACTGTATGCTGCTATACTTTAATTATTAAATGTATCATGTACTTAGACTATAGCTGGTATAAAGAGTGGTTGCTATGGCAACTGCTCACAGAGTGACCACCACAAAGAAAGGTATTAAATGGCTGGTTGGGAATTCATCTGGAACTGGATGCAAAAATTATATTCTGATCAAATGGAAAAATTGGAAGCAAAGTGAAAAGCAGGGATATGGGGGGGGGGGGGGGGGGTATTTATCAATTTTGCCTGTTGACAGTTTCTTTTTACCCCTTTTTTTTTACCCTGGTTTTCGTGGACATGCACCAAATTTATCATTTGGTGCAAGTTGTTAGTAATTTTGGCTCAAATGTTGAAATCAGCTGTTCACAGCGCCTTTTACACAGAACTTACCGCCACAGAGGACGCGTATTTTACCCTGTAGAGCGGCCATTTCGGAGCCCCTCCTGCAGTATATCAGCAAGCGATAGTTATTTTCTTTTGTGGGGTTTATAGCCACCATGGGAAATGGATTTTATTTTCAACTTGAGTAGTTTTTTTTTTTTTTTTTGGTTACTTTAGTGCAGTGGTCTTCAACCTGCAGACCTCCAGATGTTGCAAAACTACAATTCCCAACATGCCCGGACAGCCAACGGCTGTCCGGGCATGCTGGGAGTTGTAGTTTTGCAACATCTGGAGGCCCGCAGGTTGGAGACCACTGCTATAGTGCTTACCTTTCCTGAACCTGTGTGGCCATGTCCAATTCTGGCTCAACGGAGGGTGAAGGTTCCTCAGAGACAACTATGTCGCAGGATAGTATTGAGCAGCCCTGGAGGCGTCGCTGCTTTCACAAAAAAAAAATTTTCATCTATTTTGACTCCTTTACGTTTTCTGACATTGTTGTGTGTTTTCCATGTGCAAAATTTATTGGCGGTGATTTGCGCCAAAAAAAACCAAACCCTAAAGGCGCAAAATTGCGCCAAAGATCGATTGGCGCAAATGATGAATTATTGACTAAAGTTAAAATCACACACAGGACCGTGTGATTTTGATAGAGTTGTAAAAATGACAGTGGAAAAAATGCGCCAAACTTTGGTACAAAAAGACACTGCGCCAAAGTTCCGTTAAAAAAAGCACATAAATACTTTGATAAATACCCCCCCCCCCCCCCCCCCCCATTGTCCTTTTTGGTTTGTGCAACTACAAATTCCAACAGCAATGTCTCCCACCCTCTAACTTTACCAATTTATGCTGTATATGGAATGTTGTGTCTGCACCTCAGTATCATTTTACTACAGTGATAGATGGTCAGAAGATCAAAGCAACCTGAACAGCATAATCTCAGTATAAGGATTAAATAAGGCTACAACATTCCAACATTATACTTTTCATGTATTGAGGTTGGAATATTTCTGCTAGATGCTGTGGGAGCATTTACTGTTGCAAATGCACCATAATTCTGGCATTATTTATTATACCACAAAACTGTCTTACATTTATTATGAGTTTTTACTTTGCACTTTTTTTCTCCTTGCTTGATAAAGGAGTATGGTTTGTCAGAAAATTAGCATGGCTTGCTGGGGTAGGATGCATGTGCATTTCCATATGTGCAGAGAGTTCCTAATAGTCATCAAATTTGTTACAATTGTTGCAATGTGTTGCAATTATGTGATTAGCTGCTGTATCATAGTCATAGTCACTGGAAACTCTCACGTGAAGAGGCTGCAGCACTAGCACAGACGCTGCAACCCCTTAAAATAGCAGATCGGCAGGGGTGCTGGGAGTTTGTCGATCTGATATTGAAGGGACGTGTGGTTTACTCCGTTAGGGTGTATTACATATTTGATGTGCAGGATTTGAAGCTGCAGATTTTATTCTGTAGATTTCAATGTAAACTGAATGACTGAACACAGCATTCAATTTGCAGCGTCAAATATGCGCAGGATACTGTACATATGAAAACACCCTTAGACTGGATTTATACTTGAAATTTATTTAAAAAAAAAAAAACTACAGTATTTGAGCCAAAGGCATACATGTTTTCATAAGGAATGGGAAATATAAAGGAAGGTCTTATTCTTCTTCTCCTTCTTCATGGATCCACTTCTGACTTTGGGAAACTGCCACTGCAGTTTTTGAGCCAAACAAACTGCCAAGAGGGAACACAGCTGAAGGGTAGGGTCACACGGAAGGATCCGCAGCGTATTTTCCACTGCGTATCCACCTACGAAGGACCCTACAGTGTGTCTCCAGCTGTGCCTGCTCGTAACGGCAATGCGGTACAACAAGCAGACACACTGCGATGTGCGAGTCGCTGCGTGCACGCGCAGTGTACTCGCACACCTCGCGGTCGCTCCCCCTGCTCCCTGAGCTAGGCAGAGAGCAGCAGCAATGTGTGCGAGTATACTGCACATGCGAGCGGTGCATCGCAGTGTGTCTGCTTGTAGCAGCCATTTACCGCTACAAGCAGGCACAGCTGAAGGCACACTGTAGAGTTAATCATCGGCGAATCCGCAGCGTAAAATACTCTGCATATCCGTCCGTGTGGCCCTACCCTAAAGAAGTAAACCACTAGGCCCATCAATATTAGATCGGCAGACTCCCAGCACCCACGACGATCAGCTATTTAATGGGGTTGCAGCATCTGTGCTAATGCTACACCCTCTCTAGTGTGTACCAGTGCACATACCAGCTTTGGCACACTTGCATAAATTCATACCCCAAAACCATAAATTAATTTGAACCCCTATATAAATGAATACCATAGAAACATAAATAAATTTAAACCCCAGACCCCTAAATAAATCCAGATCCCAAACCCCTAAATTAATTCATACCCCAAAACCCTGAATAAAGTCATACCCCAGAGCCCTAAATACATTTTTACAAAGACCCCAGGCACTACATTAATTGCAGGCAGTAGTCACAGGCCCTCCCAAGTCACGGCAGAACTCCTCTTTCAGCCGCCGACCCTGAGACAGCAGTAACAATGTCAATAGAGTACAGGTGTACTATAAAAAAATAAAATAAATTGGGAGCATATGTACGTGCTCAAAGGATGTGCACTATAGAACTCGCCACTGGGACTGCTTGCTACTTTGAAATCCCCCATTGCCCATCGCTCGATGGGCAATGGGGGATTTCAAAGTAGCAAGCAGTCCCAGTGGCGAGTTCTATAGTGCACATCCTTTGAGCACGAACATATACTCCCAATTTTTTTTGGCATTTTAGTGGCCTCAAGCACCATGTGGCATTGCATCTCGCTACTAAGAAGATGTAAAGTCAGGAGAAAGCCAACCATGCCAGTCTAGACCAGTACAGGAGGAGTCACAGCGCAGGGACACTCACTGGGTGCCGTGTGCTGTAGTTGCCATGCGGCAGCTGCCCCAACAGTGCTACACACAAAGCGCTACTGCTGCTCACACAGATTAATACTATTACTATGTTAACAGAAGAACTTTGTGTGCGTTCCTGTGGCAGCTGCCTGACATTGTTAAATGAACAGTGTTGGGCAGCACTTATTTGACAGTGTCGGGCAGACACAGCGATACCAACAGCGCCCTCTCATAAGCACTATATATATTTATCAAAATGGAGTTGGGACTGGCAGCTTCTCCCAGCTGTATCTACCAATCAGTGAGGCATTCAGCATTGGAGACCCAAACCTGCCAAAACTTTTAACATGTCTTTAGAACATGTGAAAACATTTTTAAAGTGACATTACCCATTTAAAGTGTTTTACTCTGCAAAAGTAGCAAAACATAAAATATACACATACATTAAAATAAAAATACCAGGAATTCTCCAGACATAGCAAGAAAAAGTAATCAAAAAGTCCTAAAGTACCCAAAGCAGTACTCATAAAAAATAAAATATTACTGCTCCAAAACTGACTGCAGCAATAAGTGTTTAAGTAGTCACCTACAAATTTTTTTCACCTAATTTTTCTTACCTAATATTTCTTAATACCTTCTTAATAATAGCTAGAAGCTATTATGTTTTACAAGCCCAATACAAAATATCGAGATCAAGCATTGAAATATAAAATAAACTTTGTTTTTGTTACCGTAGAGGCATTTTCCAGGATTTTAAATTGGATGGCCTTCCTATCTTAATATTAACAGCCATGGCCTATCCAATGATATTTAAAGGGTACCTCTCATCAAAAAAACTTTTGATATATTGTAGATTAATGTATGCAGAATAACTTTACAATTGCATGTTATTAAAAAATATGCTTCTTTCTATTTAATTTTCCACTTTGAAGAAATGACCACTAGGGGTCTCCCTACCAGTCCTGGCAGCAAGCATTTCAGACTCGTGCTGAAGTCCTAAACACTACGAGCTGCCAGTCTGCTTTGTTCACAAAGGAGAACACTCAGAGCTGCCAGCCTGCTTTGTTCACAGCCTGTTTGGCTGTGAACAAAGCAGGCTGGCAGCTCTGAGTGTTTAGGACTCCAGCATGAGTCAGAAATGCTTGCTGACAGGACTGATCGGGAAAAATACAATAGAAAGAAGCATATTTTTCATTAACATGCTATTGGAAAGTTATTCAACATTCATTCATCTAAAATATATCAAAAGTTTATTTGATGAGAGGTACCCTTTAAGGTGATTCCTGTTGCTTGCATATTAACTTAAAATTTTCATAATAAGGTGTACGGAAGTGATCTTTCCAAAAAACTCTCTATAGAGGTTGTTGCAGTGTAACTTTTTTTTTATAGAAACAGGATGCATTGAAAGAAAAAAAACAAAAACACCTGCTCGCTTAGCCAATTACTAGAAGACAAGTCAACCCGTTACTGGAAGTGGGTACCAGTGGGGATCGAAAACCCTTGGAATGGCAACTGCAGGGGGAGGGGGGGGGGGTCAAAACAGGTTTCAATGTTTCTTTTATTTAAAAAAAAAAAACCCTACCTCTATAAAAATAAAAAATAAGTCACACTACCGTAACCTTTTACCTATAATGAAGCTATGACCAATATCCACCAAAAAAAGTTGGTTTCCATTGTAAATATTGAAGCACTGGTAGATCTTTGGTTGAGAAAAGCTCTTTCTTGGGCTCCATGGCATTCTCCATCTATACTTCTGAAATGTATCTTAGAACCTCTTGCCTAACCCTTTCTGATATCGCAAGCTCCATTTAACACCTAAGCATCATCAGAGGTTGATAAAGTAGATATAATTTGTCACATCGTCTTTCGTGCCATTTATTATAATACTTGTCTAATTCGAAGTGCTGAGACAAAATGTTTTGTGTAAAAGATTGTGACATCTTGATGATGATTCCAATAGAAGCATGGGGATGGATCTGACAAAGGCATTTATCAGATAATACTTTTTTTTCCCTGCTATAAACAAACACATTATCAGCATCCGGTAAAAAGGAAATTCATGTACTGCATCAAGAGAGCAATGGATCATACCTTAAGTAGATGACGTGTGCAGGCCTGTAGCATATGGGATGTCATTTGTCACTGCCAGCATGGCAGGAATGAGCCAAACACATTTTCTAGCTAATTTGTCAAGTAATGAGAGCCGTGTAGGGCTAAGCTTCAGCACAGCAGGCTTCAGATCGTCTTTTTGTGTCACGTTATATAGTGTGCTTCGTCATGCTAAATGGATTAACTTTATTTAGCTGGTTTAATATACATTTTATTAATTCATTGCCAATGAAAACAACATAGTAATATGTTAAACATCATAAAAATGTACACCATTAAAAATACATGTACTATATATAATAATTTTTTCTTTTTCTTTTTTTTTTCCTAGACTTACAAAAATGGTCCCTTTTTATTTTTAAATTAAAGACCAAACATTTTTTTGCCACAGTAATTTTTTTTATTGCCATAAACAATCATCATAAAATATATACAACTTTTATTTTGCTGTTTGAACGATTTGGAATAAAATGTATACATTTTCTTTGTTACTTTATTTATACGTTTGGACTGCAAATGTTGATGTCCTATCTCTATTTTCTTTATGTTAGTAAGTTGGCTCAGTGTTTCTTGGTGTTCCAAAGTCAAATACCTCCTACTTAAATAAGTTACACTAGTGTACTACCAAAGGCTATACTGGGGCTGCTATATGATGAGCTAATGGGGGAACAAGGGGCCTATATACTATAATGACACAGGAGCCCTTTGCTATGTCAACCCCCAGTGCTCCCCTGTTGCCTCTATTGTATGCCACAGTCAGCTTAGATAGTGGCAGCCACACGAAAATTCAGTTTAATAAGTTCATGAAAGATGGGGTCTAACATACAGTCATGGGCGTAAATGTTTGCACCCCTGACATTTTTCAAGAAAATTATGTATTTCTCACAGAAAAGGATTGCAGTAACACATGTTTTGCTATGCACATGTTTATTCCCTTTGTGTGTATTAGAACTAAACCCAAAAAAGGAGGAAAAAAAGCAAATTAGACATAATGTCACACCAAACTCCAAAAACGGGCTGGACAAAATGATTGGCACCCTTTCAAAATTGTGGGAAAAAAAGATTGTTTCAAGCATGTTATGCTCCTTTAAACTTACCTGGGGCAAGTAACAGATGTGGGCAATATAAAAATCACACCAGATAAAAAGGAGAGAAGTTCACTTAGTCTTTGCACTGTGTGTGCCACACTAAGCATGGACAACAGAAAGAGGAGAAGAGAACTGTCTGAGGACTTGAGAACCAAAATTATTGAAAAATGTCAACAATTTCAAGGTTACAAGTCAATCTCCAGAGATTGCCTTTGTTCACAGTGCACAACATTATCAAGAAGTTTGCAACGCATGGCACTGTAGCTAATCTCCCTGGGCGTGGATGGAAGAGAAAAATGTATGAAAGGTGTCAATGCAGGATAGTCCGGGTGGTGGATAAGCAGCCCCAAACAAGTTCCAAAGATATTCAAGCTGTCCTGCAGGCTCAGGGAGCAATGTCAGTGCGAACTATCTGTCGACATTTAAATGAAATGAAACGCTATGGCAGGAGACCTAGGAGGACCTTACTGCTGACACAGACATAAAAATGCAAGACTACATTTTGCCAAAATGAACTTGAGTAAGCCAAAATCCTTCTGGGAAAACGTCTTGTGGACAGATGAGACCAAGATAGAGCTTTTTGGTAAAGCACATCATTCTACTGTTTACAGAAAACGGAATGAGGCCTACAAAGAAAACACAGTACCTACAGTGAAATATGGTGGAGGTGCAATGATGTTTTGGGGTTGTTTTGCTGCCTCTGGCACTGGGTGCCTTGAATGTGACATCATGAAATCTGAGGATTACCAATGGATTTTGGTTCGCACTGTACAGCCCAGTGTCAGAAAGCTGGGTTTACGTCCGAGATCTTGGGTCTTTCAGCAGGACAATGACCCCAAACATACGTAAAAAAGCACACAGAAATGGATGGCAACAAAGCACTGGAGAGTTCTGAAGTGGCAGCAATGAGTCCAGATCTAAATCCCATTGAACACCTGTGGAGAAATCTTAAAATTGCTGTTGGGAAAAGGCGCCCTTCCAATAAGAGACCTGGAGCATTTTGCAAAGGAAGAGTGGTCAAACATTCCAGCTGAGAGCTGTAAGAAGCTTATTGATGGTTATAGGAAGCGAATTATTTCAGTTATTTTTGCCAAAGTGTGTGCAAAGTTAAGGCCGCCAATAATTTTGTCCAGCCCATTTTTGGAGTTTGGGTGACATTATGTCCAATTTGCTTTTTTCCTCCCTTTTTTTGTTTAGTTCCAATACACACAAAGGGAATAAACATGTGTATAGCAAAACATGTGTTACTGCAATCCTTTTCTGTGAGAAATACTTCATTTTCTTGAAAATTTTCAGGGGTGCCAACATTTACGGCCATGACTGTACATACTGTAGCTAGTTCATAGAAACAAATTCCAGTTCAAATATAGCACTATAATTATTTCTGATTTATATTATTACTGTAAATATAGCTGTCAGCACTGCACCAGGATATGTCTGACAGAACCCAGTACCATACCTGCTATAGTACATTGGTATTGGAGAACTGGGAAAATTAAACAGGTACTATTGGCACTGGAAGATCTTTCACTAGGGTCATGAATACCAAACAGTGTGTTCTTTGTACTTTGGTTAGATATATTAGGAAAGGAACAGACAGAGTCCTGGGTAGGTTAAAATTTGTGTAGTCTGGGACAGAGAACAACATTGTATGGCGTATAAAATTATGCAGGGAGGGGTGTAACAATGGCAGTTGATTTAGTAGAATTGCCAGCACTGGAAATCCAGGACACGTGTTAGATCCCTGGCAAGCGAAACTTCCATTAGTATCCATACTCTTAGTGACTCCTGTAAGCCACAGTGGGCTTTAGGCTTGCATCCTACAAGAAGTTGAGAGCTGCCAAGGAAGTCACTATCCCAACACAGGCAGCATGATTATGTCAATGCTTGATGCCACTTGTACAGGACAGCATACAGCAGGAAGAAGACAAGCTGCCTGGCATGGAAATTAGTTGTGTCTCATTTTTTTTTTTAGCACAAAGGCGGTAATATCAGTGATATAAGGGGGGGAAGTACCTAAATACTAAATAGGAGTACAAAAGAAACTACAACTCATGAGGCACAAAGAAGGACAATTGTTACTAAAGTATATAACTTTGCAAAGGGGGAATAAAATCTGTGTTGGGGGCCCAAAGGGTAGAATTTTAAGGGTGTTAGGGCCAAAAGAGGCCATATTACTGTTTGATGGCACTATTAATTTGTGAAGTACTACGAGCAGCACTATTACTGTGTAGGGCACAAAAGAAGGCTACTAGCCCTGTGTGGAGCACCAAGGAGGGCATGATTTGCATTTAAAGCATACTAGATAGGGAGTTTGTATAGAGGGTGCTAAAAAACCGAAGACCCTTAGACTTTGTTCACATTGCCGTCAGACTCCGCTATTCAGAATTCAGTTGGCAATCCGTCCAGAAGAATGGGAGTTTAGTGGAGAAAAAAAGTGCAAGCACTATTTTTTTCCCTGCTAAATTCCTGTAAAATTACCGATCAACGATGGCCCCCATGCAAGTGATAGTAGCTGTTTGCATATGACCCATTTTAGGGTCCGATCAGCTCAAAAAAAGAAAGAGCCGATCGGGCTCTTAACAGGTCAGATGCGAACAGCAATGTGAACGAGGCCTTAGGGTATAATTACACTACAGAGTATTCTGAGTGTGTTGGCTGCCGTCAAAGTCCATCAGCACTAGGACTACACAATAGTTGTTGCACAGGAATATCCGAGCGGAATTCCACTCTGATATTCTGCAGTGTGAACGTAGACTAAGATGTTTGTATGGAAAACTCTATAGAGGCTAGTCAAGGCTGGAAGAAGTCTTCGTGACAGTCTGGACCAAAAGAAGAAAAAAAGGCAAAAACTACTATTTAAAAAAAGAAAAAAAAAATCACCTGTGCGTAAAAGAATATACGTTTGGTGTAATCGCTTATACAGTCTGAAGAGCTCCTGCATAGAATTGATATCTTCCACTATATGGTCATTCTATGGCGTTATTATTGTTCAGTGGTTTCTATTCAGTATCATTAAAGTAGTATTATTCATTCATTTTGTGGTGGTAATGTGTGATAATGATGATATTATTTGGTAGCTATAGAACTATTATTTAGATATATACAGTATTATCCTTAGTCCATCATAGTTAACATATGCGCACATTTACTTTAAATCCATATAAACAGATACCTCTGACAGTTAGGCTCTATGGACCCCGAAACCAAATACCTTTTTCCACAATGTTATCAGGGTATATAGATACTGCAGACAGGTTAATTATATGAACAGTCCATCCTTTTTCTTATTTATTTATCTTCATACTTTTAGTTTTCTTTTACATGGTCATGCCGATAATGTAGTAGGTCTGTAGTATCTATATACCCTGATAATGTTGTGGAAACAAATATATACAGTTTTTATCCTACATACAAAATTATCTTATAGTTAAGGTGTATTTATAGGCCATAGCAATGCCAATGGGCCAGAGCAATTGAGCAGCAAGCCAGTGAGGAAGGAGGCCCGGGTCCAGAATTTGCCCTAAGGCCCATAGGACTCTAGTTACGCACCTGTATGCAGGATTTATATACAGAGGACAAGAGACTGTATCATTAAAGTATGTGGCCTGTGGCAAGAGTAGACAATTTCTAACAGAAGTCAATCTCCTGTCACCCACAGTGATCCAGAGGAATGGATTAATGATCTGTAGCTGGAAGTAAAGGTATGCCCTGGCTATTAAACACTATTTATCATTTTGTCCTGACATCCATATAATCCCTAGCAGATTATGGTGTATAGTGATTTCTGAACTCTCTTATTCATTTTTCATAAACTTATGATATATGACAGCTCATGATATATGAAATGTTTCTAGAGACATATCTTGATGAACCTTCTAGCTGGACTGGTGTCAGTTTTCCATGTAGAACTGAAGTCTTCATTTCTTGCATACAGCTGTGGTTGAGGTTACCAGTCTATTATCTTAATCATTGTTGCGCTTCATGTGGCCTTATTTGTAAAAAAAAATATTTCAAAAATGTATAAAAAAATAATAAAAAACCTTGAAAAACTTTAAAATTTTGATATATTGATATAACATCCATTTTCAGCACTGAGAGATGAAGAATAAGCTTCATGAATAGGTATCAGGTCTCCGTACTACAAAAGAAATAGACATACATGTATTGTTAGGTAGAATGCAAACATTTGTTGCTCGGCATGATCAGATCTAGTGCAGAGGCACACAACAGGCTTATTACATATAGAAACCTAGTGCTTTGTCAGTCCAACATGTATCATACTAATAAAATGCAATTTTAACATAGTTTAACATAGAGTTGTTACTTTTTTTTTGACCATTTCTCAGCTGTAGCCACATGTAGACTCTCCGTAAGGTTAGGTGATCTTTGCTGTTATTAATAAGTCAGACATACATCTCTCTATTGCACCAATCTTAAAGAGTACCTATCATCAAAAAATGTTTTGATATGTTAGAGCTGATTGTATATAGAACAACTTTGTAATTAGATTTAATGTAAAAAAAAATGCTTCCTTTTATGTGTTTTTTAGTTTTGAAAATGTGGCCACTAGGGGTCTCCCTAGCCGCAAGCTTTTCATTGATTTTGGACTCACGCTGGCCTGGCAGTGAGTCCGAAATGGCAGAGCTGGCTGAGCACGTGACCAGCTCAGCGCAGCCCCCCGCCTGTCAATCAGACAGGCAGGAGCACTGTTCTCACATGCAGGGCACTGAACACAGAGGATAAGCGGTGCTCTGAACACTGGGGACAAGCAGGCATCTGGGCAGTGAGGAAAAACTGCACTCCATACACTGAGGACAAGCGGCGCTCCATACACTGAAGACAAGCGGCGCTCCATACACTGAGGACAAGCGGCGCTCCATACACTGAGGACAAGCGGCGCTCCATACACTGAGGACAAGCGACGCTCCATTCACTGAGGACAAGCGGCGCTCCATACACTGAGGACAAGCGGCGCTCCATACACTGAGGACAAGCGGCGCAAAGCCTGCTGGGGTACGCCCACATCCTCCTGCCAGGTGCTCACACTAAGTGAGCAAGAAAATAGGTAAGTTACAGAGCTTTTTAAAGCTCTTTAAAAAGTTTTTAACGGCAGGGAAGGTGTTAGATGTAGTTAGGGAACATAGCTTAAGTTAGTGTAGAAAAGTTTATTTAGTGATAGGTACTCTTTAAAGAGACCTGTAGCAACTTGCTCACTTTCTAATAATACAATTGTTTTCTGGTGGTACCCAGCATTTAAAGGTGCCTTTCTAGGCCTACTTCTGTAGTATATACATTAAATAGCATTTTTGTTGAGGAGTCCAATCGTTTAGCAAAATCCCTTTCATGTTGCTGGGCTGCATATACTGTATACTACAAAAACAAAGAACTAAATTAGATAAATGTTCCAGCAGGACAGCAGTACCAAGAGAATGTGAAGTTAAAACATCTAGCCTTTCTATTTCTGGATTTATACTTACTGTACAGATGGGTTACCTATGAATAAAAGGAATTCTTCTGTGCAACACCAGAACTTCAGTGAGTAATGTAATCCTCAATAGTCATTCTTTAAAGATTACCTGTCACCAAATAAAACTTTTAATATAGTGTTCCTGGTGTAATTAGCAGACACTTTCCCATTCACTTGCTTTTAAAATTGTCAACTTAAATATGTTTAAAATGTAATAGAAAAAAATGGCCACTAGGTTGCTCTGTTCTGTTCCCTGCCACAATTAACACAGTTTTGTCTCCTCCCAGCCTGGCAGGAGACCAAACTCAGGAAGTGCTTCTGGCTGCACTGAGCTTGATTGGCATCTGCACAGAGCCTGAGGTCTTCTATTCATCACAGTGCTGCAAAGATGTGACGGCGGAAGTGGCCCCCCAGCAGGCTTCAGTGATGTCATGCCTACGTGGAACACCCACTTTCCCCTGTTGGAATATTGCAGATGTTCAGATGAGATGTGAGCAAGAACAACGGTAAGATATAGAGCTCTTTAAAGCACTGGAATTTTTTTTCCATCAGGAGGGGTGTTAGGAGTAGGTAGGGAACATAGCCTGAGTTAGTTTAGAAAAGTTTATTTGGTGACCGGTACTCTTTAAGCACCTGCCTAGAACTCATTTTTATGTTTTGCTGACTAAGGGACTAGTTAAGTGTGATGGAGCTCCACACATGGCTTTGGACGTTACTTAAATTGGAAGGTGCTGCACCTTTGCCTGTAATTCTTAGAGTATTCTGCCCCCACAGACAAGCTCTGTCTAAAACAAAAATCACTTTTTTAGGTATCATGCTAGCATCTAAATCATATAAACATATATTGATATGTTGTACTGATGAAGGGAATCTTTAAATCTATCACCACTGCACCAGCTACACACAGACATAATATATCTTTCAGTTTCTTAAGCACTAATACAGCATATAAAACATTTGTGCTATTCTAATCTGCTCCGTGGCTTTCTTGAAAACAAATCTATTTCCATCAGCACAATGACCTTGCGGCGAGACAACAAGGTGATTTAAGTATATCCCTCTAATGGACTACATTGAATCCGAAGTTCCTGCCTGGGTATGTATCTTGCATAATACAGGTGTCTATTACTCAGGACAGTGAATCTTGTAAACCAGAAATGATGACTCTAATAAGTACAAATCGAACAAATAGTTTTGATCATTTTCACATTTACGGCTGAAAGCGTAAACCTGTATCTACATCCATATACATGGATTTAATCAGCTTCTTGCTCAGAATTAACTTTGGATTGGCTTTTTAGGCTTGATGATCAAACTGTCTGTATTTTAATCAAACTGTAGATAAGATATAGCTGCCACACATTACGAAATGCTTGATATGGTTGGAAATGCTGGTTTCCACCATAGTGTTTTACAACAGGTTGACAGTAATTATAGAAAAGCATCGATCAGTAGGTACGGGAATAGAATTTTTAACAAGTTTACTACACTGTGTGATGGGCCCTCAATGTAGTGCATTGCAGAAAATTATTCCCACTGTGATAATCAAATATACAATTGTCAAGTCAGGTTAACACACTATACATGTGTTTCCAGTCTGAAACTACAGCTCCTAGTAAAAGCTAAGCAGTGCTGATGGGACACAGTCATGTACAAAACTATAATATCAGTGACTCACATGTGATGTCTTTTCTATAGCCGGCCCTTTTCTTCTGAATCTGGTCCAGATCATCGTCACTTCTTTCAGCTACATTTCACCTCTGCCGAATTTGACCCCCAGACAACTTTGGTTCCCCACTTCTGCAGTAGATCCTCATCCTCTATATGAAGACAACAAGGAATGTAATCCTACTATAAAATGCACCTTCTTAATATAACCATTTTACACATTGTGCCCCCTGAATATAGTATTGCCACACACTGTACCCTCTGAACTTAATATTGCCTAACAATGTGCCCTTTCAATATGATCCTGCCACACACACTACCCACTGAATATAACCATTCCACACACTGTGCCCCCTAAAAACAACAGCTTCACATTGTGCATCCTAAATAAAATCAAGCAATATAGACAAGTAGATCTGGTCTGGTACTACTGGAGCATAGAACTCAAGTCACACTAAGACTGCGCAATTAACTGATGCTCAGTTCAATAATTCTAGAGTGCAATATATTCCTTATGAGGAAGTAGAAAAGAAAACAGCATTTCCTATTAGTGGCAAAAACTTCTTAGGCTACTTTCACACTGCCACTGGGCTTCGCCTCAAACTGACGTTTTTTTTTTGTTTTGTTTTTTGTCTTTAGCGGCTGTTAGTGTGAAGTTGCCCAACAGGAGGCATAACGTGCACAGAGGATCCCATTCACTTGAATAAGATTCTCTGACGTCCGTTATTGCGGCCATTATTCCGCAGGAAGATAGCGGGAGAAAAAGATGTTGCAAGCACTAATTTTTCTACTGCTATCTTCCAACAGACCCACTATTGACAGGCAGTGGTGGTAGTGTGAAAGGAGCCTTAAATCTTTGTTTTCTTTAGAGCATCAAAGTACCCTGCAGTGGGGATCTGCTAACAGATGAACAGGGAAACAATCAATGCAACAGCTCAACAGCTGAGCTGTTGCATTGATTGTTCCTCTGTTCGTCTGTTAGCAGATCCCCACTGCAGGGTACATTGATGCACCAAAGAAAATAAAGATTAAAGGTACATTCCCACACGGCGTATTTGCTGCGTATTTGCTGCTGCATGTTTTATTTTCTCTGTTGAAGTCAATGGGTAGGAAAATACGCAGCAAATACGCAGCAAAATACGCCGTGTGGGAACGTACCTTTAAGAAGTTTTTGCAAGGAAAGGTAAGTGCCGTTTTCTTTTCTACTTCACTATAAGGACTACCCTAAATAAAATACTGCAACATACTTGTACCCACTGAAAACAGCACTGTGCCCCCCTGAAATTCATGCAAATACACAGGATCCCCAAAATAGAGGTAAGACTCTTCTCTCCTTTGTAAAAAAAATAAATAAATACTTTAAAAAAAAATGTAAATACTCACCTGTCCAGCTCCTGAAGCAGCGTGATTTAGTAATTACGCTGCCTTATGTCCCACAGGGAGCACAGAATGGTGGTACTAGAAGCCCAGAGCTCCCATATATCACCGGACTCACTTACAATTTATTGCAGCCAGGGAACTGGTTCAGGGATTCTGCTTCTCCCAAACCAGCTGCTATTTTATCAACAGGTTCTGGGGAACTAGAAGGAACCAGATGAATCCCTCTTCTGCCAGCAAGAATCAATTTTGGTCCATTGCCTACAACAGTGAGGGTGGCGCCACTGTAATTGTTTTCTTTTTTTGCCACCACTCCATTACCTGCCAGACAGAAATCCAAAGGGTTTTGGAGGTAGCAGGATGTGGCTATAATTCAGCTGAGAGGGGCTGACCGAGGTAGTCAAATTAAAAATACATTTAATGCTTGCTATGGTATAGTTTAAAGGTGTTATCCACCATAATGTGATTTTAGTACTTACCTGACAGAACTAGGCATTTCCTGTTGCATTTTGTTCTCTAAACTACACATCCCACAGTTTCATGCTTGGAAGTATGAGGTCACTTTCCTTTCTCCCACACATCAGTCACCACACCCATTGAAACAGTGTTTTCTAACCAAGGGACCTACAGCTGTTGCAAAATTGAAGCAGGACTGGCTCCCTCTGATCACCTGACTAGTGATGTCTGGTCTCGATGCACTGCAACCTGGGAAATACCAAGCTATGAGTAATTTTGTATGCTGTTAAAAATAAATATTGGGGCGATAATCACAGAAGAATTGTGAGAAAACTGTCACACACAGGTAAAGACACTATATTATGAACTAAACTAACTTTACAGCCCCTGTAGCATAGTCAAATAGAAAAAAATCCTGGAATACCCCTTTAAGAACACAGTGCATCGCAGCTTGCTGAGTAACTGCAGACTAGTCTGAGTACCTATGCTGACCCCTAGCCTTCTCATGTAATGTTATGGGTAACCTATGTATATTACTGTTAGCCAGTGATGTGCTACAAAGTAGTATATGCACATCTGATAAAAAAAAAAATATATATGTACTTTCTGGTAGGTGGTAAGGAGTATTGTGGATATCAGTCAGATGTAAAGTCTGTATTGCCGGGTCCATTCCGCCTTTTTTTTTTTTTTTTGCCAAGCGGACCCTGAACGGGACAGAGCACAACTGACAGCGTTGGGGCCCAACAGATCCCATTGACTTGAATAGGGTCTGTCGGGTGTCAGGTATTCTACAGAAATTGAGCTGTGAAACAAATAGGACAAGCAATTATTTTCTCTGTTTAATTCCCATCCATCCATGGAGCAACTTTTACCAAAGCATAACAGCCATGTGAACAGGCCCTAAGCTGTTGTTACCTTACAATGGTCTTTCGGGTATGCCTCTATGATACCACAAGTAGCTTTAAGTAGGGTAAGCTATGTTACATCACTACAGTGTTTGTTAGGTGACTTCTTTGACATCACAAGTGGCTTTTGACCAACAGCTATTCCTACTAACTCCTCCATATCACTGCTGATCCTGCTTTCCTCTGACATCTGTAGTAGATATATAGACAAGACACCCCTTCTACACAGCACAGTGGGTTCTGCTGTCTGGATCCATGGCTTTTGTGAATGGCTGGAAAATCTGACCTATCTCAATTGGCATTTCACTGGTAAAACCCCTGTATTATTGAAGTGTTTGCACTGGTTTGCTTCCTAGCCTCCCCCCTTAGTGCAGTGCGTCAAGTACTGTGCTTCTTTTTACCTGTGCCAGGACAATCTGCTCCTTTGGACACCAGGTGAGGATGGCTCCATTTTGTATCTCAGGTATACTGTACGTATTGTACAAGACCATGGAAGTACCTGCCCACTATGTATAAAGGAATTTACGCTTCTAGCAGCTCTTTAGCATACAAAGTTCATCCTAGAACCAATTAATATTGTAACTTGAGGGACCACTGTAGCTTTATAAAAGAAAAGGGCTAAATACCAACATGTATACGGGGCACAATCGGCAATAACGGGTCCTGATGGATCCCATTTACTATAATGGGGTCATTGGGGCGCCGTTATTTTGTAGCGAAAGAAAAAAGATGGAGCAAGCAGTATTTTTCTCCCACTATTCCCCCGGGCTCCCCTGACGGCCGTCACAGTGCCGTGTCCTAACTGCAGTGTGAAAGAAGCCTTAAAAGTCAGGTCACACAGCAAGAAAGGCAGCATATCCGGTTTGGAAAAAAGTCACACTTTGCTTCATAAATATCAGACAAAGAAGGTTCTCCTATAACTACATACAAAGTTGCAAAAATGTATATGCTGTCATTTGTCATACGCACACAGAATATAACCATATACCGATATATGAATCTGCATCAAATAGTGTAAATTTACATATCCATAATGATAAAATAAAGTACAACATAAAAAAAAAAAAACTAATTTAGACTGACCCATAAGAAACTGATGCCAGCCCCTTCTTTGTATCCGCAGCCAGGACATGGCACATCACCTGAATCGTTGACTGAAACTAGGGCCAGGTATATTATGGACACTGAAAACTCACTCAGATATTTACTAATTAATTGCTCTCTATTTGTTTCAAGCTTTATTTTTGATAGGAATTGGTTTTAGTATTGTGTGTAATACCAGAGATGCCTCTTCTTGTTGTGCACTTTTAATTCTAGTGTACTTTACATTTTGCAAAAAGATTTATACAAGTTGGCACTTTTCTTTCTTTATATTGAATACGGTAATTAGAGCACTGCCATTTAACGTATGTAGTCCTGTACATATGTATACCCACTTGACATGATCTGCGGTTTTACTCTCATTAAGATGATGTGGTTGTGGGGTACAACTGCCCTGTAAAATAACTTTTTATAATAGTCAGAGCTGCAGATGGTGCCATACACACATAGCATGCTCTACTGCTTTCTCTTCCATAGAAAACAAGATATTTTTTTTTTTAAATAAAGGTTGGCAATTCAAGCATTATCAGTTCTTTGTATGTGTGAAATTTGCCCTTTTGGGATTTGGATGTATCAGCAGTTGTAGGTGGCCAGTGCTAAAAATAAATTTTTCACCAGCAATATTTTTCATAATATATGCAGTAGGTTACTTCCCATTTAGATTGGAAACTCCACCATTAACAAGCCACTCTTCCTAGGAATGTTACTCAGCAGCTGGATATGTGCACACTGCACGCCTTGAGAGTCAAAGGTGGATGTGGAAAGAGAAGGAAATACACTGCTCATCACTTAGATAACACATCCTTGATCTGAATGAATGAACTAATCATATTTAATACTTTCATCTTTACATAGTTGAATGTGCTGACAACAAAATCACACAAAAATGATCAATGGAAATCAAATTTATCAACCCATGGAGGTCTGGATATGGAGTCACACTCAAAATCAAAGTGGAAAACCACACTACAGGCTGATCCAACTTTGATGTAATGTCCTTAACCCCTTAAGGACGCAGGACGTAAATGTACGTCCTGGTGCGGTGGTACTTAACGCACCAGGATGTACATTTACGTCCTGTGCATAACCGCGGGCATCGGAGCGATGCCCGTGTCATGCGCGGCTGATCCCGGCTGCTGATCGCAGCCAGGGACCCGCCGGCCATTAACCCCTCAGATGCCGGGATCAATACAGATCCCGGCATCTGCGGCAGTACGCGATTTCAATGAATGATCGGATCGCCGCACGGAGG
Source organism: Hyla sarda (assembly GCF_029499605.1). NCBI lineage: Eukaryota > Metazoa > Chordata > Amphibia > Anura > Hylidae > Hyla > Hyla sarda. The sequence continues at coordinate 142,115,926 of NC_079189.1, read as the reverse complement.
TCCCCTCATCTTCCCCCTTCCGGCTCCCGGCGTCTTCTGCTCTGATCCGAGATCGAGCAGACCAGAGCAGAAGATGACCGATAACACTGATCTGTTCTATGCCCTATACATAGAACAGATCAGTATTAGCAATCAAGGTATTGCTATGAATAGTCCCCTATGGGGACTAATGAAGTGTAAAAAAAAAATGTAAAAGTTAAAGTAAAAAAAAGTGAAAAATCCCCTCCCCCAATAAAAAAGTAAAATGTCTGTTTTTTCCTATTTTACCCCCAAAAAGCGTAAAAAATTTATTTAATAGACATATTTGGTATTGCCGCGTGCGTAAATGTCCGCACTATTAAAATAAAATGTTAATGATCCGTACGGTGAACAGCGTGAACGTAAAAAAAAAAAAAAGTCCAAAATTGCTACTTTTTTAATACATTTTATTTAAAAAAAATTATAAAAAATGTATTAAAAGTTTTTTATATGCAAATGTAGTATCAAAAAAAAAGTACAGATCATGGCGCAAAAAATGAGCCCTCATACCGCCGCTTATACGAAAAAATAAAAAAGTTATAGGTCATCATAATAAAGGGATTATAAACATACTAATTTGGTTAAAAAGTTTGTGATTTTTTTAAGCACAACAATAATATAAAAGTATGTAATAATGGGTATCATTTTAATCGTATTGACCCTCAGAATAAAGAACACACATCATTTTTACCGTAAATTGTACGGCGTGAAAACGAAACCTTCCAAAATTAGCAAAATTGCGTTTTTCTTTTTAATTTCCCCACAAAAATAGTGTTTTTTGGTTGCGCCATACATTTTATGATATAATGAGTGATGTCATTACAAAGGACAACTGGTCATGCAAAAAACAAGCCCTCATACTAGTCTGGCGATGAAAATATAAAAGAGTTATGATTTTTAGAAGGCGAGGAGGAAAAAACGAAAACCTAAAAATTAAATAGTCTGAGTCCTTAAGGCCAAAATGGTCTGAGTCCTTAAGGGGTTAAAACAAGTCAAAATGAGGCTCAGTAGTGTGTGTGGCCTCCACGTGCCCATATGACCTCCCTACAACACCTGGGCATGCTCCTGATGAGGTGGCGGATGGTCTCCTGAGGGATGTCCTCCCATACCTGGACCAAAGCATCCGCCAACCCCTGGACAGTCTGTGGAGCAACGTGGTGTTGGTGAACACCCATCTCTTGATATAATACACTGCTCAAAAAAATAAAAATAAAAAAAAGAGGGAAAACTTAAACAACACAATGTAACTCCAAGTCAATGACACTTCTGTGAAATCACACTGTCCACTCAGGAAGCAACACCGATTGACAATCCATTTCACATGCTGTTGTGCAAATGGAACAGACAACCGGTGGGAATTATAGGCAATTAGCAAGACACCCCCAATAAAGGAGTGGTTTTGCAGGTGGTGACCACAGACCCCTTCTCAGTTCCTAAGCTTCCTGGCTGATGTTTTGGTCACTTTTGCTGGCGGTGCTTTCACTCTAGTGGTAGCATGATATGGAGTCTACAACCCACACAAGTGGCTCAGGTAGTGCAGCTCATCCAGGATAGCACATCCATGCGAGCTGTGGAAAGAAGGTTTGCTGTGTCTGTCAGCGTAGTGTCCAGAGCATGGAGGCGCTACCAGGAGACAGGCCAGTACATCAGGAGACATGGAGGAGGCCCTAGGAGGGCAAAAACCCAGCAGCATGACCGCTACCTCTGCCTTTGTGCAAAGAAGAGCAAGAGGAGCACTGCCAGAGCCCTGCAAAATGACCTCCAGCAGGCCACAAATGTGCATGTGTCCACTCAAACGGTCAGAAACAGACTCCATGAGGGTGGTATGAGGGCCCGATGTCCACAGGTGAGGGTTATGCTTACAGCCCAACACTGTGCAGGACATTTGGCATTTGCCAGAGAACACCAAGATTGGCAAATTCGCCACTGGCACCCTGTGCTCTTCACAGATGAAAGCAGGTTCACACTAAGCGCATGTGACAGACGTGACAGATTCTGGAGACTCCGTGAAGAACGTTCTGCTGCCTGCAACATCCTCCAGCATGACCGGTTTGCCCGTGGGTCAGTAATGGTGTGGGGTGGCATTTCTTTGGGGGGCCGCACAGCCCTCCATATGTTTGCCAGAGGTAGCCTGACTGCCATTAGGTACCAAGATGAGATCCTCCGACCCCTTGTGAGACCATATGCTGGTGCAGTTGGCCCTGGATTCCTCCTAATGCAAGACAATGCTAGACCTCATGTTGCTGGAGTGTGTCAGCAGTTCCTGCAAGAGGAAGGCATTGATGCTTTTGACTGGCCAACCTGTTCCCCAGACCTGAATCCGATTGAGCACATCTGGGACATCATGTCTCGCTCCATCCACCAACGCCACTTTGCACCACAGACTGACTGTCCAGGAGTTGGTGGATGCTTTAGTCCAGGTCTGGGAAGACATACCTCAGGAGACCATCTGCCACCTCATCAGTAGCATGCCCAGGCATTGTAGGGAGGTCATACAGGCATGGGAAGGCCACACACACTACTGTGCCTCATTTTGACTTGTTTTAAGGACATTGGGGGAGATTTATCAAAACCAGTCTAGAGAAAAAGTTGCTGAGTTGCCCATAGCACCCAATCAGATCACTTCTTTCATTTTGGAAAAGGCCTATTAAAAATGAAAGAAGTGATCTGATTGCAACTCAGCAACTTTTCCTCTGGACAGGTTTTAATAAATCTCCCCCGTTACATCATAGTTGAAACAGCCTGTAGTGTGGTTTTCCACTTTGATTTTGAGTGTGACTCCATATCCAGACCTCCATGGGTTGATCAATTTGATTTTCCATTGATCATTTGTGTTTGATTTTACTGTCAGCACATTCATCTATGTAAAGACGAAAGTATTTCATACGATTAGTTCATTCATTCAGATCTAGGATGTGTTATCTTAGTGTTCCCTTTATGTTTTTTGAGCAGTGTTAATTTTCAGCTCTAGTGTTATACGGTCCTACACATCTGCTTACTGAGAGTGCAGAAAATGAATACTAACAACCAGGCGGCTGCTGGTTTCACATTGAACAATACACTGTTACTATAGCAACAAAAGGCAGCATCTGGTTAGTACAACCTAAAATGATCTACACTTGTCTTGCTTTTATTGTGAAGTGGACAGACATAATCAGTGTTGTGGTGTTTTGAGAAGACCTTAAAGGGGTACTCCACTGTAAACATCTTAGGCAAAAGATGTTAGATCGCAGGGGTCCCGCTCCTGGGGACCCCCGTGATCTCCGTGCTTGCAGCTTCCATGTTTGTGATGTCATGCCACGTCCTCTCCATTCATGGGACCCCCGTGATGTCCGTGCTTGCAGCTTCCACATTTGTGATGTCATGCCACGCCCTCTCCATTCATGTCTATGGGAGCCGTCACACCTCCTCCCATAGAGGTGAATGGAGGGTGTGTGGCCGCTGGCATCGCTAGTCATCAGGTACAGAGTGGAGTTCTCTCTGTGCACCGATTGACTGAGGCGCCGCAGCAGAGATTGCAGGGGTCCCCAGCGACAGGACCCCTGCAATCTACAATCTTATCCCCTATCCTTTTGTAATGTCCATCTATTTGTTCATGTTTTTTTTCTGTTTAGGTGTGTATTCACAGATTAGAATGTTCTGTGCAGTTTGCTATTTTCCCTGGATTTGGAATGGTTAATGCTCTAAACCAATGAGAACTCTGGTGGGGTTCTTTTAACCAGAGTTCTCCTGCATTCTGGGCTGGTTATTTGTGCAATACACTTTCATGTCTGCTTGAGCATGCACCTTGTTTTTATCTTGTTTTATTATCCGAGTTTTAGCCATGGTTAAATAGTCTTGTTTATTGTAGATTTTAGTCTGTGTGACACTTGTCTTTTTTTAGGATAATTTATGTCCGTTCTGCTTTGTCTGTGTTCACACTGTGTTAGTCTTGCTTGTTACCTGTGGTCTTTATGTTTATAGTTCCTGTTTGGTCCTGGAGTCTATTCAGACTCATCCAGTTCTATCTAGTGTTTCCTGGAGTCTATTCAGACTCATCTGGTTCTGGTCTAGAGTTTTGTGTTTTATATTTCTGTTTCCTACTAGGTCAGCATCCTGATCACACGATGGAGTGTGCCCGCTGGCAAGTAGTCAATTGTGGAGTGGGTGTCCAGTTTGTTTCTGGTCTGTGTCCCAGTATGAACAGTGTTTTATGTTCCTGATCAGTTTGGTGTTTTTGCATTCATTTCTTCCTTTCATCCCCAGCATCTCTTGGATTCTGCTGTATACTTGTTGCATACCTTGTCTTGTTCGTTTTATCATGTCTGCTGTTTATCTGGATTCTGGTTTATAAATTTTTTGTTAATACACTATATTCTGCCCTGTTTGTTAGTTTATATTCTGTCTGGTATATATGGTTGTCTGGTAGTTTTACCGTTCTGTTTCTGGCCTGTGACCTGTGTATTATTTGTTCTTACGCCACTGCACTTTAGCGCAGGGAGGAACCGGCTCCAAGTTGTCGTTCCACCTTTTAGGGTGGATGGGCAAGTAAGCAGGTAAAGTTTTTCTAGGATAAGATGTTTGCAGGGAAAGTTTTTCTAGGATAAGATGTTTGCAGTGGAGTACGCCTTTAATGTTATAGACAGGGCCACCATCAGGAATTTTGGGGGCCCATACAGCTGAAATGCCTTGGCCCTCAACTAAGACTCTACCCCCCGCCACATCAGTAACATGTTTTTCCTGATCTTAACATTATTGAGCCACTATTACTCAGGATCAGTACAGGATAAGCAATGTAATATACTGTATGTACACAGTGACCCCACACAGCTCTGGAGTATAATATAGGATAAGTAATGTAATATATGTACTCAGTGACCCCACCAGCAGAATAATGAGTACAGCTCTGGAGTATAATACAGGATGTAACTCAGGATCAGTACACAATAAGTAATGTAAATGTATATATACACAGCAGAATAGTGAGTGCAGCTCTGTAGTATAATACAGGATAAGTAATGTACACAGTGACCCCACCAGCAGAATGAGCACAGCCCTGGATTATAATGCAGGATATAACTCAGGATCAGTACAGGATAAGTAATATATGTACATAAAACCCCACAAGCAGAATAGTGAGTGCAGCTCTGGGGTAGAATACAGAATGTAATTCAGGATCAGTAATGTATTTGTACAGTGACTCACTCCACACCAGCAGAATAGTGAGTATATCCCTGGGTTAATAACATCTGCCCCTTGGGTTATAACATCTACCCTGCACCTCACACCCCCACGCCACACATAGATACAGTATGTCATTGTCACCTAAACTTCACCTATAGAAACTTTGAAAGTCTCCCTCCCAGGTTCAGGTTAAGTCAGTGGTGGTGCTCTCTCCTCTCCTGGGTGCTCCGCTTTGGCGACATGAAGGCTTCTCTGCCACTAGCCACAAATCTGCAGAATTTGCCAGGCAAACATTTAAGGTTCCTCGTGCCAGCCCCATCCTCAACTCTATACAAAATTCCCATCTGTAAAGCCCCACACAGTGTGGGTTAACAGGAGACCGATGAGGGGTCAATGAGTTAAACATGTACCTTAAGTCCAGAGCTGTGTCCCTCCAAAGATCATCTTCTATCTCTGCTGAATTGCACACAGGAGGCGGGCCTGCCTGGTGAATTTGAATATTCATTGGCACTGTTCATGTGAGCGCTCAGTAGGTGCAATCACTCACCTGACCAGCACCAATAAATATTCAAATTCACCCAGCGGGCCCGCCTCCTGTGCTTAATTCAGGGGGGATAGAAGAGGATATTTGTAGTGACACAGCTCCGGATTACAGGTACGTATTTAACTCATTGACCCCTTAATGGTCTCATGTTCACCCACACTGTAACCCAGTGTATTGGGTTCAGTGTGGGTGAACAGGATGACTGTTTTCCTTTAATACAGTGGAACAAGGTGCTGGAATTTATCCTATAAAATCTTACATATGTCTATACAGATGGAGGCCTGGGGTAGCAAAAAACGATTGCTTAAAGGGGTACTCCACTGCCCCAGAATTCGGAACATTTTGTTCCAAAAGCTTGGAGAGGGCAGCGGGGGTCGTGACATCCCAGCCACACCCCTTATGATGTCACGCCATGCCCACTCAATGCAAGTCTTTAAGAGGGGGCATGACTGCACAACCCCGCCGCCCACACCCAGCAGTCTAAACAAACGCTGGGTGCTACACAGATACATGGATAGGGGATAAGATCTCTAGGGGCAGAGTACCCCTTTAAGGCTGCCTTTGGTCATCCTAAGCAATCGAGCGCCGAAAACATAGATTAATGTAATGCAATAGCATTACATTGATCTATGTAAGCCATCTAATGATGGTAGAGCATGGCATTGAACAAACTTTTTTTTCTCTTTCATGTTTTTAATTTTTCTTTTACCTTAAACTGTCTCCCCTTACATGGTTCAGCTGCCACTGCTGAGTTCAGTATGGAGTTAGCAGAGCAGGGAGATAACATGACAGCAAATCCATCAATATTTGCTTGGAAGTCTGATGACAAAATAAAGGAGACAGAACTCTAGTGGCAGGTGTTTTTTTTTAAACATGTTGTTCACATCTTTAGCAAACATATTTTTCTCAAAAGTATGTTAAGAAAATGTTTATTTTTTTAAAGCAGTATTAAATAAAAAAAAAAAATAATTCCTAAAGACAGTAATGCTTTAAATGGAAAGCTCAAAAAACATAAACGTATACCTAACAATCCATTTTTTTTTTATATACGTTTTACATTTTTTGTACCTTATTAATTGTGCTCAGAACATTATATGAACAGGACCTTACTTTTGGTGATTTTTTTGGTGACATATTTTTTGGTAATTTTTTTTTCCCTAATTTTTCATTTTACTATCCACTGTATATTTTAAAATAATCCTGAAATCATGCAGTTTTTTTCATTCTGGCACTGAGCCATATAATAGGCTGACACTTCCTGATCTTAGTCATGTCCTCCTTTTTATCACAAGCAGGATTACAGTGAAAGATGATACCAGTAGACCGATAAGACAAGATCAGGCCATTCACAATAGATGATGGTCTCAGCTCATCCTCTTCCCTTCACTGCACAATGGTCTCTGCAAAGAAAATGCCTCGAAATCTCTGACAAAGAAGTCAGTCCACTCTACTCTATAGTTTCCTTTGTACATTGGGCTGCTGCAGGGATGGTGCAAGGATTTTAGCAACCTTAGGCAAAAGCTAATTTTCCGCCCATTGACCCGCCCTTTGACATGCCCCGCCTTACTACTGGGGAAACACATTGTAACAAGCCTCCTCCTCATGTCATTAGCTTACTACTTGGGTGACACACTATAAGAAACCTCCTCCTTATATAATCTCTTTACTACTGGGGTGACACACTGTAACAAACCCCCTCTCATGTAATCTCCTTACTACTGGGGTGACACACTATAAGAAACCTCCTTCTTATATAATCTCTTTACTACTGGGGTGACACACTGTAACAAACCCCCTCTCATGTAATCTCCTTACTACTGGGGTGATACACTATAAGAAACCTCCTTCTTATATAATCTCTTTACTACTGGGGTGACACGCTGTAACAAACCCCCTCTCATGTAATCTCCTTACTACTGGGGTGACACACTGTAACAAACCCCTCTCAAGTAATCTCCTTACTACTGGGGTCACACACTGTAACAAAACCCCTCCTCATGTCATTAGCTTACTACTTTGGTGACACACTATATGAAATCTCCTCCTTATGTAATCTCTTTACTACTGGGGTGACACACTGTAACAAACCCCTCTCAAGTAATCTCCTTACTACTGGGGTCACACACTATAACAAGACCCCTCCTCATGTCATTAGCTTACTACTGGGGTGACACACTATATGAAACCTCCTCCTTATGTAATCTCTTTACTACTGGGGTGACACACTGTAACAAACCTCCTCCTCATGTAATTACCTTACTACTGGGGTGACACACTTTAACAATCCCCTCTCAAGTAATCTCCTTACTACTGGGGAAACATACTATAACAAGACCCCTCCTCATGTCATTAGCTTACTACCGGGGTGACACACTATATGAAACCTCCTCCTTATGTAATCTCTTTGCTACTGGGGTGACACACTGTAACAAACCCCTCTCAAGTAATCTCCTTACTACTGGGGTCACACACTATAACAAGACCCCTCCTCATGTCATTAGCTTACTACTGGGGTGACACACTATATGAAACCTCCACCTTTTGTAATCTCTTTACTACTGGGGTGACACACTGTAACAAATCCCCTCCCTATGTAATTACCTTACTACTGGGGTGACACACATCAGGTGGGTGTTAATGGCGGTGCTGCTAGCTGAGCTGGTTGAGCTGGCTGTCTAACTTTCTTGAGAGCAGCGTCCCCATCCACAGGGCGCTCTAGGCGGCTGCCTACTTTGCCTATAGGCAGAGGCAGCCCTGGGCTGCTGTAAAGTATATCTCTAAATACTGTTTGCTGACCAAGCTAAGGCATTTGCAGTTTACAGTGAAGCTCAGGCATTATGACTGTCCTTTTGATAAAGTAAAAAAAAAAATAATGAATACAGAAAATGCAAACAGATTAGAAAGAAAGAACATTTTATCATGTGACTTTAATGAGTAAAAAATATCTAGGTGATACATTCCATTTATTCCGATTACATTTATACAAAACTACTACATGGAAAGGGACGCAGGTATTGCAGCATAATGACAGGTGACCTTCATACCCCAGATGCATTATGTCCAACATTACCTAAACTCTATGCTTAATTCCCAAAACACATCTATCAGTGGTTTCTATTAGTGTATTGATTTGAGTGAAGCAAACCATATAATAGACTACAGGTCTATTTGGGCCATTAAATCATACTAACAGAACAGCTGAGTGTGGATCGCATCTTCCCGCATAAGATGTATAGCTGAGCAGCCTGCCAGTATGGGGGATTTTACTAGAGATATATTCTGTGCATGCAGCCTTTTTGTGACTGATGTTGAAAACAAGCCTAAACGCTGCATGCATTGGAAACGCTGGGCTCTTATTGGCATTTCTGCCTAGACCAGAGACAGCAGCACAAAGCTAATGGAAGGATGCTATATAGGATGCAATTGACTCTGCGCCAGCCTGTGCTCCAGCAATCTTTATAAAATAATTGCCTAGCAACAGGGGTGCGCTGTAGATGGAAGGATTGATTTTGTCTTTAATGAATCCCATGGAGGAGGCAGGAGGTTTGAAAATTGGCTGGAAATACATTGTGGGTGCCAGTCTCTCGGGCTGCTGTTTTTCAGACACATAATAAGGACTTGTCAAATATGACGTGCTTTCTAAAGCGGCGTAACAATATTGGCAAGACATTGTCTTCCTTCACACGTTACTGCGAGATTAAACATTTGCAAGGATAATGAAGATATTATCATCCATTTCCACTTCTGCTCATATAACAGATAATAGAGAACATTCATGGCCAGAGAGAATATGGGTCAAAGTGGGAAAACTTGAAAGTATTAAGGAATGTGTAAGAAAGCTGCGGTACTAAAATGATTTCCTTAATTATAGCCCAAGAACGGATTGATTGTGTAGGCACTAGAAGCCCCGAAGCATGCCACATTCTATTATCATCCTAGGCAATAAGAAGCCATAAAGAGGAGAATCCAGTGTATTTCAGACACATGTATCAAATAAAAAGATTACATTTCCAGATGGGGCCATTTTCTATGTATGAGCAGACGTCAGACCCTCGGTGAATGTAGATGGCTGGATGAGAGAATGCTGGTGCAGGTGCACTTGGAAAACCAGACGCCATTGATATCTCCTATCTACACCTTGCGGATTTGTTGTCACACATCGGGTGAATATTCTATGTTGGATTCGTGTACTTTGGATTTATCATATATGAAGAAGAATTGATGCATATATTAGCGTATGTGACTATTTCTTTTCACTGAGAGTATACTGGAATTTGAGCACCCAGCCACTGCGCTCCTCACCCTGATACCACCTGTCCCATATTTTCTATTGAAATACTCATTTTCTTTACATGGTCAGTGTGGGATAGTATTATAGGGGGAGATTCAGTAAAGGGGTACTCCGGTGGAAAACGTATTTTTTTTTTTTTTTTTTATAAACTGGTGCCTGAAAGTGAAACAGTTTTGTAAATTTCTTCTATTAAAAAATCTTAATCCTTCCAGTATTTATCAGCTGCTGTATACTACAGAGGAAATTCTTTTCTTTTTGTAACACAGTGCTCTCTGCTGACATCACAAGCACAGCGCTCTCTGCTGACATCTCTCGTTTTTAAGAACTGTCCAGAGCAGCATATGTTTGCTATGGGGATTTTCTCCTACTCTGGACAGTTCTTAAAATGGACAGAGATGTCAGCAGAGAGCACTGTGCTCGTGATGTCAGCAGAGAGCACTGTGTTCCAAAAAGAAAATAATTTCATCTGTTAAACTTTCTGGCACCAGTTGATTTAAAAAAAAAAAGTTTTCCACTGGAGTACCCCTTTAAAACTTGTTCAGGGGAAAAGTCAACCAGTTGCCCATAGCAACCAATTAGATCGCTTCTTTCATTTTTTTTTTTTTTTTTTTAAAAGACCTTTGAAAAATAAAGGAAGCAATCTGATTGGTTGCTATGGGCAACTGGACAACTTTTCCTTAGCACAGGTCTTAAAGGGGTTATCCACTATAAGGTGATTTTAGTACATATCTGCCAGGCTATCTTTTTGTGAACTTGATATTTCTGAACTTGATATTTCCTTGATAGTTCCATGTTTGTAAATGTGAAGTTACATTCCTCCCTCCCACACATCAGCGACCCCACCCATTGCAGCACAAATGAGCTGCATCCATTCAAAAGACCAGTGTGTTTTCTAACCAGGGTGCCTACAGCTCTTGCAAACAAATCTCTCTCCCAAGCAGTGGTCACTCCACCCATTGAAGCAGGACAGGCTCCCTTTGCACAACTGACTAGTGATGTCAGGTCTCAACACACTGCAACCTGGGAAATCCTGAGACCTGAGTAATTTTGTATGCTGTTAACAATAAATATTGGGGCAAAAATCACAGAAGAATTGTGAGACCACCACAGATACAGACACTATATTATGAACTACACTAACTTTAGAGCCCCTGTAGTATAGTCAAATAAAAAAAATTCCTGGAATAACCCTTTAATGAATCTCCCCCATAGTTTTCTACCTGAAACACTTAGGGAAAGATTTATCAAAACCTGTGCAGAGGAGAAGTTGACCAGTTGCCCATAGCAACCAATCCAATCGCAACTTTCATTTTAAAAGGCCTCTGAAAATAAAAGAAGCAATCTGATTGGTTGCTATGGGCAACTGGCCAACTTTTTCTTTGTAGGGGTTTGATAAATCTCCCCAAAGATCTAGTGATGATGTATAGATTAAAAAAAAGTTTATCTTGCCATAATAAAAAATGAAAGTTAATATTAAATGGACAGAGGTTGGTATATTAAGATATCTATAAGATGATCTAGTACTTTATTTATGAAGCCCCCCCCCCCCCCAATCTGATGAGCGAATAGGGAGCAATAGCTCTCGTGTTGTGGTCAAGTAGGTGAACCCTATATGTTCTCTTTGTACCAGTATGGTTTATGAAGGGCAAGAAGACAAGTCTCCTGGTATGAACCAGTCGTGTTACAGAACTACTTTTCTTAAAGGGGTACTCCCATGGAAAACTTTTTTTTTTTTTTTAAATCAACTGGTGCCAGAAACTTAACAGATTTGTAAATCACTTCTATTAAAAGATCTTAATCCTTCCAGTACTTTTTAGGGGCTGTATACTAAAGAGAAATCCAAAAAAGAAATGCATTTCCTCTGATGTCATGACCACAGTGCTCTCTGCTGACCTCTGATTTCCTTTTTCAAAATTTACTTGAAAAAGGAAATTGCTCATTTCCGAAAAGCGTCAGACAGGTGAAGTCTTGGCGCTCACAGGTACCTGAGGAGCAGTCATTAAACACCGGAGGTCCAACCCCGGCTTCTTCTCTATCTCAAGTTCGCTGGTTGCAGATGCCACTGGCCGGGGCGTTCTCGTAGCACGTGAGCATTGCATCAAGGAGGATTTCATCAACGATCGTATACAGCGCAGGAACCACTTTTTAAAGATACAGCACAAAGACCCAGACCACTTCAGACAACCTCCATCAAGAAGGAGATTGTCCATCATACTCAGCAAAAAATTAGGTAAAAGAATCATTATCCATATACATTTGTTCCATGCAGTTTTATTTTATTTTATAAATTATCAAATCAACTATTGGGGTAACAGCAGTTCCTACAATAGTACATCATAATAGCGCTAATACCACTGAATAAATTTTTTTCTAGAAATACTCAACAATTTAACAGCGGATCTGTTATAGTGGTATAAAAGCAGCTTCAATAGTATATCCAGGAGCGCCGGTGTTTTAAATTCAATTTGATATATCCACATATTTGTAAATTACCTCTATTTAAAAATCTTAAACCTTCCAATACTTATCAGCTGCTGTATCCTCCACTGGAATTTCTTTTCTTTTTTTAATTTCTTTTCTGTCTGACCACAGTGCTCTCTGCTGACACCTCTTTCCATGTCAGGAACTGTCCAGAGCAAATCCCCATAGCAAACCTACCAAGGCAGGATAGGTTTGCTATGGGGATTTGCTCTGGACAGTTCCTGACATGCACAGAGGTGTCAGCAGAGAGCACTGTGGTTAGGCAGAAAGGAAATTCAAAAAGAAAATAACTTCATGTGGAGCATACAGTGGCTGATAAGTACTGGAAGGATTAGGATTTTTAAACAGAGGTAATTTTCAAATCTTCTACTTCTACTGAGGAAAGGGCCATCATTATAAAGTTTCCTGAAACGCGTCTAGAAGCTTAAACTAACGCATCATTAACGCACCACTGGCATTTGGAACATCTATCAGCGAACATTACCACTACAGGAAGTTTAACATCGCTTTCCATACAACGGCTGCAACCTTTATCCATCCAGCCCACCTACCTGGCTGACGTCAGACGCCAAGTCTTTCCATGAGGTTCATCCATCGCATGTCTATAAGCTGTGTCTTATCCTATCATCACTAGCGGCTTCCATATGGTTGGTGGCAGGCAGACCAGCCGCAAGAGCGCATGCCAGCGCCTACATTCAGCGCGCTCAGACCCCACTCTGGACGGGTGCTTGCCGGCACCAATCCTATGGCAAGTTTCATCTGACTATTCCATATGGCTGGTAAATATACTCTTTATTGCTGTCCAATACATGGACCAGAGTCTACACATATTAACGTCTGTGAAAAGCGGACTGTGAAAAGCTTATATTCTGAATTAACAAATGCCGGACTAACGAACTCTATTTCCAATCACTGCACACAGTGGTGCTGTTTTAAGTCCTATGTTTTAACATTCATTTATTGCATTTACCTCCACACAAGGGCCCTGTGAAAGGAGGTTCTACAACATAATTTACTTGTTATTCGTATTTTTAATAAATTTATATTGTTTTCATCATATATTTGAAGCTTGGTTCCTTCAATTTTTCATCATGTATCAGGCTATCCGATATTGGGCTTGAGGTTATCGTTACCATTTCTTTTTCCCTTTTTCAAATTTACATTACACCTAAGGTGTAGGTGTTCAACCATATTGTACCTCGGCTAGTTTATTGTGACCCGCACTCAACTCCTTTTTTCTAATTTTCAAATCTGTTTAACTTTGTGGCACCAGTTGTTTAAAAAAATAATATGTTTTCCAGTGGAGTACCCCTTTAATAGAGTATTATTGGGGTGTTGTATATAGGTTTCCCGTTTTCCTTTGCAGTAGGGCAGATATAATATGAGCTCTTTACGCACATTCTGAATTACCTGGTGGACTTATCAAATTAAAGGGAACCTGTTATTTAAAAAATGCAGTCCAATCGGCAGGCATCTTGATATACCAGGAGATGCTGAGCATTTATTGATATATAGTTTTGTCGTAAAAGGTCCAGGGCAACTACTAATATAATGGTGTAAATCTTTGCTTACTCTGGCTAAGTAGTTATGTGAGTGATCCTACTCATCGATTGACAGCTAAATGTGCATATAGAGAGAGAGCTGTAAATTACCTAGGAAGACCGCCCATATGACTACTTAGCCCAGAACGAGCAGAGATTAGTCTGTAACTATCAACTGGGAGTATAGAAGTTTCAGGAATTGTCAGACAAAGGGGGAGATTTATCAAAGGGTTCAGACAGTTTTTTCCCATCTAAATTTGTCGCACAGAAAGTCGTAGTCTAAATATGTGCGACTTTTTTGCGACTTTTGCTCTAGAGGATTTTTAGAACAGGATGCATGCTAGTCTATTTTAGACAGAAAAATGCATTGGAAAATGCATTGGTGCTGAATTTATCAAAAGCGACTTTTCAGCGACAAATCACATCGGCTGAAAGTACGCCGAAATGTTAGACCATGCTGGAGCAGGTTTCAATACAGTCTAAAGCATAGATCATAAAGTCTGTGTGCAGAATTTATCTAGAGCCGTGCATCTTTTGATAAATTAGGCGCACAATAGACCAGCCTAACCGTCTGTAGCTTTGTCTATATTGATGCGGGACATAGACAGATTTGATAAATATCCCCCAAAGTGTGCAGTGTGAATCCAGGAAAAAGCAAAAGATCCAGTGCCAAGTAATCCGGTGGTGATATTGACACATGTGATCAAATACCATGTTAGTACATCTACTGAAGGGGCTTCAATGCCCTGAAAAACATTATGTTTGGCTAATAAAGTGTTTGATGGTGAACATCATTTGAATCTGTGTTAGTGGATCGCGCCAGTAACCCGGCTTTCCTTAGTTTTATCCCTGATCTTCTACAATTTTGCGGTTGGAGTCCATCCTAGCTAATGCCCAGAGGCAGCACCACGCTATTCATGCTATTATTTAGTGGTGTCATTTACACAACTTAACCAGGTGAGCGGATTGCTGTAACTCTATGGAATTATACTTACCTGAATATGTTCTACTGGTTTGGCGATATTGCCCTATGAGGAGCTCTGACTATTTTTTTTATAGATACATGTGATCAAATGGCATAGAGTAAGGAGAGTCTTACTCTGAGGAAAAACTAGGTGCAGCTTAAAGGAGTACTCCGCGATATAAAAACTTATCCCCTATCTTAAGGATAGGGGATGAGAGTCAGATTGCTGGGGTCTGACCACTGCACTCCCCCCTGAAATCTCCTGTTTGGGGCCCCTGGCTTTGCTTCTAACTGAAGCATGTCGACCACCACACAAAGCGGCTCTATGGGGGAGCCGAAGATTCCCGAGTGTATTGCTCCACTCAGCGATCGTTCCACCCATAGAAGTAGGCAGGCTTCTTTCAACACCTGACCTGCAGTCTCGGCCCGCACTGCAACCTTGGAAAAGCTGAGACAACACTCATTTTGTATGCTGTTAAAAATAAACAATCGGGGCAAAGCTTACATAAGAATTGCAGGACCATCCATCAAACACAGGTACAGAAACTATATTATGAACTACACAAATTTTACAGCCTCTGTAGCACAGTCAAATAATAGAAAACCCCTTAAAAAAACTGTTATAGATTGGCTTAGTTATTACAGAATATAGGACTGCTATGCCTGAAAAAGTTTATCAATAGCTTCAAACATTTTAGTGTTTACCATAAAAATATCAAATCAAGAGCCGAGCTGCCATATCTATGTATTATTCTCATCACTCTTCATACTGACCATTATATATGAATTGCTTCTAGCCAGATTGGTATCTAAAGTCTTCATTTGGTTAGAGCCACCTAGTGATTTCATGACGCAAAGTGTATCTTACCTTGTGTGAACTTTGTTCTCTTCTTCAAGGGTAGACAAGCGACAGCCTGGAAACACAGACAACAGTTTTATGTCATTCAGTATTGTATATTAGAAGAGCTACAATAGAGAGTGTACATTATATGATGACACACTGGTGGCATGTCATGTGACATCAATGTTTAGACACTCTCTGATGCCTAATAACATTTGTTTGTACTTTCATTACTGTACTGTATTCATTATAGCTTCAAACATAAACAAATCGCCAAATCCAGAAATGTATCCTTTAGTTCTTTAGTGGGATATATACTTCCTTTTGTCCGTGAATCTCAAACGTTTTATTGTTTCTTTCTTTTTTTTTTTTTGTACTTCCATTTCCCTGTTATGACTTGTTGACACTTTATTTTAGCCCCATAATGTCAAATTATCTGCAAAAAACTTTAGTTGGGAGAAAGTCATGAATCTACATTTACCTATTGCCCATCTATCCCTAACCTCCTCCCTGCCTTTAAATTAATTTTTTTACTATCTGAGAAATGCCTTTTTGTCTACCTGGTAGTGTGTTCACTTACCAGGTAGACAGGCAGACTTCCCAAGCAGGCGCGACGTCGCTGATGCCTGCTGGGGGGGGCTGACTTCTGCCCTTAGCTCATCTATACAGGTTGCCTCCAGCTGTTTCACCACTACAACTCCCAGCTTGTCCTGACATCTATTGGATGTCAGGGCATGCTGGGAGTTGTAGTGGTGAAACAACTGGAGGCAGCCTGTGTTGAAAACAAAAACTTTATGGCCGCAGCGCTACCCTGAACCCCGCTCTCAGTCCACCGAACCCTGCTCTCAGTCCCCTCCGAACCCCTCTCTCAGTCTCCCCCCTGAACCCCACTCCCCGCTCTCAGTCCCCCGAACCCCACTCTCATACCGAAGTGCAGGACAGCAGCAGTGGCGTATATGCCGGGAGGCGGGGCCGGCGTGTGAGGCCAGGGAGCCAATGCGCGCATCCTTTTCTCAGTGCACGCTCCCACCTGTCTGATTGACAGGCAGGGAGCGAGCACAGGCTGACTGAATTAGAACTGATTGCCCGGCTGGCATCGGTCCTAATTCACTAGTGACATCATGTCAGACTGCAATCAACCACTTGGAGGGAGACCCCTAGTGGACGGTTTTTAAATGTAAATTAAACTATTTTAATGATAAAAAAAATAATGAAAGTATATTAGAGATAAGTACTACAACATATAGAAAAAAAAGTTTGGTGACAGTGCCCATTTAAGGGGTCAGCCAGCATCGAACTTTTTTTTTTTTTTTTAAACATCATTCTCAGGCTGCTGGTATATAAACAAAAACCTGGACTTACCTGCCGCTGCTCCCTTGGTGCCCCAGTATTGCTTGTCTAGTCCTATGGTGCGGTCTTCTTCCTGGTTGCCAGTGGTCGACACATCGTACAAGTCATACTATTTACTTAGGCTGCAGGTAAGTCCAAGTTTTTGACCTGTAGTGCCATATTTAGTGTTTTGCTATGGAATGTGTTACATGACATGCTCACACCCGCCCTCTACCATTGGTTCTTGGGGGGGTTGGGGGTGTGTGCGCGTGTCACCTGACCACGTATACTGTGTGTGTAACACCCCTCTCTTCAGTGTGTGTTTGGCTCCCACAGCATTCATTTTCCGCTATGGGGATCTCGCTTGCGGGGGAGAAGCAGAGCTGACAGCTTCTCCAAAAAAAAATTCAACACCAGAATACTGGTAAAGAAACAACCTGTATATGGTGTCAAAATGTATATTAAAGGAAAACTTTTAGTAGTATAACCCGCACTAAACCTGTCACACAGGCTTGTAGTGCGGGTGATGCTGATTAAAACGGTCCAGATAAAATTGTCCAGATTCGCCCAGCCGTTCCACCGCAAATCGCGTTTTTCTATTTATGCTAATGAGGGCATTGGGGCACGGGAGGAGGTCCGATCCGAGCTTGGGGCACGCTGACGTCATCTTTGCCGGGCGCCCACTCCGCCCGGCTAATCAATATTCATAACCCTGCTCCTTTGCCCATGTTAGTGTACGGCGCATGCTCCGCTTACTGTGTACTCACGGAAGCGGCGTTCCCCTCGGCTTCACTGCTGCAGCCATCTTTCATAAGTAAGAAGCTTTTGATTTGTATGGGTGTTCATTTTTTTGTGCCGTGATCTGTTTTTATTGGTTCCATTTTTGTTTTGATGGAAATTTTTGATCGCTTTGATTCTGGTGTTTGATATTTTTTTTATGTTGTTCACTGTGCAGGACAATAAACATTATATTTTAATGGATTATACATTAAGCCATTCAAGGATATTAGATATTTTTATTTTTACTACAGTTTTTTTACTTTTTTAATGTGAAAAGTGAATGATTTATATTTTTAATTAGGCAGGCGGGGGCTTTTATATATATTTTTTAAACATTTTTTTTAATATTTATTTTGCACTTTTTAAGCCTTCATAAGGGACTATTAACAGCAATCATTAGATTTCTATGTACTGCTCAGTACTATCGGCGATCTTTTTGTATAGCCTGGATCTCTAGGCTGCATAAGAATCCTGCACGCCGGAGGGAGGTAAGAGACCTCTGAGCTTATCAGACCCCTGCATTTGCATAGCAGGAGTGTGATATGATAAGCCCACCGGAACCTCTTGTTTCACTCAATGCTGGAATAGGCATTGATCAACGCAACTATAGTAAATGGTGGACACTGTGTGATCCTTGATGTCTGTTATTATCGGCGAGTCCTTGGCTGCTAAAAAAACAGCCAGAGGTCACCTACTATTTATCAAGCGTAGCACCCATTTCTAAACATTTTTGGAAGAATTGCTTGGGTCATGTATAATGTAGAGGTCCTAAACAACTTAATAAAACTTTAGTTTGTTGATTTTGAGTCTATGGAGGGGAAATAGTCCTACACAGAAAATATATACAGACAACACTCTTATATCACTAGTCGATGAATAGCCATGTGTATAAACAAAATGGAGATCCTACCTCCTATGCAATCCAATGATATATAAAAAGATACATGTAGACTACAGTATTTGATATCATGATAATTTCTATTCCAAAGTTTTCACAATCCTAGAAAAATGCATAAAACCTTCATGCCATATAGATATAAAAAAATATGTTTCACCTAATAGTGCATACTGTTTTGTGAACCGTCCCGATCAAGTTTCAGATCCTCCAGTTTAGCTAGACAAGCTGATATCCCGGCATTTTTCACAGGTGTCTCCCATTTGCATGGATCCATGCAATGGGAACAGCACAACAGGTGTAAAGCTGAAGAGGTGCAGCAGTCTCTGTTTTAGGGTCCTCCTCTATCTCAAGCTAGTGAAGTGCATTAACACACCACCACAGTTATAAATGCTCTACCCTTCCAGGTGCAGGATCTGCTGCCATCACAAGGATCCATGCCAATGGGAGATGCCAATGGAAAAGTCTGGGATATCTACTAAGCTTGTCTGGCTAAACTGGAGGATCTGAGACTCAATCAGGACTTGTTCACACATCGGTATGAACTACTGGTTGGAATACTTTTCGCATACTTTTTGTATTTCAATATGGCATAAACATTTTAGAACTTTCTGGAATTGTAAAAACATTGGAATCATAATTTTCAGCATACAGTATTGAATACTGTAGTCTATGTGTGTTTTTATACAATTCATTTGTGGAGGGGAGAAATATACATTTTAATGACTCAATCCTAAATGTATCGGTTTTAATCCTGGAGAGATGGAAGATTAAGGGTAGGGTCTAAAGGGGCAGAAGCTGGGTGGCCAATATATGACCCCCATCAGCTGAATCATTGAGGTCTTCTATTGATGGTGAAGGAAGTGGTTTTCATTACCAACCAAATTAGAATCCATATAGATTGTTAATACCGTGTAGTTTTCATTAAAGGAAAACAGTCACCTGTTCACCCACACTAAACCCAATACACTGGGTTATAGTGCGGGTGAATAAGAGACAGATGCTGGGTCTCTGACTAATATACATACCTGCAGTCCGGCGCCCGGTACCTCTGAAGACCCTTTTCTTTCTGTGCTGAAGTGCGCTCTGGAGGCGAACCCAACGGCTGGATTTGAATATTCATCGGCGCTGGTCATAAGAGCACTCACGTGACCAGCCCTTGGAGCAAGAAGAGTCAGCACAACCTTATTAGCCCAGTAACTCATGCAAGTGATGCACTGTCTTCCTGGAAACAGCTGCAGGTCCCCTGGTGGTGCTCAGCTTAGCAAAGAAACAAGTCCAATATGTACGTAGAGGAAAAGTAGAAAATCGGCAACTCACCTGCTCGGTGCAAACAACTTTTTTTATACTTTAAAAATGTAGGTCACAATTAGACAAGCATGTCTAGAATCGGGAGAGGAAAGACACTTCAAAGCTTCTTACAGCGGCACCAGGTGCTCATGTGACCGATAAATATACAAATCCATCCAGAAGACCCGCCTCCAGCATGCAATTAGCGCAGAAAGAAGAGGATCTTCAGAGGGACCGGGCACCAGACTGCAAGTACGTATATGAGTCAGGGACCCCGCATCGGTCTCCTGTTCACCCGCACTATAACCCGGTGAATTGGGTTTAGTGTGGGTGAACGGGTGACTGTTTTCCTTTAACAACCAATAGAATATGGTGCAGAAAACCCTGTCGAGACAGTTTTAACCTGCGCTGTGGCTGCATCTCGAGATATTCTACTCTTAGGCAGGGCCGGACTGGGTGTGAAAACCAGCCCTGGAAAAAATTACATACCAGCCCCATAGTGTTGCATCATTATACCAGCGCGTCGTCATTTTCTTGTTCATAAAAGGTAAAATCATGCATTTTAAAGCATATTTGAAGATTGCCCTATTTATAGATAAGACATATATAAAGAGAAAAAATAGTATAGTTTCCCCACATTAGGTGCAGTATATTTCCCCCACATTAGGTGCAGTATAGTCCCTAACATTAGGTACAGTATAGTTCCCCCACACTAGGTGCAGTATTGTTCCCCCACACTAGGTGCAGCATAGTTCCCCCACACTAGGTGCAGCATTGTTCCCTCACACTAGGTGCAGCATAGTTCCCCCACACTAGATGCAGTATAGTTCCCCAAAACTAGGTGCAGCATAGTTCCCCCACACTAGGTGCAGCATAGTTCCCCCACAATAGGTGCAGTATAGTTCCCCACATTAGGTGCAGTATAGTTCCCCCACATTAGGTACAGTACAGTTCCCCACATTAGGAGCAGTATAGCTCCCCACATTAGGTGCAGTCACAGAGGACAAGCAGGGCTCTGTACACTGAGGACAAGCTGGGCTCTGTACACTGAGGACAAGCGGGCTCTGTACACTGAGGACAAGGGGGGCTCTGTACACTGAGGACAAGCAGGGCTCTAACACTGAGGACAAGCAGGGCTCTGTACACTGAGGACAAGCGGAGCTCTGTGCACTGAGGACAAGCGGGGCTCTGTACACTGAAGACAAGCGGGGCTCTGTACACTGAGGACAAGCAGGGCTCTGTACACTGAGGACAAGCAGGGCTCTGTACACTGAGGACAAGCAGGGCTCTGTACACTGAGGACAAGCAGGGCTCTGTACACTGAAGACAAGCAGGGTTCTGTACACTGAGGACAAGCAGGGCTCTGTACACTGAGGACAAGCAAGGCTCTGTACACTGAGGACAAGTGGGGCTCTGTACACTGAGGACAAGCGGGGCTCTGTACACTGAGGACAAGCAGGGCCATGTACACTGAGGACAAGCAGGGCCCTGTACACTGAGGACAAGCAGGGCCCTGTACACTGAGAACAAGCGGGGCTCTGTACACTGAAGACAAGCGGGGCTCTGTACACTGAGGACAAGCAGGGCTCTGTACACTGAGGACAAGCAGGGCTCTGTACACTGAGGACAAGCGGGGCTCTGTACACTGAGGACAAGCGGGGCTCTGTACACTGAGGACATGCGGGGCTCTGTACACTGAGGACAAGCGGGTCTCTGTACACTGAGGACAAGCAGGGCTCTGCACACTGAGGACAAGCGGGGCTCTGTACACTGAGGACAAGCGGGGCTCTGTATAGTGAGGACAAGCGGGACTCTGTACACTGAAGACGAGAAGGGCTCTGTACACTGAGGACAGACGGGGCTCTGTACACTGAGGACAAGCGGGGCTCTGTACACTGAGGACAAGCAGGGCTCTGTGCACTGAGGACAAGCAGGGCTCTGTACATTGAGGACAAGCAGGGCTCTGTACACTGAGGACTGGCAGGGCCCTGTACACTGATGACAAGCAGGGCCCTGTACACTGATGACAAGCGGGGCTCCTTACACTGAGGACAAGCGGGGCTCTGTACACTGAGGACAAGCTGGGCTCTGTACACTGAGGACAAGCGGGGCTCTGTACACTGACAACAAGCAGGGCTCTTTACATGGAGGACAAGCAGGGTTATGTACACTGAGGACAAGCAGGGCTCTTTACATTGAGGACAAGCAGGGCTCTGTACCTGAGGACAAGCAGGGCCTGTACGAGAGAGAGCAGGGTGGCGGGCGCACTTCTCTGTGGCACAGTGAACACCGACATGGTGGGCTGCTGCGTTTAGACGTGAGGTCACGTCACCCCCACGGTGACGTGACCTCACGTCTGAACGCAGCAGCGCGCCACGCCGGAGTTCAAAGCGCCTCTCCCAGGCAGCAGCCACACTGACGATCCAGGCAGGGCCGGTGCAAGGAATTCTTGCTACGCAAGCGAAGCTCCATTTTGGCGCGCCCCCCCCCCCCAATCCTCAAGTAGAAAAACAAAGCCACAAGCCTGAATATAATACTGCCATACACTTTGCCCTGAATATAATAATACCATACACTGCGCCCTGAATATAATACTGCCATACACTGCGCCCTGAATATAATACTGCCATACACTGCGCCCTGAATATAATACTGCCATACACAGCACCCTGACTATAATGCTGCCATACACTGTGCCCTGAATATAATACTGCCATGCACTGTGCCCTAAACATAATACTGCCATTAGTCTTTGAAATAGCCTTTGGATAGGGGATAAGTTATAGATTGCGGGGGGTCCAAGCATTGAGACCCCCCACAATCTCCTGCACGGGGGCCCAGTCAGTATGCCAGAAGCCGACGTCTGACCCCACAGGAAGCCGTGGTCAGCACGCTCCCTCTATGGAGTATACGGAGGGGTCAGCATGTATCTCTATGGAGTATACGGAGGGGTGTGTCGGCCGACACTTCGTGCGGTGTGTCGGCCGACACTTCGTGCGGGTCGGCATACCTCTTTTCCAGCTGACTGGCAAGGCCCGTACTGGAGATCGTGGGGGTCCCAGCACTCGCCCCCCCCCCCCACAATCTATAACTTATCCCATATTCTTTGGATCTATCAATCATGCATATACACCTCCCCCCTTATCCTTGGTTTCCTCAGCCTCACACCTCCCCAAACCCCCCCATCCTTGTTATCCTCACCAACACCCCCAGCCTCCCCCCTTCAATCATAAATATATACCACTCCCCTCATCCTTGGTCCTAACCCCCCAGCCTCCCCCCATTAATCATAAGTATACACACCCCCCTCATCCTTGGTCCTAACCCCCCAGCCTCCCCCCATCAATCATAAATATACACCCCCCCTCATCCTTGGTCCTAACCCCCCAGCCTCCCCCCCCATCAATCATATATATACACCCCCCTCATCCTTGGTCCTAACCCCCAAACCCCCCCATCAATCATAAATATACACCCCCATCCTCATCCTTGGTCCTAACCCCCCCATCAATCATAAATATACACCGCCCCTCATCCTTGGTCCTAACCCCCCAGCCTCCCCCATCAATCATAAATATAAACCCCCCTCTCATCCTTGGTCCTAACCCCCCAGCCTCCCCCATCAATCATAAATATACACCCCCTCATCCCCCCCTCATATCGGGACATAATTATATCGGGACAATCATAAATATACACCCCCCCCCCCCTCATCCTTGGTCCTAACCCCCCAGCCTCCCCCCATCAATCATAAATATGCACCCCCCCCTCATCCTTGGTCCTAACCCCCCCCCCATCAATCATAAATATACACCCCCCTCATCCTTGGTCCTAACCCCCCAACCCCCCCCCCCCCAATCAATCATAAATATACACCCCCCCTCCTCATCCTTGGTCCTAACCCCCCAGTGTCCCCCCATCAATCATAATAATACACCCCTTCCTCCTTGTTCGTCACCCCCAGCCTCCCCCCATCAATAATGCATATACAACACCCCCCCTCTCCTCAGTCTCCTAACCCCCCCCCCCCCCCACCTGCACGCCAACTTTATTCTTTTGTTCCCTCAGCCAACCCTCCGCAGCCCATGCTTACCTTAATCACACGCAGATCTGTCCGTCGCTCAGCAGCAGTGCCGGGCTCCCAGCTTTATGGCGTTAAGACACAGGGGGGGGCAGCAAATTTTCCACCCCCCGGACTGCAGACCTGGCCGCCCCTAAGCGGGCGCTTGGTCCGCCTAGTTATGGAACCGGGCCTGAACCCAGGGCCGTAAGTAAGAAGCAGGGCCGGCCTGGGACAGTGCAGGGCCGGCCCTTTTCTTATGTTAAGATATGTATCGTGGGTGCCGGGTGGCCTATGCAGGCCGCCTGTGAAGGTCACTGGGCCTATTTTCATGTAGGGGCCTGGTGCCCGTACGTTAATCCCTGAAAAGCGGCCCCAGGGCCGGCGGCCCACAGGGAAAATTCCCGGTATCCCGCTAGGCCAGTCTGGGCCTGCTCTTAGGCCATGTTCAGATTTTTGGTGGTAATTCTGCACTTGAAAAAAATGCAACAATTTACAGTACACTACCCATGCAAGACGATTACAAAGCCTATTCTGTTGTGGAAATGTTAATGGTATTCATAGAGGAGTTCAGCTTTAGCAATCTCTTTGTCAAATCTGCATGAAGAAAATTCACAAGGGAAAAACTCTGCTATGTATGGATATAGCCTTAGGGTACATTGACAAGAGACTGTAATAATGCAGCAGAAAGCTGCACCATTACCTCACTGTGACAGAATAGCTTGTAAATAGATGCATTTTTTTCAAAGGTGTTCTGCCGCATCTTTACCACTAAGCACCATAGAAGTGGCAATACAATTAAAGAGAGGAGAAAAAAGAAGCTGATTTAGTTATCAATATCATTGATGGAAGCTTTTTTTTTCCTGATAACTATCCCATGATTTAAAGGGGTACTCTGGCGCTTTCACATCTTATCCCCTATCCAAGGAGTACCCCTTTAACCAATGTACAGTCAATAATATGCCAGTTTCCAGTGAGAAGACATACAAGTTTAAAATCATTCTTTTTCAAGCAGATTTTTCTTTTATATTATCTACATACAATCATTGGTGACGCATAGAGCAGAGACCTGATCACAATTTGCTAATCTACCATCTAACAAAAGCAAAATCATAGGCCCCTATAGAGATAAGTGGTATAAAAACATGCAATCATGAGGCAAACACAGACATAATATATCTATGGGTATCCACTTCATCTGCTGAGATAAACCATGCAATTTCATAGCGTGATGATAAAGAAACACGAGAAATACTTACTGTTCTTCATATTGCTCATCCATTTGTCAAGATCATCCATCTCAATTTCCATTACTGATGGAGTGTCCTCTTCAAAGATAGGACTGTAAAAAAGTGGAAAATAGTCATTCTCAATAAGACATAAAAGATCTGTTACATTTAGAATCATAAAGTCAGAAGTGGTGGACTGGTATACTGTGTGAACCAATACAACATAGAGAGATACAGGAGGTTAAAACAAGTAACAATGATGGTAAAATTCATATTATATTACAGCAGTGTCAGTATATTCACTAGCCACACTTGTACCATTGGATGGTGTCATTGGCAATTTTCTCCTGAGCCATGTAGATAAGCTGACTTTACCCTTTTTTGCACTCCATAATGCAGTTTTCACCTAAGCGCTCATGACAGCCCCCCTTGAGAGGACCTCCCACCACAGGACAGGAAACATGGGAACATAAACAGGGACATGCCTCTCCACACCCCAGTTCAGGTTTCCTATCCCTCGTTAGGAGGCCTGGGAGCGGTCTCCAAGGGGCTGCAGGTCCTCTGATAGTGGGGCTCCCTGTTCAGCAGAAGTCTACTCTGGGGAGCCGCCGTACGCCTGCCTGTGGGTCCGGTGGTGTCCCGATAGCCCTGCATCTCCATCCTTTCCCCAGGTTTCAGCGGCGTTAAGGAGGTGGGGGCTGTGGAGTAGCCTGGCTTCCGCCGGCTCTCCCGTTACTGGGGCCGACATGTCGTTAGCGCAATAACGCCTGGCAGCATAGCGTCACTTCCGGCTTCGGCTCCATTCAAAAAGGGGCGCGGGAGTTCTCCATTTTGGATCCTCTGTCGGCGTTTCCTATCATCCAGGAACCCCGTGGACAGCGGGCAGCCAGCCCGCAGCAGTATCCAGCAGCCTGCAGGTGTATAGCAGCCCGCAGCAGTATCCAGAAGCCCCGCAGCAGCAGCAGTAACAGGCAGCAGCTGAGCAGACCATTCCTGGTTGCCCTGCAGTGTTTTTTGCTGAAAGCTTCCTCCAGCATGTTGGAACATTTGGTAAATGGAGGTGTAGGCTCCAAGAAGAGTAGTTCCAGCCTGACTACAGAGGTGTGGATCTACTTCTGGGTGAGATAATTTCAATTTCATTCTGAGTTCTGCTAGCTAAGTTAGGCCATTGTTTTGTCTTGTAGTAAGAAGTCTTCTTCTAAATCCCGTAATAAAGAATGTGCAGTATGTAGGAAGCCGCTAGATTCTGCCTATAAAAAAATCTATCTATGCAGCTTGTATTGAAATAATCTTGGCCCAAGAGTCCTCTGCAATTGCTAACAATTTAAGAGTAATTATTCGGGAAGAGATAGATTCGTCCCTTAGAGGACTGGGGGTTATCGGAAATTTTCAGAACCAATGTAGCTGCTACATGTGTTGCTCGCTCCCTAAAAGTCTGGCTTTCACAATTACAAACCCATCTTGTTGATCAGACCCCTAGAGAAGAAATCTTGGAGTCTTTACCTGTGATTTGCAAGGTGGTAGTTTTTTTTGGCAGACTTCTCGGTAGATTCTGTAAGATTGGGTTCCAGAGCAGCCACTTTATCCAATTCTTCTAGGAGAGCCACATGGCTTTGACAGTGGAAGGGTGGGTTCAAAAGGCAAACTATCTTCCATCCCTTGCACTGGAGATCGCCTTTTTGGTCCTGTCTTATACAAAGTATTAGAGAAGGCTTCTGATAGGAAAAAAGGGTTTCCCACTCAAGGTCATACTTCTGATTCCTTTCGTGGCAAAAAACAACCCAGAAAGCCTTATCAGAAATTTCAAGACAATAGGAAATTTAACCTGTTGGGAACGAAGGGGGTACAGCAGGCAACCCGTGGCAATGCCTAGGGGGGTCCTGAGATCCCCCCCCCCATGTCGGCGATCGCCACGAATCGCTGATAAATTCAGATCGTCGATTTGCGGCGATTCCGGGCTGATCGGGACTCTGATGACCCGATAGCCCATAAATAGGGATGATCGGAGCTGTAAGAGACTGCTTCGATCATCCTGAAGGATAGGAGTGAGGTGGCAGTGGTGCCACCACCTCCTATCCCCAGCCATTAGTCAGTTAGGACTAACTGACCAATGGCAGTTGGGGGCGGGGGGTTGAAGGTGAAATCCCTGCTCTGTCCGCCCCTGGATGTCTGGGCAGAGTGTGGTTTCAAAACTGCAGCTCTCCAGATGTTGCAAAACTACAAATTCCAGCATGCCCAGACAGTCAGGGATGCTGGGCGTGTAGTTCTGCAATATCTGGCCCTTCGTATGTTGCAGAACTACAACTCCCAGCATGCCTGGACAGTCTCGGCATGCTTGGAGTTGTAGTTTTGCAACATCTGGAGGGCTACAGTTTGGAGACCACTACTTAGCGGTCTCCAAACTATTCTTCCCCAGTTGTTGCATAACTACAACTCTTAGCATGCCCAGAATGTCCAGGCATTCTGTGAGTTGTAGTTCTGCAACATCTGAAGGGCCAGATATTGCAGAACTACACGCCCAGCATCACTGACTGTCTGGTCATGCTGGGAGTTGAAGTTTTGCAGCAGCTGGAGGCACACTGGTGGGGAACCACTAAGTTAGGAAACAGACTCTAGCTCAGTGATTCCAACCCGTGTGGCTCCAGCTGTTGCAAAACTACAACTCCCAGAATGCACTGAGAGACTGTACATGCTGGGAGTTATAGTGTTGCAACAGCTGGAGGCACATTGGTTGGAATCACTAAGCTAGAGTCAGTTTCCTAACTCAGTGGTTCCCCACCAGTGTGCCTACAGCTGTTGCAAAACTACAACTCCCAGCATGTATGGTCTGTCAGTGCATTCTGGGAGTTGTAGTTTTGCAACAGTCCGTAAAAATGAAAAATTTAATTTTTTATTTGCACAGCCTACTGTTCCAGTGGAGGGGTGTAGTTTCCAAATTGGGGTCACATGTGGGGGGCGTCCACTGTTCTGGCACCACGGGGGCTTTGTAAATGCACAAGGCCCCCGATTTCCATTCCAACCAAATTCTCTCTCCAAAAGCCCAATGGCGCTCCTTCTCTTCTGAGCATTGTAGTTCACCTGCAGAGCACTTTACATCCACATATGGGGCAGTTCCATACTCAGAAGAAATGGGGTTACACATTTTTTTTCCTCCTATTACCCCTTGTGAAAATGAAAAATTTGGGATAACACCAGCATTTTATTTAACATTTTTTTGTTTTTTTATTTTTACATGATAATTTAACGAAAGTTCTTCAATCACCTTTGGGGTGTTAAGGCTCATTGTACTCCTTGTTACATTCCTTGAGGGATGTAGTTTCCAAAATGGTATGCCATGTGTTTTTTTTTTTTACTGTTCTAGCATCATGGGGGCTTCCTAAAGCCCAATGTCATTCCTTCCCTTCTGAGCCCTCTAGTGCACCCACAGAGCACTTTACAACCACATATGAGGTATTTCCTTACTCGAGAGAAATGGGGTTACAAAGTTTGGGGGGCATTTTCCCATATTACTCTTTATGAAAATGAAAAGTTTGGAGTAACACCAGCATTTACCACTAGTGGTAAAAATCTAATTTTTCATTTTCACGTCCCAATTTAATGAAAGTTCATCAATCAACTGTGGGGTGTTAAGGCTCACTATATCCCTTGTTAGGTTCCTTGAGGGGTGTAGTTTCCAAAATAGTGTGCCATGTGTTTTTTTTTTTTTTTTTTTTTTACTGTTCTGGCATCATAGGGGCTTCCTAAATGGGATATGCCCCCCAAAAACCATTTCAGCAAAATTCGCTCTCCAAAATGCCATTGTCGCTCCTTCCCTTAGTGCATCCACATATGATGTATTTCCTTACTTGAGAGAAAATGAATTACAAGTTTTGGGGTGCCTTTTTACCCTTTACCCCTTGTAAAAATGAAAAAAAAAATGGGGCTACAATAACATTTTAGTGTGAAAAATTTAGATTTTGATTTTTCTCCTCCATTTTGCTGCTATTCCTGTGAAACACCTAAAGGGTTAACAAACATTTTGAATGAATGTAATTTTGAATACTTTTTAGGGGTGCAGTTTTCATAATGGGGTCCATTATAGGGGATTTCCACCATAAACACCCTCAAATTTACTTCTAAACTTAACTGGTCCCTGAAAAAATCTGATTTAGACATTTTCGGGAAAAATTGGAAAATTGCTGCTATACTTTGAAGCCCTCTGATGTCTTCAAAAAGTGAAAACATGTCAACTTCAAGATGCAAACATAAAGTAGACATATTTATGGACATTTATCAATGGGTTTAGTCAGGTTTTCTTTACTATAATTGTCGCAAAATTGTCGCAACTGCGACTACGCGATTTTTCGTGCGACATTTTGACTGGGAAGCGAGAAAAGCAAGTTTTCCAAAAATTAACTACGTAGTAATAATTTTAAAATGGACTACGGGTAGTCAGGTATTTATTAACTGCGACAGTCGCAACTGTGCAAAGAGAAGTCGCAACAGGGTTAAAAATTTATTAAATTTACTCCAGCTCAAACATGGAGCAGAAAAAGCTACTACCAAAGTAAAAAAGGAAAAATTGCTTACGTGTAAGAAAATTATCAACAGGCTGAAACCAGTTGATAAAAAAGTCACACATAAGTAAAAAAAAAAGTAAGGAAAAAATTACTAAAAAAAAGAATACATAAGCAAACATTGATAAATGTCCCTCATTGTGTATGTGAATCAATATATAATTTATTTGACATGTCCCTTTTCCTTACAAGCAGAGAGCTTCAAAGTTAGAAAAATGCTACATTTTAAATTTTTTTCTGAAATTTTGGCATTTTTCACCAAGAAATGATGCAAGTATCGACGTAAATTTATCACTTACATAAAGTAGAATATGTCACGAAAAAGCAGTCTCGGAATCAAATTTATAAGTAAAAGCATCCCAGAATTATTAATACATAAAGTGATAGAGGTCAGATTGGCAAAAAATGCTCCCGTCCTTAGCGTTATAATGGGCTCTGTCCCAAGGGGTTAAAGTCCCTAGCAAATGCAGAGGTTTCCTCTTCAATCCCAATAAGGAATTTAATCCCAAAGTTCCCAAGCAATGACTTCTTTCTCCCAGTGGGGGGGCCTGGGAGAATATTTCTTCCAGTCCCTGGGTTCTATCTACTCTGCAATCGGGTCTCCTTCTGGAGTTCCGTTCTTTTCCTCCGGACAGATTCTTTCCCACTGGGATAATGAAAGATTCCCTGAAACAAGAGGCCATAATAGCAGAATTTAAACTCATTTGCTCAAAAAGGTCCTGGTTACAGTCCCTCAAGGGGAGGAAGGGATGGGATTATATTCTCCTCTCTTCTTAGTAAAAAAAAAAAAAAAAAAAATCAATGGTTCATTCAGGGTAATAAATCTGAAGAAATAAAACAATTTCTTGTCATACAAAAAAATTCAGGATGGAGTCTCTAAAATTAAAAAAATTCCTCTGCTATTTCCAAATTGCATGATGGCCTCTGTAGATTTAGAAGACTCCTACTACTATATTCCCATCCACAACTCTCATCAAAAATTTCCAAGAGTGGCGGTCTTTACAGAAGGAGCCTGGGTCCATTTACAGTATCGGGCCTTTCCCTTTGGGGTCTCTCATGCCCCAAGGGTATTTACCAAAGTGATGGCGGAGGTGGCAGCTTTCATAAGGACCCAAAACATTCTGTTGGTCCCATATCTGAATAATTTACTGATTGTATCAGACTCCTCAGAAACCCTTCAATTGCATATTCAAGTAGTTTGCTCTATACTAAAAGATCTAGGTTGGAATCCGAATCTAAAGAATTCAAACTATACCCCTTCCAGTCAGTGCGTTTTCTTGGGCATCCTTCTGGATTCAGAGTCTCAGCTGTCTCTCCTGCCTCTAGCCAAACAGATCCTCATCAAAGGCAGAGTAGAAGTTCTTTTCCAGTCTCACTTATCACCTTCAGAGAGGCGATGTCAGTACTAGGTCTGATGACTTCTTGTATTGTAGCAGTGAAATGGGCTCAGTACAGATCCAGGATGTTGCAAACAGATATCCTTCAAAAATGGAATGGCAATCCCTCTTCACTAAACCAAAAATCTTCCCTTTCTTCAAAAGCAAGGGTCTCCCTGACATGCTGGATGAACCTTAAAAACCTATCACAAGGGGTACCTTGGTCTCCCTCATCAGTAGTGAGTATAATTACAGACGCCAGCCCTTGGGTTTGGGGTGCCTCCTGCGGTCAGCATCTCCTTCAGGTAAGATGGTCTCCTCAGATGCATCAGTCTACATCAAATTACAAAGAGCTCTATGCAGTGTTCCAAGCAATATCTATGCTTATTCCTCAGATTCAAGGGAATGGCGTTCTGTTCTATTCAGACAACACCACCACTGTAGCTTATTTAAACAAACAGGGGGACAAGATCAGATTTGCGGTAAAATTTTTCCCTAGCAGAAGCCAGGCTGGCATCTCTCTCTGCGGTACACCTGAGAGGGGAAGACAACAAGGTTGCAGATTTTCAAAGCAGAGTTCATTATCTTCAGTCCGAATGTTGTCTGAACAAGGAGATATTTGCAATGATAGAGAGAAGGTTTGGAGAATTCTCAGTAGATCTCTTTGCTTCCAGAAACAGGAAGATTCACAGGTTCTTCTCTCTCAACCCACTGGATTATCCAACAGCAGTGGACGCTTTCTCTCTTTCTTTCTCTTTATTCTGCCATATACCCAAAAACCTGGAGAGCCTTCTTAAGAACAGTGGGACCTGCAGTTGATCCATTGGGAGATCCTAATATCCCTCAAATCCTTCATTTTCTCCAGTTAGGTCTGGAAGCTCAGTCCTAGTACTATAAAATAGCAGATAACATCTTAAACATTTTATTTCTGGAGCAACAAGATTAAAATCCTCTATCAAGACCATCTGTTCCCCCTTGGGATTTGAATCTGCTGTTAGATGCCTTGTCAGGACCACCATTTGAACCTCTGGATTCTATCTCCATCAAGTTGCTCACCTTCAAGATGTGCTTCCTCCTGGCAATAACCTCGGCTAGGAGAATAGGAGGATTGCAAGCGCTCTTTGCCTTTCCTCCTTATATCAAAATCTTAGACGACAGAGTAGTAATGAAAACTTTACCATCCTTCCTGCCAAAAGTGGCTTCAGAGTTTCATAAATCTCAGATTATCCTTCCCTCCTTCTGTGATAAAACGAGACACGAAGGTGAAGTCAAGTTCCATAACCTTGATGTCAGAAGATGCCTCCTGAACTACTTGTAAGGACTTTCGTTCTACAGAAAATCTTTTAGTCCAGTTCTCTGGCCCTAACGAAGGCAAAACTGCCTCTAAACCTTCTATCAGCAGATGGATCAGGGCATCAATTACATTATCCTACACTACAAAGAATCAGGATCCACCTTCCTATTTTTTCAGCTCACTCTACCAGAGCAGTGACTTCTTCTTGGGCCGAGGAGGCTGAAGCCTCTTTGGATCAAATCTGTAGGGCAGCTACATGGTCCTCAAAACATACCTTTCTAAAACACTATAGGTGTTACGCCGAGCACTTCGGGTCCCTTCTCCTCCCCGGAGCGCTCGCGGCGTTCTTCTGCGTGCAGCGACCCGGTCAGACCCGCTGACCGGGAGCGCTGCACTGTTATCACCGGCGGGGATGCGATCCACGTAGCGGGAAGCGCCCGCCCGCGGGTCGCATCCCAATCACCTCGCCTGCCCCGTCCTCCTGCTGTTCTGTCCCGGCGCATGCGGCCCCGCTCTCTAGGGTGCGCGCGCGCCGGCTCTCTGAATTTTAAAAGGCCAGTGCACCATTAATTGGTGCCTGGCCCAATCAGTACCTACATCTGCAAAACATATAAAAACCCACTTCCCCTTCCTGTCCTTGCCGGATCTTGTTGCCCTAGTGCCCTAAGAAAGCGTTTTGTGTATCCCAAGCCTGTGTACCCAGACCCTTGCCATTGCCCCTGACTACGAACCATTGCTGCCTGCCCAGACCTTCTGCTACGTCCGACCTTGCTCTTGCCTTGTCCCTGTGTACCGTGCCTTTCTCAGCTGTCAGTGGGGTTGAGTCGCTATCGGGTGGAACGACCTGGGGGTTACCTGCCGCTTTGCGGCGGGCTCTGGTGAAAACCAGTAACCCCTTAGATTCCGTTCCCCTGGTACGGCCCACGCCATCACCTCACTGACACAGAGGATCCACCTCCAGTGTCCTCTCTGCATACCAGTCCGGATCCTGACAATAGGTTGCAGCTAAATCCTGTTTCTGATCTTTCTTTTGGACATAAAGTCCTTCAGGCGGTAATCCCTCTCTGATTGGTTACTATTCTAAGTCTCCAAGGATGCTGTCATGAGCACTTTGGTAAAATAGATTACTTACCGGGTAATCTGTTTTTCATTAGCTTATGACAGCACCCCTCATTTATCCTGCCCTAATAAAAAAAAAAAAAAGGAATTTATGTTATTTCCTGTTTCTAGAGAATGAAAAACATTTTCTATGTTTATTGGCTCCATTGGAGTACTTTACTTTGAACTGAGGTGTGGAGGTCCCTTTTTATATTCCCAGGTTTCCTGTCCTGCAGTGGGAGGTCCTCTCCTGGGGTGCTGTAATGAGCTAATGAAAAACAGATTGCCCGGTAAGTAATCTATCTTTTGTGGCATTTTTACCAAAACAGCGGCTATTAATATATACATTTTTTCATTGGCATTTTCACCTGCTTTTTTTCCATTACAAGTCGTATGATACTTTCATCATGTGATTTGTGGATTTCAATTGAAGTAAGTTATGAAAAACACCGGAAAAACCCACACAGTGCTCGGACCCCCCGCAATCTAAAACAAATCCCCTATCCGCTGAAATACATTTTCTTCCATGAGATATCTTCTTTAACGCTGTTGGTAAGCAAGGAATTCAAACTATATCATTTATATATAGATGTATTTTTTATACTGATACAGAGCTACTGATACAGGTCTAAATCAGTTTCTTTTTCAGATTTGTATTTATTTTTTGGCATATAATCTTGCCTGAGCTGTTTTAAAGGCATTTAGACATACGTTTTATAGCAAGATCTATGGACATAGGCACAATATTTTGTCACCTTTCACTATAATCCTTTCCGTGATGATAAGGAGGACATTCCTAGGTCTTGGCTTAGTGGCCAGAACAGAAACTGCAAGATTTCAATTTTATGATAGTAAAATGGGAAATTAGAAAAAAATACACCAAAATTATTAAACAAATATGTTTAAAAACATGATATTAACAATAGGTCATTTTCCGATGGCACATTAACTTTAAAGGGGATCTCTAGTGGACACAAGTGGAAAACAAATGTTTTCAAATAACTGGTGCCAGAAAGTTATACATATTTGGTAATTACTAATATTTAACCCCTTAAGGACCAAGCCCATTTTCACCTTAAAGGGGTATTCTGGGATTTTTTTTTTATTTGACTATCCTACAGGGGCTGTAAAGTTAGTGTAGTTCATAATATAATGTCTTTACCTGTGTGTGTGACGGTTTTCTCATAATTCTTATGTGATTTTCATCCCAATATTTATTTTTAACAGCATACAAAATGACTGCTGTCTTGGAATTTTCCCAGCTTGCAATGCGGCCGAGACCTGACTCACTAGTCAGCTGATGACAGAGAGCCTGTTTGCTTCAATGGGTGGAGAGAGCAATCTGCAACTAATGCAACAGCTGGAGGCACTCTGATTGAAAACCACAGGTCTGCAGCTCATTTATGTTTCAATGGGTGGGGTAGCTGATGTGTGGGAAGGAGGAAAATGGTATCATGGGATTTGTAGGCAAACAAGAAAACTGAAAACAGGAAATACAAGTTCAGAGAAAGCTAGCCACCTTGTTATGGTAATCTCACAGCATAGCCATTTAGCTCCAAGACAAGCGCAGATCCTTTCTAAGCATGTCCATTACTGTCTGCCACCTTATGCTGGATAACCCCTTTAAGGACCAGGCCAATTTTATTTTTGTGTTTTCATTTTTTCCTCCTCGCCTTCTAAAATCCATAACTCTTTTATATTTCCATCTACAGACCCATATAAGGGCTTGTTTTTTGCGTGACCAATTGTACTTTGTAATGAAACCTTTCATTTTACCATAAAATGTACAGCAAACCCCAAAAAATATTTTTTTAGGGAGGAAATTTTAATGAAAACCACAATTTTGCACATTTTGGAGGGTTTCGTTTTCACACTGTACAATTTATGGTAAAAATGAAATGTGTTGTTTATTTTGTGGGTCAATACTATTAAAATGATACCCATGGCTAGATACTTTCATATATTTGCACCGCTTAAAAAAAATCTTAAACTTTTTGTACAAAATCAATAATCTAAAATCGCCCTATTTTGACCACCTATAACTTTAAAATTTTTCCGTATATAGGGCGGTATAAGGGCTCATTTTTTGCATCGTCATCTGTACTTTTTATTGATCCCACATTTGCATATATAAAACTTTTAGATAATTTTTTATAAATTTTTTTAATAAAATGTGACAAAAAAGCTGAATTTTTTGACTTTTTAAAATTTTTTACATTTACGCCGTTCATCGTATGGGATTGTTAACATTATATTTTGATACATTCGAACATTTACACATGCGGCGATACCAAATATGTTTATTAAAAAAATTACGCTTTTTGGGGGTAAAATGGGAAAAACTGACAATTTTCATTTTTATTGGGGAGGGGATTTTTCCCTTTTTTCCCTTTTTCCCTATCTATAGCAATCATTTGATTGCTAATACTGTTTAGTGCTATGCATAGGACATGGAACTGATCAGTATTATCGGCTATCTCCTGCTCTGGTCTGCCCGATCTCAGACCAGAGCAGGAGACGCTGGGAGACGGACGGAGGCAGGTGAGGGGACCTCCGTCACCATTACAGATCATCGGATTGTCGCGGCAGCGCTGTACAGATCACGGCCTCTGAGGGGTTAATGGCTGACATCCGCGTGATCGCGGATGTTGGCCATTACTGGCGGGTCCCCAGCTGCTGATAGCAGCCAGAACCTGCCGTGTATGACGCGGGCACCGCTCCGATGCTCTCGGTCATACACAGGACGTAAATGTACGTCCTGGTGCGCTAAGTACCGCCAAACCAGGACGTACATTTACCTACGGGGTTGACAATCCTAATCCTTCCAGTACTTATTAGCTGCTGTATGCTCCACAGGAAGTTGTGTAGTTATTTCCAGTCTGACCACAGTGCTCTCTGCTGCCATCTCTGTCCATGTCTGGAACTGTCCAGAGTTGAACCAAATCCCCATAGCAAACCTCTCCTGCTCTGGACCATTCCTAACATGGACAGAGGTGGCAGCAGTATACTACAGAGAACTGCACAGCTTTCTCTGTAATATACAGAAGCTGATAAATACTGGAAGGCTTAAATGGGCACTATCATGAAGTACAAAAATTGATATGTTGTAGTACTTAAGTACTACAACATATCTCTAATATACTTTAATTAAAAAAAGTGATTTTAAACAAGTTTAAAATCACTTTTAAATTCGGCCACTAGGGGTCGCCCTCCTAGTGGCCGAATGCATTCAGCAGTGACGTCACCACTGAATTTCGACTCATTTCAGCCTGGCAATGAGTCGAAATTCAGGCACTGCTGTGCTCGCTCCCGCCTGTCAATCAAACAGGCAAGAGCGAGCACGCTGATAGCTGGGGCTGCGCGCATTGGCCAGCAACACTGGCCTTGAGCGCGGCCCCGCCCGCCCCCGTTACCCTGTCCGGAGGCAGCGAGAGCACTCATTGCTGCGCTGATCCTCCGGATGGGTAAGTCTGATCTGAGGTCTTATATTAGCCAGTGTGAGGTGGACGCATGGATCTGCGAGGCGCAAAAAACCACCTCACACCGGCAGTAATATCGTGCACGGCAGGCCGGCATTGCTCCTCTACTCCTCCTCCCTGGATAGCACATGCACAGCTAAACAGGGAGGAGGAGACCCCGGAGCTGCCTGCCGTGCTATTGGCAGATCGTCTATGCAGCGCTCCTGACAGGAGCGCTGCATAGACGATCTGAGGGCAGAAGCAAGCGCCCAGCAAGGCTGCTGGGAAGCGCTGCTTCCTGCCCTGCTTGATAGAGCAGATTTAGAAGCACTAAATCTGCTCTATTAAAGCGATTTAAAATGTTTTTAAAGCCAGGTAGAGGGTTAGGGCTAGATTACTAATAGGTAGGGACATATTAGATTATATATAACTTGGTGGGAGCTACCCTTTAAAGGGGTACTCTGGTGGAAAACATTTTTTTCAAATCAACTGGTGTCAGAAAGTTAAACAGATTTGTAAATTATTTCTATAAAAAAAAAATCATAATCCTTCTAGTACTTATCCGCTGCTGTATATGTAGTATATATGAATATATATAGTATATATACTACATAGGAAGTTGAGTTATTTTCTCTCCACAGTGCTCTCTCTCAGGAGAGGAATGCTATGGGGATTTGCTCCTACTCTGGACAGTTCCTGACATGGACAGAGGTGTCAGCAGAGAGCACTGTGGTCAACTTCCTCTGTAGCATACAGCAGCTGATAAGTAAGGAAGGAGTATGATTTTTAATAGAAGTAATTTACACATCTTTTTAACTTTCTGGCACCAGTTTATTTGAAAACATCTTTTTTCCCCACTGGATTACACCTTTAAAGCTCAAGATCAGAACCATTTTGCTCAATCGTGGGCTAAAGATATGTTAAGAAACTAGTAAGCACAGCGTTGTGAATTTATTCATTTTATATGCCATGCAAAATATAGAAAGACTTGTGTAGACACTTAAGATAAGTTTTTAAGATTTAAGTTTTGCTCATCGTTGAGTGAAATTCTAGTATTAAAGGGGTATTCCAGGAAAAAACTTTTTTTTTATATATCAACTGGCTCCAGAAAGTTAAACATAATTGTACATTACTTCTATTAAAAAATCTTAATCCTTTCAGTACTTATGAGCTTCTGAAGATAAGGTTGTTCTTTTCTGTCTAAGTGCTTTCTGATGACACGTGCCTCGGGAACTGCCCAGTTTAGAAGCAAATCCCCATAGCAGACCTCTTCTAAACTGGGCGGATCCCGAAACATGTGTCATCAGAGAGCACTTAGACAGAAAAGAACAACCTTATCTTCAGAAGCTCATAAGTACTGAAAGGATTAAGATTTTTTAATAGAAGTAATTTACAAATCTGTTTAACTTTCTGGAGCCAGTTGATATATATATATATATATATATATATATATATAAAGTTTTTTCCTGGATAACCCCTTTAACCTCTTAAGGACGCAGGGCGTATGGATATGCCCTGCATTCCGAGTCCTTAAGGACGCAGGGCGTATCCATACGCCCGTGGGAATTCCGGTGCCCACCGCTAGCCGGTTGGGGACCGGAGCCGGATGCCTGCTGAAATCGTTCAGCAGGCATCACGGCATATCGCCCAGGGGGGTCATTATGCCCCCCCATGTCGGCGATGGCCGCAGATCGCTGGACAATTCAGTCCAGCGATCTGCGGCGATTCCGGGTCAATCGGGTCTCCGGTGACCCGGTGACCCGGAATTACTGGCTGATCGGGGTCGTCTCTGACGGCCCCGAACAGCCAGAGCCTGCAGGGGTGAGGTGGCACTGGTGCCACCTCACGATCGCCCTGATTCGTCGGCCGGATTACCGGCCGACCAATCAGGGCGCCTGCTGCAGGTGTCACTCCCGCACCCGCTCCGCACCTCTTCCGGAGGACGTGAGCGGGTACGGGAAGACGACCCCAGGTTCTGGGGACCCCGATCCCCGGCGTCCATGTTGGGATCGGGGCCCCAGGAGCGACGGCGGCAGCGAGGGACAGTCCTGCGATGGAGCAGCAGCAGGAGGTGAGTTACAGCCTCCTGCTGTTGCTTAGCAACAGCTCCCAGCATGCAAAAAGGGCATGCTGGGAGCTGTAGTTATGCAACAGCAGGAGGCAGACCACCACAACTCCCAGCATTCCCTTATGGGCATGCTGGGACTTATGGTTTTGCAACAGCTGGAGGCACTTTTTTTCTATGGAAAAGTGTACCTTCAGCTGTTGTATAACTACAACTCCCAGCTTGCACAAACAGCTAAAGTGCATGCTGGGAGTTGTAGTGGTGCATCTGCTGGTTGCATAACTACAACTCCAAGCATGCCCGTTGGCTGTCGGTGACTGCTGAGAGTTGTAGTTTTGCAACAGCTGAAGGCACACTGGTTGTGAAACCCATTTTTTTTTTTTTTACCTAACTCAGTGTTCCACGACCTGTGTGCCTCCAGCTGTTGCAAACTACAACTCCCAGCAGTCACCTTACACCATGCACCGTACATGCTGGGAGTTGTAGTTTTGCAACAGCTGGAGGCACACTGGTTTTGAAACACTGAGTAAGGTCACAAACTCAGTGATACATAACCAGTGTGCCTACAGCTGTTGCAAAACTAAAACTCTCAGCTTGTACAGTCTGTCAGTGCATGCTAGGAGTTGTAGTTTTGCAACAGCTGGATGTCCCCCCCAATGTGAATGTACAGGGTACACTCACATGGGCGGAGGCTTACAGTAAGTATCGGGCTGCAAGTTTGAGATGCAGCAAATTTTCTGCAACAGTTCAAACTGCCAGCGAGAAACTACTGTGAACCCCCGCCCGTGCGACTGTACCCTAAAAACACTACACTACAATAACAAAAAATAAAATAAAAAGTAAAAAAACACTACATATACACATACCCCTCCCCTCCCCAATAAAAATGAAAAACGTCTGGTACGCCACGGTTTCCAAAACGGAGCCTCCAGCTGTTGCAAAACATCAACTCCCAGTATTGTCGGACAGCCGTTGACTGTCCAGGCATGCTGGGAGTTTTACAACAGCTGGAGGCACCCTGTTTGGGAATCACTGGCGTAGAATTTTTTTTTTTTTACATATGCAAAAGTCGTCAATCACCTGTGGGGTATTAAGGTTCACTTTACCCCTTGTTACGTTCCCCGAGGGGTCTAGTTTCCAAAATGGTATGCCATGTGTTTTTTTTTTTGCTGTTCTGGCACCATAGGGGCTTCCTAAATGCGGCATGCCCCCAGAGCAAAATGTGCTTCAAAAAAGCCAAATGTGACTCCTTCTCTTCTGAGACCTGTAGTGCGCCAGCAGATCACTTTTCACCCCCATATGGGGTGTTTTCTGAATCGGGAGAAATTGGGCTTCAAATTTTGGGGGGTATTTTCTGCTATTACCCTTTTTAAAAATGTAAAACTTTTGGGAAACCAAGCATTTTAGGTAAAAAATATATATATTTTTTTACATATGCAAAAGTCGTGAATCACCTGTGGGGTATTAAGGTTCACATTACCCCTTGTTACGTTCCCCGAGGGGTCTAGTTTCCAAAATGGTATGCCATGTGGGGCTTTTTGCTGTTCTGGCACCATAGGGGCTTCCTAAAGGTGACATGCCCCCCCAAAAACCATTTGACGCTCCTTCCCTTCTGAGCCCTCTACTGCGCCCGCCGAACAATTTACATAGACATATGAGGTATGTGCTTACTCAAGAGAAATTGGGTTTCAAATACAAGTAAAAAATTTCTCCTTTTTACCCCTTGCAAAAATTCAAAAATTGGGTCTACAAGAACATGCGAGTGTAAAAAATGAAGATTGTGAATTTTCTCCTTCACTTTGCTGCTATTCCTGTGAAACCCCTAAAGGGTTAAAACGCTGACTGAATGTCATTTTGAATACTTTGGGGGTGCAGTTTTTATAATGGGGTCATTTATGGGGTATTTCTAATATGAAGACCCTTCAAATTCACTTCAAACCTGAACTGGTCCCTGAAAAAAAGCGAGTTTCAAAATTTTGTGAAAAATTGGAAAATTGCTGCGGAACTTTGAAGCCCTCTGGTGTCTTCCAAAAGTAAAAACTCATCAATTTTATGATGCAAACATAAAGTGGACATATTGTATATGTGAATAAAAAAACATTTATTTGGAATATC
The DNA here is from genome assembly GCF_029499605.1 of Hyla sarda. Lineage (NCBI taxonomy): Eukaryota > Metazoa > Chordata > Amphibia > Anura > Hylidae > Hyla > Hyla sarda. Next base: position 142,074,538 of record NC_079189.1, on the reverse strand, counting down.
CATTTTCCTTACAAGCAGAGAGCTTCAAAGTTAGAAAAATGCAAAATTTTCACATTTTTCATAAAATTTAGGGATTTTTCACCAAGAAAGGATGCAAGTTACCAAAAAATTTTACCACTAAGTTAAAGTAGAATATGTCACGAAAAAACAATCTCGGAATCAGAATGATAACTAAAAGCATTCCAGAGTTATTAATGTTTAAAGTGACAGTGGTCAGATTTGCAAAAAATGGCCAAGTCCTTAAGGTGAAAAAGGGCTCAGTCCTTAAGGGGTTAAGAGTTAGTTAGTAATTCTGAAATATCCATGTAAAATAGTGCAGTGTAGTAGTTTGACAGTGAGAGTGAAACAATAACATTCCTGCCTGAATGTGCTCTCTATAACCTGACATTAAACTCCTGGCCAAGGGAACAATTCCAGTTCTGTCTTGTAGAATATTGGAGGGTGGATTAGACAATGCTTTAGTATAGACAATAAGTACATCCTCCCCTGTCATGTATGTTAAGAATTTACCTTTTTACATCTTCATCAATTGGCACATCTAAAATGGAAAAAGAAAATATGTATAATTTAAGAGATAGAACAAAGTTTTTGTGAAAATACACAGTATCTTACATAAGTAAGTACACCCCTCCCATGTTTGTTAATATTTTATTATATCTTTTCATGTGATAACAATGAAGAAATGACCGTCTGCTACAATGTAAAGTAGTGAGTGTACAGCCCGAAAAACAGTGTTTAATGTTGTGTCCCCTCAAAATAACTCAACACACAGCCATAAATGTCTGAACCTTGGCAACAAAAGTTGGTACACATTTAAGTGAAAATGTCCAAATGGGGCACAATTAACCATTTTCCCTCCCCTTTGTCATGTGACTCCTTAGTGTTGCAAGGTTTCCAGTGTGAATGGGGAACAGGTGTCTTAAATTTGTTGTTATTGCTCTCACAGTCTCTAATACTGATCACTGGAAGTTCAACATGGAACCTCATGGCAAAAAAACTCTGATTATCAAAAAAAAAAAAATGCTGCTCTACATACAGATGGCCCATGCTATAAGAAGGGTAGAGAGGGAGAAAAAAAGTGGAGAGAGGACAGCGCCTCGTGTGATACCATAAAACAAAGGACCCCAGATGGGAACCCTGGCAGGGTAAACTCTCACCTGGTGACCCTCTTAAGGGTTATGCGTATCTCCCCGTTTCGAGGGGTACTTAAGGTATCCGTGCTGCAGCCGAGGTGCCTTGACTGGTATCCTGTGCAGGAACCCATAGGATAAAGGATTGTGAAGGAAAAACGGAGGCCCTTAGGTCCAGCGCTGCTTGGTCCACAGAGGTTTAGTGGAAGTCGTGGTGAAGGTTAAAAAGTAGTTTATTGAAAATTAATTAATAAAACTATTTTCCAAATGCATGCGAGCAATGACGCGTTTCGGGATTAGCATATCCCTTCTTCAGATTGCGAATGTACATAACTAATAAACTACTTTTTAACCTTCACCATGACTTCCACTGAACCTCTGTGGACCAAGCAGCGCCGGTCCTAAGGGCCTCCTTTTTTCCTTCACAATCCATGCTATAAGAAGATTGCCCAGACCCTGAAACTGAGCTGTAGCACGGTGGGGGAGATCCACTCAGAACAGGCCTCGCTATGTCCAAAGAAGTTGAGTGAATGTGCTCAGCCTCATATCCAGAGGTTGTCTTTGGGAAATAGATGTATGAGTGCTGCCAGCATTTCTGCAGAGGTTGAAAGGGTGTGTGTTTGGGTGGGGGGGGGGGGGGTTCCATGTGTCGTGTTTGTCAGCAACCAGGTGAGGACTACAAAGACAACAAAGACAAGTGTGTCTTGTCTACAGCAGTGGTTCTCAACCTTTTTGGCGACTGTACCCCCAAAGGCTGAAAGTATGTCCACAGGTACCCCTCGCACGTATATTCGCGTGGAGTCCAATTGCCGATAAGTAGGTCTTCTGAGTTCGGGACTTCGGCTGATTTCCAATTTCGGAGTAATACAGTTTTAGCAATTCCACATATTATACAATTCAATGCCCTTCCTTTTAGAGTAATATTATCCACCCCTATCAAGAGGAGTACCAGTTGGGGAGACCATAAGGTTGGCCAGGGGAATATTTCTCTCAACAGTTTCTTACAATGCAACCAGTACTGTTGAATGCTAGGACACATCCACAATACATGCAGCAGAGATTCTGCAACCACAGCCCCTCCAGCAGTTATAAGAAATTGATGGGTATATAAGGGCCAAACGATCTGGGGTGTAATACCATCTCAAAGTCGTTTTCATAACAGACTCAACATGTGAAGAACATTTTAAGTATAAGTATGACATTTTAAAGGCTCCCTGCCATTCCTCTGCAGTAAATGAGGATTGTAGGTCCCTCTCCCAGCTTCTAAGAGGGTGGGATTTTACAAAGGAGGTATGGTGTATTAAGGCATTATAGAAGGGCTTAAGGCCCCTGTGGGCCCGTGTTATATATAGGAAGGCAAGTCTGTCCATCCTGAGACCCGACAATGACATCCCCTGCAATAAATGGCGTAATTGTAAGTATTTAAAGAAGTCAGTAGCAGGTAGGGAGAATTTAGTACAAATGTCCTGGAAGGGTAATAGTGTATTGTTGAGAAAAATATCTGCTATTGAAGCTATACCACTTGCTATCCAAACACTCATGTCAGTTTGTGGTAGTAATGCTTGAATGAGGGTTAATGAAAGACATGAGATGTTGGGTATGGTACCCGAGTCAGATATTTTGTGAAAGGAATGCCATGCCCCAAGTGCCCTTTAAACACTGTTATACAGGCTGTGCACTCATTACTTTACATTGTAGCAGAAGGTAATTTCTTCAGTGTTGTCACATGAAAAGATATAATAAAGTATTTACAAAAATGTGAGGGGTGACCCTAATTTCCTCAATCATATAGCTCCAGACTAGAGTCTCATATGATATAACAACAAAACACAAATCCGTAGGGGGATTGGGGATCCCTGACACAAGGAGATTTTATATAGCTACCCTTGTGAGCATGATCCGACCCCTATGGGAAAGGAGTTTGGATGTTCCCTGGGTGCAATAGGAACACTCTTGTCTTTCAGGAGTAGATCCTTGAACCCTTTTCTTTTTATACCCGTGGAATATAAGAGTTTTTACTGGCGGATGACACAAAATCTCTCCCATTTTTCTCATTGGACATATTTCAATATTTTCTTAGACCTATTAAAGGCCTTAGGCCACTTTATTCCCTTATGGATCATCAATCTGATCTTACATACACTACTGCTATGAAAACTTGGAAATTAGAATTAAATATAACAATACCACTAAATACATGATAAAAAAAGCATATACAAATATAAATTTAGCCTTACTAAGCATGTGGAAGCAGCACTAAAGACCTGTCGTAGGTGGTATTTTACTCCTAATAATCTTCACCGCATTTTCCCCTCTTGTCCCGAATTGTGCTGGCGTAATTGCAATCAAAAGGGTACATTACTACATATATTATGGTCCTGCCCGGTTATCATGAAATATTGGATAGGGGTGGAAGATTTACTGAAACAAGTCTTGAGATTATTTTTATCTCTGACCCCTGAACTGGATCTCAGCTTTATATAGATAGAGATATTCCCAACTCACCATAGAGCATTGCTATGCAAAATCCTAGTTACATACAGCCAAATGAATACTGACGAGACATTGGAAAACACATATTTCTCCAACAATAGATGAACTAATAGTTTCAATAAAACACACTTACTTATTGGAAGAAATAGGGGAGATAGGACGAGGCCAAACTAAACGTTTTTACACAGTATGGAATCCTTGGAAGGCAAATATGAATAGACACAACAACTCCAGAATACTACCTCCCTATTCAGACATATAACCCATTCCACTTGATTGTGACATGTTTTATCCAGACATATATAGAGATTCCATCCCTCTTCCTGTACTATGATTACCAATGTCCATTGCTTTAGACATTACACCTGGTTATAGTTATTACTTAGTTTTTATGACTTTTCTATTAGACTAAAGGGTCACTATTAGGGCGAACCTAATGTATTATATAGAGCTCATAAATGCAGTTTTTCTAAACATGACTATTAGGGTGTTTCATTTTTCCAAAGATGTGATTTTCATATGACTTTGCTTACGCCCCGAGTCTCAGTGATGTAAAATATATATATATATATATATATATATATATATTAGATGAATACCTCAACAAAGGAGGAAGCTTTTGACTTCAAATCCCATCCCCATATATTGTTGTCATATCCCAACCCCATATCCCGTCCTCCTATCTCGACCTCCTATCCCGACCTCCTATCCTGACCTCCTATCCCGTCCTCCTATCTCGACCTCCTATCCTGTCCTCCTATCTCGACCTCCTATCCTAACCTCCTATCCCGTCCTCCTATTTCAACCCCCTATCCCGTCCTCCTATCTCCATCTCCTATCCTGACCTCCTATCCCGTCCTCCTATCTCGACCTCCTATCCCGACCTCCTATCTTGACCACCTATCCCGACCATCCCGTCCTTCTATCCTGCCCTCCTATCTCCACCTCCTATCCTGTCCTCATATCCCGACCTCCTAACTCAACCTCCTATCCCGACCATCCCATCCTCCTATCTCGAGCTCCTATCCCGACCTCCTATCCCGACCCATAATATGTGTACCAGGTATTGAAATATCTCCAGCCATACGGAAGTTATGTGAGAACATACATTTCCCATTGATTTGCATGGGACTTTAAACAAAAACCCTGACCCTCACAAATGGGGGTAGTTAAGGGTTAAATTAACTCTCCTATATTTTAAGTGGACATATAAGTAACATGTGACCAAGTATTATGGAAATATCTCCAGCCGTTTGGAAGTTATGCAGTAATATATATTTTCCATAGACTTGTATAGGACTTTAAACATAAACCCCGCCCCTGGCAAATGGGGGTGAGTAACGGTTAAATTACCTATCCTATGTTTGTTGTTGACATATAAGTAACATGTGTGCCAAGTTTCATGTTAATATCTTTAGCCGTTTGGAAGTTTTTGTGTAACATACACACACACATACATACATACACACACACACACACACACGTTGAGTTTTATATATATAGATTCCAAATTTCAAGAAGATTGGATAATATTTAGGGGTTGCACACATTAATCACTTTTATCTCAAACTAGTGACATTTCTAATATTGAAGTGCTTTGTACTGATGGGCTTCTCATGTGTTTCTTTCAACCCAACCAATGGGAACCAAAAGAGGAATTTGGCTGCTAGAAAAGGTGCCTAGTGGTAAGTTTTTAGGAGCTCGACTCCCTTCAAAAAGGAACAAGTACTTTTAGTTTTTATTTACCATCACAAGGAAATTAAAGAAACACTTTCATATGCTGCTAAATCTACCAGTACTAAACTACAGGAAGTGTGGAGGAAAGCAAATATCCCTGTTAAGACGGAGGAGAATATCCGTGCTGGTATACAGAAGCTGTTTCAAAGAATACCAAAATCTGGGTAAAGAGAAATCGAGAAACACGGATAAAGCAAATGTGAAACGGCAGATTTGGAAAGGTGATCTCGTCGAGTTATTTGACATTTCCCAGCAAAATGTGATGGACATGACTAGCGTATCACAAGAAGATGAAGAATTTCTTAGGTCACAAAAAGAAGATAGTATGAGTTCGTCAATGAGTGAAGTAGACAAGGTTTTCACCTCGAAAATAAGAACTAAGTGTACAAAAGAAGGAAATGATTCATATAAGAATAAACATAAAAAAGCTATCGCTGAAGTCAATAAGTCAGTTATAGTGGAACACTCATCTCCATCATCATCAGCACCTAGTGACGAAGAGGCCAAGTTTTCGCTTCCAGCAACAAAAAAATGATGTTGAAGTCCTAGATTAAAACCTCTAGACACTCACGTCTACTTGGGATCGAGAACAGCCATGTGAACGCTCTTAAGGTGGTCAATGATACCACAGAAAGAGGAATTGCACTGATTAAAAAGTTTAACAAATCGGTCAGGGACGAACACCAAAAACAATTCTTGTTGAGAGTAGTCGAGCATCACAGAAAAGTCATTACCAAGCGAACACAAGAAGGAATTTCATAGTTCAAAGTTGATTAATATAACACGTTTTGCCTATCATACTACCTATTAATCTTAGCGTATAGTTTTAATATTATTTTAAGGTTGTGATTTCTAGTTTTCCCAAAGTAATTAACATTGAAAAATCTTATTTTTTTGCCTACTTTTGCAAAACTGTTCAACGTGTGCAACCTCTAAATTTTATCCAATCTTCTTTAGAAATTTGGCATATATATATTTTACATCACTGAGACTCGGGGCGTAAGCAAAGTCTGCAAAAATTTTACATTTTATTTTTTTGCCTTACAAAATGGAACTCCCTAATGACTATGTGTACAAGATACTGTACTATAATAAGTTGATCTATCTGCTATACGATTACTTTGATATCTTTTATACAAAACTTTGTACATCTTTGTATAATGAAAAATCTTCAATAAAACTTGTTGAACCTAAAAATTTGAGGGGTGTACTCAATTATGTGAGATACCGTATATATAATGTGAGGGGTGTACTCAATTATGTGAGATACTGTATATAAAATGTGAGGGGTGGACTCACTTATGTGAGATACTGTATATAAAATGTGAGGGGTGGACTCACTTATGTGAGATACTGTATATATAATGTGAGGGGTGTACTCAATTATGTGAGATACTGTATATATAATGTGAGGGGTGGACTCACTTATGGGAGATACTGTATATATAATGTGAGGGGTGGACTCACTTATGTGAGATACTGTATATAAAATGTGAGGGGTGGACTCACTTATGGGAGATACTGTATATATAATGTGAGGGGTGGACTCACTTATGTGAGATACTGTATATATAATGTGAGGGGTGTACTCAATTATGTGAGATACTGTATATATAATGTGAGGGGTGGACTCACTTATGGGAGATACTGTATATATAATGTGAGGGGTGGACTCACTTATGTGAGATACTGTATATATAATGTGAGGGGTGGACTCAATTATGGGAGATACTGTATATATAATGTGAGGGGTGGACTCACTTATGGGAGATACTGTATATATAATGTGAGGGGTGGACTCACTTATGTGAGATACTGTATATATAATGTGAGGGGTGTACTCAATTATGTGAGATACTGTATATATAATGTGAGGGGTGGACTCACTTATGGGAGATACTGTATATATAATGTGAGGGGTGGACTCACTTATGTGAGATACTGTATATATAATGTGAGGGGTGGACTCACTTATGTGAGATACTGTATATATAATGTGAGGGGTGTACTCAATTATGTGAGATACTGTATATATAATGTGAGGGGTGGACTCACTTATGTGAGATACTGTATATATAATGTGAGGGGTGTACTCAATTATGTGAGATACTGTATATAAAATGTGAGGGGTGGACTCACTTATGTGAGATACTGTATATAAAATGTGAGGGGTGGACTCACTTATGTGAGATACTGTATATATAATGTGAGGGGTGGACTCACTTATGTGAGATACTGTATATATAATGTGAGGGGTGTACTCAATTATGTGAGATACTGTATATATAATGTGAGGGGTGGACTCACTTATGTGAGATACTGTATATAATGTGAGGGGTGTACTCAATTATGTGAGATACTGTATATATAATGTGAGGGGTGGACTCACTTATGTGAGATACTGTATATATAATGTGAGGGGTGTACTCAATTATGTGAGATACTGTATATATAATGTGAGGTGTGGACTCAATTATGGGAGATACTGTATATATAATGTGAGGGGTGGACTCACTTATGGGAGATACTGTATATATAATGTGAGGGGTGTACTCAATTATGGGAGATACTGTATATATAATGTGAGGGGTGGACTCAATTATGGGAGATACTGTATATATAATGTGAGGGGTGTACTCAATTATGGGAGATACTGTATATATAATGTGAGGGGTGTACTCAATTATGGGAGATACTGTAAATTCCAGTGGTGTACCCCTTTAAGGCCTTATAACACAGGGCTCATATAAACCAAACAGTTTACCTTCTTGCTGTTTTTTTCGTCTTTTGCGCCGTACAATTAAAATAATGATGGGTATCAGCAAAATCAGAATGATGGCAGGAGTGGCATATATCAGGATAGAGATTAAATCTGAACCAAAAACATCAGGTGATTCTGTGATTTCATCATCTGTTCCATTGAAGGCGTTAAATGTGACAAAGGATAAAGTCTGGTCTTCTTGAGTAGTTAATATGGGGGTTGTCTGGCTGGTTGTTATGGGCTCTTCTTCAGTAGTCTCAGCCATCTGTAAAATAAGCACAGTGGTTGTATAAGACTTTGATTGTCTAGTGGTTTTGGCTTCTGTACTAATTTCCCATAGCCAACCTTGCAGTATTGGTTTAAAAAAATCTTCTTATATAGTTGTCTGCCACCCCTATGCAAAAACAGCCCCGAACTAATTAGGGCCCATACACAGTATAACATTTTTAGGGAAAGTCTGAGTGGAGATTCCATGTGCATTCCATGTTGACAGAATTGGTGCTAATGTCCATGGGAACATTAAAGAAGATGTCCGGCGCAGACTTTTTCTATTCCATCCTGCCCGGGCTGCAAAAAAAAACCACAAAACAAACTTTCACTTACCTCCAAATGTTGCCCCGGAGGTCCCCAACAGCTGATCGGTGGGCCGGGCTGTCTGCTTCCTACTTCCTTTAGCCCGGTACGTCACACAGCGCTTCAGCCTATCACCGGCCGCAGCGATGTCCTGCCTCGGCCGGTGATAGGCTGAAGCGCTGTGTGACGTACCGGGCTAAAGGAAGTAGGAAGTAAACAGCCTGGCCCACCGATCAGCTGTTGTGGAGCTCCGGGGGCAACATATGGAGGTAAATGACAGTTTGTTTTGTATTTTTTTGCAGCCCAGGCAGGATGGAATAGAAAAAGTCTGCGTCGGACATCTCCTTTAATCTGCATTCCAATGAAAGAAGTGCATTTCCAGGCAGAATTTCAATGAAAGTATAAACATGTTCATTCTTTCAGCATAGTCCAAAATCTGGAATTTTCTCAGTGGAAATTCCTCACTATGAACTAAGCAGCAGAGTTAAAGGGGTACTCCAGTGGAAAACTTTTTTTTTTTTCTGGTGCCAGAAAGTTAAAGGGGTATTCCAGGCCAAAACTTTTTTTATATATCAACTGGCTCCGAAAAGTTAAACAGATTTGTAAATTACTTCTATTAAAAAATCTTAATCCTTTCTATAGTTATTAGCTTCTGAAGTTTTCTGTCTAACTGCTCAATGATGATGTCACGTCCCGGGAGCTGTGCATGATGGGAGAATATCCCCATAGGTACTGCACAGCTCCCGGGACGTGAGTCATCAGAAAGCAGTTAGACAGAAAAAAAACAACTCAACTTCAGAAGCTAATAACTATTGAAAGGATTAAGATTTTTTTATCGAAGTAATTTACAAATCTGTTTGACTTTCCGGCGCCAGTTGATATATAAAAAAAAGTTTTGGCCTGGAATACCCCTTTAAACAGATTTGTAAATTACTTCTATTAAAAAATCTTAATCCTTTTAGTAGTTTTTAGCAGCTGTATACTACTGAGGAAATTTTTTACTTTTTGAATTTCTTTTTTGTCTTGTCCACAGTGCTCTCTGCTGACACCTCTGTCCGTGTTAGGAACTGTCTAGAGCAGCATAGGTTTGCTATAAGGATTTTCTCCTGCTCTGGACAGTTCCTGATACGGGCATCAGGTGTCAGCAGAGAGCACTGTGGACAACACAAAAAAGAAATTCCAAAAATAAAGATTTTCTTCTGTAGCAGACAGCTGCTAAAAAGTACAGGAAGGATTAAGATTTTTCAATAGAAGTAATTAACAAATATGTTTAACTTTCTGGCACCAGTTAAAAAGAAAGAAAAAAGTTTTACACCGGAGTACCCATTTAAAAACAATTGGAGGCATCTGCAAGTGGAATTCCGCTTAGAAAAATTTTGTTTGCATGGGCCCTTAAAGGGGTACTCCGGCCCTAAGACATTTTACCCCCTTATCCAAAGGATAGGGGATAAGATGTCTGATCGCGGGGGTCATGCCCCCTCTCATAGGCTTGCATTGAGGCGGCGGCGTGACATCACAATGGGGTGGGGTCGTGACATCACGATACTCCGGCTCCGTGGTCGTGAGTCTTCAGACACAGAGCTATAATAGCTCCGTGCAGCTGAGACAGGTGGGTGCTGCATGAGAGATTGTGGGGGTCCCCAGTGGCAGGACCCCCGCGATCAGACCTTTTATCCTTTGGATAGGGGAAAAGATGTCTTAGGGCCAGAGTACCCCTTTAAGGCCTGAAAAGGGCCACCATCTGGGATTTCGGAGCCCCATACAGTCTGCCCCAAACAAGTTCTTTCTAAATAGCAAAGTAGCTAACATGTAGACAAGTTTTTAAGTGCAATCTGGGCTGGTGTGAGATTGTGCAAAAATGTGAGTGTTAGTGCAAAATCTGTGAACATTTTTAAAAAGTCGTGGTTGATCAAACCTTAAACAATGTAAAAAGCTAACCCTACCACATGATATGTAAGTTGTTTTCTTGAATGAGTCTAAAGGTATTGCACAAAAATTGCTCCTTTTTCACTCATTGTGCAAAAATTTGCGACTTTTTACCACCCCCCCCCCCCCCAAAAAAAAACATGTAAAAACAATGATAAATGTTACCCTTTAATTGTATGTCTGTAAGAATTAAGGCCATAAAATGAATACATGTGTGCACAAATAGCTGTTTTACTATTCAGTTAAAGGGGTACTCAGGTGGAAAAATATTTTTAAATCAACTGGTGCCAAAAAGTTAAACAGATTTGTAAATTACTTCTATTAAAAAATCTTAATCCTTCCAGTACTTATCAGCCGCTGTATACTACAGAGGAAGTTGAATAGTTATTTTCTGTCTGACCATAGTCCTCTCTGGTGCCACCTCTGTCCATGTCAGGAACTTTCCAGAGCAGGAAAGGTTTCGCTATGGGGATTTGTTCCTGCTCTGGAAAGTTCCTGACATGGACAGAGGTGGCAGCAGAGAGCACTATGGTCAGACAGAAAAGAACTACACAACTTCCTCTGTAGTATACAACAGCTGATAAGTACCCTTTTATTGTGAACTCAAAATAGAAATAAAAACAATTTTTTAAGCGTTACTGTTGTTAGAAACAACTTTTTTTTATTTAATACTTAAAAAAATAAGCATTTTCCTATTATACTTCATTAAAAATGAAAACTGCCACTAGGGGTCTGTGTCTCCTTAATTTTGCAAACAAACCCTGGTATCCAAGTCTTTTTGGTCCTAACAAATATTTTGGACCTGGGGGTGTGGTTATCTCCCTGCTGTGTCTCAGTGCTGTGTATAATCCAGCTTTCACCATTGTGAGCTGAACCCCTGTAAGATCCAGTTGGCTCGAAGTCTTTTCAGAAGAGAAGCATTTCCATGTATGCTGACAAGCAATACAAGGTGCTAAATGATTATTTATATGCAAAATGATTTCTTTTTGGTCATTTTATGAACCAATTTCTTGTGTATTTGCATCCTATAGGTTCCACATGGCTGCTTTAGGGTTATATAAAGTATGCACTTTGGGCACAAAGCTTTGCAAATATAAAAATGCATTTTTTTCTGGCATAAAATGGAGGTTTATCTTGTGTACATATTAGGTTCCACATGGCATATAACTCTATTTTAAAAAGCATGCACTTAAGGCACAAAGCTATGCAAATGTAAAAATGTTTGTGCAGACCTCAAAAGGGAAAAGGAGGGGGGAGAAAGGAGCGAGTTTGTCATAGCCCCCCCCCCCCCCAGCCACCAGGAGAAGTGCAAGCAGAGTATACATAGTAATATATAGATCAAAAGGTATTTTACATTTAAAAAAACATGCATATTATTACAGTGGGGATCAAAAGTTTAGGCACCCCAGGTAAAAAAATGTATTAATGTGCATAAAGAAGCCTAGGAAAGATGTAAAAATCTCCAAAAGGCATCAAATTACAAATTAGACATTCTTATAATAGATCAACAAAAGTTAGATTTTATTTCCATCATTTACACTTTCAAAATTTCTACTCTTGAGATGTTCCCTGTGCCATTGGCTGCAATACAACCCCAAAGCATGATTGATCCACCCCCATGCTAAACAGTTGGACAGAGGTTCTTTTCATTAAATTATGTTCCCCTTCTTCTCCAAATGTACCTTTGCTCATTCCTGCCAAAAAGTTCAATTTTAACCTCATCAGTCCACAGAACTTGTTTCCAAAATGCATCTGGCTTGTCTATATGTTCATTTGCAAAGTTCAAACGCTGATTTTTGTGATGAGGACGTAGAAGAGGTTTTCTTCTGATGACTCTTCCATGAAGACCATATTTGTACAAATATCTCTTTATAGAGGAATAGTGTACCACAACTCCAGTGTCTGCCAGATCTTTCTGGAGGGATTGTGCAGTCAATCGTGGGTTTTGAATAGTTTTTCTCAAAATCCTGCTGTTCTGTCTGATATTTTTCTTTGTCTTCCAGATCTTGCTTTAACTTCCGCTGTTCCTGATGACTGCCATTTCTTCATTACATTCCAAACAGAGGATATTGACATCTTAAAACGTTTTGCTATCTTCTTATAGCCTTCTCCAGCTTTGTGAGCGTCAACTATTTTCAGTTTGAGATTTCTAGACAACTGCTTAGAAGAACCCATGGTGCTGATTGTTGGGGCAAGGTCAAATGAGTCTGGGCATTTAAAACCTTTAAGATTGACATCATCTGGTCTTCTCAGATGATGATTGAGAACAATCCATGACACTGGCAGGTCTCAGCTTTGCAAAGGGGGGAGTGCATGCTATAAAATCTAACTTTTGTTGACATATCATAAGAATGTCTAATCTGTAATTTGATGCCTTTTGGAGATTTTTCCATCTTTCCTTGGCTTCTTTATGCACATTAATACAAATTTTTACCTGGGGTGCCCAAACTTTTGATCCCCACTGTACAAATACAGCTGTTAGGACAAATTGTTGCATTAACTTGAGCATTTTTTTTCAAACTTTCTTACTAATGACAGTTACGCTTTAAGCCATCAAACAGTTTTAGGACTCAAAAATGGCCCAAAAAATGGCCCAAAAATATTGTGTGTGACAATAGCCCAGCACTTTCTTGTGATGTAGTGATATTCACAGCAAAATTGTAGATCCATAATGCACGCCACCATTACTGTGGTATTTGATAGCAATGGTTTCTGGTATTATGGATCTATAATAAAGCTGTGACTTTTCTCTACTGTATCCAACAAATATTTACAGAAACATTAAATATAGATTATAAACATTCACGTACACACACACATGCACAATAAATGCTGTACACATTATATACATATACACACTTTATATAGATACACTCATGCACATACTGTAACATATATTCGCACATAGTACTAACCCACACACAAATAGGCACATTCCTTAGGTACAAAAATATACACACATACATATACATACTGTCACGATGCCGGCTGGCAGGTAGTGGACCCTCTGTGCCAGAGAGGGATTGGCGTGGACCGTGCTAGTGGACCGGTTCTAAGCCACTACTGGTTTTCACCAGAGCCCGCCGCAAAGCGGGATGGTCTTGCTGCGGCGGTAGTGACCAGGTCGTATCCACTAGCAACGGCTCACCTCTCTGGCTGCTGAAGATAGGCGCGGTACAAGGGAGTAGGCAGAAGCAAGGTCGGACGTAGCAGAAGGTCGGGGCAGGCAGCAAGGATCGTAGTCAGGGGCAACGGCAGAAGGTCTGGAAACACAGGCAAGGAACACACAAGGAACGCTTTCACTGGCACTAAGGCAACAAGATCCGGCAAGGGAGTGCAAGGGAAGTGAGGCAATATAGGGAAGTGCACAGGTGAAAACCCTAATTGGAACCACTGCGCCAATCAGCGGCGCAGTGGCCCTTTAAATCGCAGAGACCCGGCGCGCGCGCGCCCTAGGGAGCGGGGCCGCGCGCGCCGGGACAGAACAGACGGGGAGCGAGTCAGGTAGGGGAGCCGGGGTGCGCATCGCGAGCGGGCGCTACCCGCATCGCGAATCGCATCCCGGCTGGCAGCAGGATCGCAGCGCCCCGGGTCAGAGGACGTGACCGGAGCGCTGCAGCGGAGGGAGTGAAGCGAGCGCTCCGGGGAGGAGCGGGGACCCGGAGCGCTCGGCGTAACAGTACCCCCCCCCTTGGGTCTCCCCCTCTTCTTGGAGCCTGAGAACCTGAGGAGCAGACTTTTGTCAAGGATGTTGTCCTCAGGTTCCCAGGATCTCTCTTCAGGACCACAACCCTCCCAGTCTACTAAAAAAAAATTTTTCCCTCTGACCTTTTTGGCAGCCAAAATTTCCTTGACCGAGAAGACGTCCGAGGAGCCGGAAACAGGAGTGGGAGGAACAGATTTGGGAGAAAAACGGTTGAGGATGAGTGGTTTGAGAAGAGAGACGTGAAAGGCATTAGGGATACGAAGAGAAGGAGGAAGAAGAAGTTTATAAGAGACAGGATTAATTTGACACAAAATTTTGAAAGGACCAAGATAGCGTGGTCCCAACTTGTAGCTAGGGACACGGAAGCGGACATATTTAGCGGAGAGCCATACCTTGTCTCCAGGGGAAAAAACGGGGGGAGCTCTTCTTTTCTTATCCGCGAACCTCTTCATGCGTGAAGAAGCCTGTAAGAGAGAATTTTGGGTCTCTCTCCATATAATGGAAAGGTCACGAGAAATTTCATCCACAGCGGGCAGACCAGAGGGCAAGGGGGTAGGGAGGGGGGGAAGAGGGTGACGGCCGTACACCACGAAAAATGGGGATTTGGAGGAAGATTCAGAGACCCTGAAGTTATACGAGAATTCGGCCCATGGAAGGAGATCTGCCCAGTCATCCTGGCGGGAGGAAACAAAATGTCGCAAATAATCACCCAGGATCTGGTTAATTCTTTCTACTTGTCCATTGGACTGGGGATGATATGCAGAGGAAAAATTTAATTTAATCTTGAGTTGTTTACAGAGAGCTCTCCAGAATTTAGACACGAATTGGACCCCTCTATCCGAGACAATCTGCGTAGGCAACCCGTGAAGACGAAAAATGTGTACAAAAAATTGTTTAGCCAACTGAGGCGCAGAAGGAAGACCAGGAAGAGGGATGAAATGTGCCATTTTGGAGAATCGATCAACGACCACCCAAATAACGGTGTTGCCACGGGAAGGGGGTAAATCAGTAATAAAATCCATACCAATCAGAGACCAAGGCTGTTCGGGGACAGGCAGAGGATGAAGAAAACCAGCGGGCTTCTGGCGAGGAGTCTTATCCCGGGCACAGATAGTGCAGGCTCGCACAAAGTCCCCAACATCCGTCTCCAGAGTCGGCCACCAATAGAAGCGGGAGATGAGTTGCACAGATTTCTTGATGCCCGCATGACCTGCGAGATGGGAGGAGTGACCCCATTTGAGGATTCCGAGGCGTTGGCGTGGAGAAACAAAGGTCTTTCCTGGAGGAGTCTGCCTGATGGAGGCAGGAGAAGTGGAGATCAGGCAGTCAGGTGGAATGATGTGTTGCGGAGGGAGATCAACTTCTGAGGCATCCGAGGAACGAGAGAGAGCATCGGCCCTAATGTTCTTATCGGCAGGACGAAAGTGAATCTCAAAATTAAATCGGGCAAAGAACAGAGACCACCGGGCCTGGCGAGGATTCAGCCGTTGGGCCGACTGGAGGTAGGAGAGGTTCTTGTGGTCGGTGTAGATAATAACAGGAAATCTTGATCCCTCCAGCAGATGCCTCCATTCCTCAAGTGCTAATTTAATGGCTAGAAGCTCTCGATCCCCGATGGAGTAGTTCCTCTCCGCTGGAGAGAAGGTCCTAGAGAAAAAACCAGAAGTGACAGCATGCCCGGAAGAATTTTTTTGTAGAAGAACAGCTCCAGCTCCTACTGAGGAGGCATCAACCTCCAATAGGAAGGGTTTGGAAGGGTCAGGTCTGGAGAGCACGGGAGCCGAAGAAAAGGCAGACTTGAGTCGTTTAAAGGAGTCTTCTGCTTGAGGAGGCCAGGACTTGGGATCAGCATTTTTTTTGGTTAAAGCCACGATAGGAGCCACAATGGTAGAAAAATGTGGAATAAATTGCCTGTAATAATTGGCGAACCCCAAAAAGCGTTGGATAGCACGGAGTCCGGAGGGGCGTGGCCAATTTAAGACGGCAGAGAGTTT
Source organism: Hyla sarda (assembly GCF_029499605.1). Taxonomy (NCBI): domain Eukaryota; kingdom Metazoa; phylum Chordata; class Amphibia; order Anura; family Hylidae; genus Hyla; species Hyla sarda. The sequence goes on along the minus strand of NC_079189.1, from coordinate 142,058,218 downwards.
GTCTGGATCCATCTGTAGTCCCTGGCCAGAGACCAAATATCCTAGAAAAGGAAGAGATTGGCATTCAAACAGACATTTCTCAATTTTGGCATAGAGTTGGTTGTCACGAAGTCTCTGAAGAACCATACGGACATGCTGGCGGTGTTCTTCTAGATTGGCAGAAAAAATTAGGATATCGTCCAGATATACCACAACACAGGAGTATAACAGATCACGAAAAATTTCATTGACAAAGTCTTGGAAGACGGCAGGGGCATTGCACAGTCCAAAGGGCATGACCAGATACTCAAAGTGTCCATCTCTGGTGTTAAATGCCGTTTTCCACTCGTCCCCCTCTCTGATGCGGATGAGGTTATAGGCGCCTCTTAAGTCCAATTTAGTGAAGATGTGGGCACCTTGGAGGCGATCAAAGAGTTCAGAGATGAGGGGTAAGGGGTAGCGGTTCTTAACCGTGATTTTATTAAGACCGCGGTAGTCAATGCAAGGACGTAGGGAGCCATCTTTTTTGGACACAAAGAAAAATCCGGCTCCGGCAGGAGAGGAGGATTTACGGATAAAGCCCTTTTTTAGATTCTCCTGGACGTATTCGGACATGGCAAGAGTCTCTGGGGCAGAGAGAGGATAAATTCTGCCCCGGGGTGGAGTAGTACCCGGGAGGAGGTCGATAGGGCAATCATAAGGCCTGTGAGGAGGTAGAGTCTCAGCTTGTTTTTTGCAGAAAACATCCGCGAAGTCCATATAGGCCTTAGGGAGACCGGTTACTGGAGGAACCACAGAGTTACGGCAAGGGTTACTGGGAACCGGTTTTAGACAGTTCTTGGAACAAGAGGACCCCCAACTCTTGATCTCCCCAGTGGACCAATCCAGGGTTGGGGAATGAAGTTGAAGCCAGGGAAGTCCAAGGAGAATCTCCGAGGTGCAATTGGGGAGGACCAAAAGTTCAATCCTCTCATGATGAGATCCGATGCTCATAAGAAGGGGCTCCGTGCGGAAACGTATGGTACAGTCCAATCTTTCATTATTTACACAATTGATGTAGAGGGGTCTGGCGAGACTGGTCACTGGGATGTTGAACCTGTTGACGAGAGAGGCCAAAATAAAATTTCCTGCAGATCCAGAGTCCAAGAAGGCCACTGTAGAGAAGGAGAAGGCAGAGGCAGACATCCGCACAGGCACAGTAAGACGTGGAGAAGCAGAGTAGACATCAAGGACTGTCTCACCTTTGTGCGGAGTCAGCGTACGTCTTTCCAGGCGGGGAGGACGGATAGGACAATCCCTCAGGAAGTGTTCGGTACTAGCACAGTACAGGCAGAGGTTCTCCATACGGCGTCGTGTCCTCTCTTGAGGTGTCAGGCGAGACCGGTCGACCTGCATAGCCTCCACGGCGGGAGGCACAGGAACAGATTGCAGGGGACCAGAGGAGAGAGGAGCCGAGGAGACGAAACGCCTCGTGCGAACAGAGTCCATATCTTGGCGGAGTTCCTGACGCCTTTCAGAAAAACGCATGTCAATGCGAGTGGCTAGGTGAATAAGTTCATGTAGATTAGCAGGAATTTCTCGTGCGGCCAGAACATCTTTAATGTTGCTGGATAGGCCTTTTTTGAAGGTCGCGCAGAGGGCCTCATTATTCCAGGACAATTCTGAAGCAAGTGTACGGAATTGTACGGCATACTCGCCAACGGAAGAATTACCCTGGACCAGGTTCAACAGGGCAGTCTCAGCAGAAGAGGCTCGGGCAGGTTCCTCAAAGACACTTCGGATTTCCGAGAAGAAGGAGTGTACAGAGGCAGTGACGGGGTCATTGCGGTCCCAGAGCGGTGTGGCCCATGACAGGGCTTTTCCGGACAGAAGACTGACTACGAAAGCCACCTTAGACCTTTCAGTGGGAAACAGGTCCGACATCATCTCCAGATGCAGGGAACATTGGGAAAGAAAGCCACGGCAAAACTTAGAGTCCCCATCAAATTTATCCGGCAAGGATAAGCGTATCCCAGGAGCGGCCACTCGCTGCGGAGGAGGTGCAGGAGCTGGCGGAGGAGATGACTGCTGAAGCTGTGGTAGCAACTGTTGTAGCATAACGGTCAGTTGAGACAGCTGTTGGCCTTGTTGCGCTATCTGTTGTGACTGCTGGGCGACCACCGTGGTGAGGTCAGCGACAACTGGCAGAGGAACTTCAGCGGGATCCATGGCCGGATCTACTGTCACGATGCCGGCTGGCAGGTAGTGGACCCTCTGTGCCAGAGAGGGATTGGCGTGGACCGTGCTAGTGGACCGGTTCTAAGCCACTACTGGTTTTCACCAGAGCCCGCCGCAAAGCGGGATGGTCTTGCTGCGGCGGTAGTGACCAGGTCGTATCCACTAGCAACGGCTCACCTCTCTGGCTGCTGAAGATAGGCGCGGTACAAGGGAGTAGGCAGAAGCAAGGTCGGACGTAGCAGAAGGTCGGGGCAGGCAGCAAGGATCGTAGTCAGGGGCAACGGCAGAAGGTCTGGAAACACAGGCAAGGAACACACAAGGAACGCTTTCACTGGCACTAAGGCAACAAGATCCGGCAAGGGAGTGCAAGGGAAGTGAGGCAATATAGGGAAGTGCACAGGTGAAAACCCTAATTGGAACCACTGCGCCAATCAGCGGCGCAGTGGCCCTTTAAATCGCAGAGACCCGGCGCGCGCGCGCCCTAGGGAGCGGGGCCGCGCGCGCCGGGACAGAACAGACGGGGAGCGAGTCAGGTAGGGGAGCCGGGGTGCGCATCGCGAGCGGGCGCTACCCGCATCGCGAATCGCATCCCGGCTGGCAGCAGGATCGCAGCGCCCCGGGTCAGAGGACGTGACCGGAGCGCTGCAGCGGAGGGAGTGAAGCGAGCGCTCCGGGGAGGAGCGGGGACCCGGAGCGCTCGGCGTAACACATACACACACACACCCACAGATATAGACAGCTTGGAGGTCAGTACCAGCAGGATTTCTCCTCCTCACAGCAGGTACTGTGCAGCATTTCCCCCACAAATCCATTTCCTATTCTGTCCCAACTGCAGAGAAGAGGAGGAAGCAGCCTGGGGCCTTACTGAGGAGGTGGGGCGAGGCCAAGGAAAGTAGGAATGGCTTGCTTGCAGCCAGTGTGGGCAGGGCAAGTTATATATGTTTAATAAAAAGAATGGGACCTGCTGCCTGGCAAGGGGCTGTTGTTTTTACCTAACTGTTGTGGTATGTGGGAATTTGGTGGCAGAGCCAACAGCAACAGACCCCTTTTTTATGGTATATTTGGCCCTGACCACTGATTGTAGTCCTGCCAGTATTCCCCTGATGGACTCCAAAAGACTGTATCCTGTGGTATATAACACCAAGACATGAGCAGTAGATCCTATAAAGAAGCACTACAGTTTTTTTCCCTTGCCCATACCAGCACAGTCACCACCACTAGTTCTACAGCACTGTTGGTTTTACTCCAGCACAGCTGTACCTATGTATTTCATTACTGTAACCAGGTCATGTGATAACCAGTCTTACCCAAAAAAAAATCACAGCGCTTAATGGGTCAGAGGCAGTGGTCAGTCCTGGGTCATCTGAGGCTGGGTTCACACTACAGTTTCTCATTACGGTTCCCGTATACGGCTGGGACTTAATCACGGCGACCGCACTCAGCCGTATTCGGGAACCGTAGTTAATGTATTTCTATGAGCCGACCGGAGTGAACCGCAGTCTCCGGTCGGCTGCTTTTTTGGCCGTATGTGGTTTCCTGACCGCAGGCAAAAACGTGGTGTGAATGCACCCTTACTCTGACACACACAGGTGTTTCAGAGAAATCATAGCTTATAAAGCAATGGGAACCCAGGTAACTAATAACTGGGGTGGTTTCCAGCAGCTATTCTCCGTCCTACCGGAGAGACATTTCCCTCAGGGCCGGCAAGGCACAGAGCAGCCGTGTGGACTCCCCCCTGTGACTACTTACCCAGTTCCCTGCAGCATTTTAAAACTAAGGTTTCAGAGCTGATCATAGTATTACGGGACCCCACTCCCTGCCCCTGTTTTATTACAAAGGTTACAGATTCCCTTTAATTGTGAAAAACTGTAAGGTTATGCACTAGGGCCAAGGCAACAAAATGTCTGACTATGTATTAAATAGTAAAACACTAGGTAAAACTGCCACTAAGAAGGTATTTATTAATATTGATGAATGCTAAACTCAGTTTTAGTGACCAGTACCAGGCAGCTTCTGCCAAGCAAATACAATTATGGACCTAATCAAAAGAAACTTAGAGGCTCATAACAAGAACATAGTCAGACTACACGTGTACAATATTGGGCACCTGTATACAAAAAGGACACAATGGAAATGGAGAGGGTGCAGAGGAAGGAGACCAAGATAATAAGGAGAATGGATGGACTACAGTACCAACACAGGTTATCAAGCTTGGGGTTATTTATTTTGGAAAAAAAAAAATCTAGTAAGTGATCTGATCACAATATACAAATATATGAATGGACAGAGATCTATTTTTTACTACTATGAAATCCCATTTGTACCTTCTCTAGTACAGTAATTAATTTGTATAACATCCTTTAGAATGTATAAAGTCCTAGAACATTTTAGTCACACACTTAAACAGCTCAATGTTCCCTTTTAGGATACTTCCCCTCTGTGTTTCATTACCATTCATTTCAATAGGCCTGCCAAAAAAATCTACAATAGTGGCAGATGGGACCGATTGAGGTGAACGATGCAGCAGATTGCCCTACCACTGTGAGATATCAATGTGGGAACGTGCCCTTTATGTTCCCTCACTGGGCACTATGATTCCACAGTATTGTTACTCTTAGGCTCCATTCACATCACGATTTGCCCCTATGGCTGCCGGGTCTCATTCACTAAAATAAGCCGACCAGAGTCAGATAGTGACTCCGGCCGGCTCATTTTAGCCTTGTATCCGGTTTTGTGACAGGACCTAAAAAACGTGGTTTACGGGAGCGCCAGATTTTAAAATTTGTTCACAAGAAAGCTAAGGAACATAGCACAATACTGTCTTGTTGTGTATAAGTGCAATACTTTATTTTAAAAACACATGAGCATTAAATATCACACGTCTTCTGTGGCACTAAAGGATTAAAGGGGTATTCCAGGCCAAAACTTTTTTGTATATATCAACTGGCTCCGGAAAGTTAAACAGATTTGTAAATTACTTCTATTAAAAAATCTTAATCCTTCCAATAGTTATTAGCTTCTGAAGTTGAGCTGTTGTTTTCTGTCTAACTGCTGTCTGATGACTCACGTCCCGGGAGCTGTGCTGCTCCTATGGGGATATTTTCCCATCATGCACAGCTCCCGGGCCATGACATCATCATTGAGCAGTTAGACAGAAAACTTCAGAAGCTAATAACTATTGGAAGGATTAAGATTTTTTAATAGAAGTAATTTACAAATCTGTTTAACTTTCCGGAGCCAGTTGATATATATATATAAAAAAAGTGTTTGCCTGGAATAGCCCTTTAACTAAATCAATCCACACTTTATAGCTGCGATGACATCACTGCACTGCGCCAGCCTACATCAAGTTTTGCAGACAGACTGAAGTGCCTGTAAGGAGAGGCTGACGGCTCCTTTTTCTGTCATTGTATTCAACTACATCTGCATCCTTAAGACACAGGTGTAGTCAAAAAGAGCGCAACCACCTCTTTCTTGCATATAGTGAATGGGCTCCACTGCCCCCGTTAGCTATTAAACGGACTCCATTCCATGCTGGGTGTAATTGTCTTCTACCTTAACTGGACTGAGCATTTCCCTCAAACTTTTATTTCTGTATTAAAAAAAAAAAAAAAAATCCTTTTATTTGGTTATTTAGATATAATGTTAATCATGTTGTAATATCTCAGCACATAGATTTTGATCAACATTTTGAGTAAATATCTTGCTGTGGTCTCCTTCCTCTATTTTTGTGTTTTATAAGTCATGTATACCACTAAATCCCTATCTATGAAGAATTATCTCTTTCTAAAGAAACTCTTACTTCCCACTTTTGACTATTTCATATATATATATATATATATATATATATATATATATATCCTGTTTGACTTTTCTTTTTTTGACTACAAATACCATAATTCAATTTTGCTCCCTCCCACACATCAGCCACCCCACCCATTGAAACATAAATGAGCTGCATCCATTCTAAAGACCTGTGGTTTTCAAACAGGGTGCCTACAGCTGTTGCATTAGTTTCAGATTGATCTCTCTCCAACCAAGCGATTGCTCCACCCATTGAAGCAGACAGGCTCCCTGTCATCAGCTGACTAGTGAGTCAGGTCTCGGCCGCAATGCAAGCTGGGAAAAATCTGAGACAACAGTCATTTTGTATGCTGTTAAAAATAAATATTGGGGTGAAAATCACAGAAGAATTGTGAGAAAACCGTCACACACAGGTAAAGACACTATATTATTATATTAAAGGGGTTATCCAGGAAAAAACATTTTTTTTATATATCAACTGGCTCCAGAAAGTTAAACAGATTTGTAAATTACTTCCATTAAAAAATCTTAATCCTTTCAGTGTCTCGGGAACCGCCCAGTTTAGAAGCAAATCCCCATAGCAAACCTCTTCTAAACTGGGCGGTTCCCGAGACACATGTCATCAGAGAGCACTTAGACAGAAAAGAACAACCTTAACTTCAGAAGCTTATAAGTACTGAAAGGATTAAGATTTTTTAATAGAAGTAATTTACAAATCTGTTTAACTTTCTGGAGCCAGTTGATATATATAAAAGTTTTTTCCCTGGATAACCCCTTTAACTACACTAACTTTACAGCCCCTGTAGCATAGTCAAATAAAAAAAATGCAGAAATATCCCTTTAATTCATAGTGTTACTAAAATACCACTTTTACAGCTGCTTCTTTACAGCTGCTTCTAGTGTGCTTTAATTTTGTCAGGCAAAACTGTCACGATGCCGGCTGGCAGGAGGACTGTCACGATGCCGGCTGGCAGGAGGTGGATCCTCTGTGCCAGAGAGGGATTGGCGAGGACCGCGCTAGTGGACCGGTTCTAAGCCACTACAGGTTTTCACCAGAGCCCGCCGCAAAGCGGGATGGTCTTGCTGCGGCGGTAGTGACCAGGTCGTATCCACTAGCAACGGCTCACCTCTCTGACTGCTGAAGATAGGCGAGGTACAAGGGAGTAGGCAGAAGCAAGGTCGGACGTAGCAGAAGGTCGAGGGCAGGCGGCAAGGATCGTAGTCAGGGGCAACGGCAGGAGGTCAGGAACACGGGCTAGGAACAGACAAGGGAACGCTTTCACTAGGCACTAATGCAACAAGATCCGGCAAGGGAGTGCAGGGGAAGTGAGGTAATATAGGGAAGTGCACAGGTGATCACACTAATTGGTAATTGGGAAGATTGGGCCAGGCACCAACATTGGTGCACTGGCCCTTTAAATCGCAGAGACCCGGCGCGCGCGCGCCCTAGGGAGCGGAGCCGCGCGCGCCGGGACAGGACCGACGGAGAGCGAGTCAGGTACGGGGACCGGGGTGCGCATCGCGAGCGGGCGCCACCCGCATCGCGAATCGCATCCCGGCTGGAGGCGGTACCGCAGCGCACCCGGTCAGTGGATCTGACCGGGGCGCTGCAGCAACGAGAATGAGGCGAGCGCTCCGGGGAAGAACGGGGACCCGGAGCGCTCGGCGTAACAGTACCCCCCCCCTTGGGTCTCCCCCTCTTCTTGGGGCCAAAGAACCTGAGGAAAAAAAACTTAATTTTTCCGAGATGAGGTCCGATGCACATTAGGAGGGGTTCTGTGCGGAAACGCACGAGACAGTCCAATCTTTTATTGTTAAAACAATAGATGTAGAGGGGTCTGGCGAGACTGGTCACAGGGACGTAGAACCTGTTGATAAGAGAGGCCAAAAAAAATTTTCCTGCAGATCCGGAATCCAAGAAGACCATGGTAGAGAAGGAGAAGGTAGAGGCAGATATCCGCACAGGCACAGTAAGGCGTGGAGAAGCAGAGTTGACATCAAGAACTGTGTCACCTTTGTGCGGAGTCAGCGTACGTCTTTCCAGGCGGGGAGGACGGGTAGGACAATCCTTCAGGAAGTGTTCGGTACCGGCATAGTACAGGCAAAGATTCTCCATGCGGCGTCGTGTCCTCTCTTGAGGTGTCAAGCGAGACCGGTCAACTTGCATAGCCTCCGCGGCGGGAAGCACAGGAACGGATTGCAGAGGACCAGAGGAGAGAGGAGCCGGGGAGAAAAAACGCTTCGTGCGAACAAAGTCCATATCCAGGCGGAGCTCCAGACGCCATCCGGAAGAACGCATGTCAATGCGAGTGGCAAGATGAATGAGTTCATGTAGGTCAGCAGGAGTCTCTCGTGCGGCCAGAACATCTTTAATGTTGCTGGATAGGCCTTTTTTAAAGGTCGCGCAGAGAACCTCACTATTCCAGGACAACTCGTAAGCAAGAGCACGGAACTGAATGGCGTACTCGCCAACGGAAGAAACACCCTGGGCCAGGTTCAGCAGGGCAATCTCGGCAGAAGAAGCTCGGGCAGGCTCCTCGAAGACACCACGGACCTCAGCGAAGAAGGACTGGACTGTGGCTGTGGCAGAATCATTGCGGTCCCCATCAAATTTGTCCGGCAGGGACAAGCAGGGGTTAAGAACGGCCGGTTGCTGCGGAGGAGTTGCAGGAGCCGGCGGAGGAGATAGTTGTTGCAGCTGTAGCTGTGACTGAAGTTGCTGTATCTGCGGCAGCAGCTGCTGTATCTGTGACTGATGACGCTGTGTCTCGGAGATCAAGTATGCCAGCTGTTGATCTCGTTGGGCGATCTTTACGCCAAATTTGTCCGGCAGGGACAAGCAGGGGTTAGGAACGGCCGGTTGCTGCGGAGGAGTTGCAGGAGCCGGCGGAGGAGATGGTAGTTGCAGCTGTAGCTGTGATTGAAGTTGCTGTATCTGCGGCTGCAGCTGCTGTATCTGTGACTGAAGACGCAGTGCCTCGGAGGTCAAGTATGCCAGCTGTTGATCTCGTTGGGCGATCTTTAGGGCTAGCTGGGCGACCAGTGTAGGATCTTCAGCGGGATCCATGGCCGGATCTACTGTCACGATGCCGGCTGGCAGGAGGACTGTCACGATGCCGGCTGGCAGGAGGTGGATCCTCTGTGCCAGAGAGGGATTGGCGAGGACCGCGCTAGTGGACCGGTTCTAAGCCACTACAGGTTTTCACCAGAGCCCGCCGCAAAGCGGGATGGTCTTGCTGCGGCGGTAGTGACCAGGTCGTATCCACTAGCAACGGCTCACCTCTCTGACTGCTGAAGATAGGCGAGGTACAAGGGAGTAGGCAGAAGCAAGGTCGGACGTAGCAGAAGGTCGAGGGCAGGCGGCAAGGATCGTAGTCAGGGGCAACGGCAGGAGGTCAGGAACACGGGCTAGGAACAGACAAGGGAACGCTTTCACTAGGCACTAATGCAACAAGATCCGGCAAGGGAGTGCAGGGGAAGTGAGGTAATATAGGGAAGTGCACAGGTGATCACACTAATTGGTAATTGGGAAGATTGGGCCAGGCACCAACATTGGTGCACTGGCCCTTTAAATCGCAGAGACCCGGCGCGCGCGCGCCCTAGGGAGCGGAGCCGCGCGCGCCGGGACAGGACCGACGGAGAGCGAGTCAGGTACGGGGACCGGGGTGCGCATCGCGAGCGGGCGCCACCCGCATCGCGAATCGCATCCCGGCTGGAGGCGGTACCGCAGCGCACCCGGTCAGTGGATCTGACCGGGGCGCTGCAGCAACGAGAATGAGGCGAGCGCTCCGGGGAAGAACGGGGACCCGGAGCGCTCGGCGTAACAAAAACCTCCCATACTTTGTATGCCATGACATTTTATGTTATCTTATATGTATTTCCTGGCAACAGTATTATATTTTCCTGTATTATTTTGACATACATTGCTTGAATATTATAACAAAAAAAAGAAGATATTATACCTCTGTTTTTATGAACCTTTCACTGCTAAGATATTGTTTTACTTTTTTGACAAATAACTAAATAATGTCACATGACGTAGGGAACAGTGCAGCCACTGCCCCTACCTACTTCAATCCACTCTAAACAGAGGCCCTCAACTGGGCAATGGTCCCTACACTGAATAGGTGCACAAGGCTAACACTATGGGGAAGTAAAATAGACTAGATCAGAACAGACAGGCCAAGGACAGAAAGAGAATACAGGAAAGGAAGTCCAGTAACAGGCCAAATGGTCATAGCTAGGAGAGGAGTAGCAATACAAATCAGAACCAAGTCAAAGGCAGGCATTCAAGGTTTAACCGGAAGATATGTGTCAGGTTCAAAATGACAGGCAAAGGCACGGTCAGAATACAGGCATTATCCAGGAATGACAAGAACACGGAGAATGATAGATATGGTCGGTGAACCAATCACAGGCATCTACTTGCCGGTTTAAATACTCAACGCTAGAAAGCATGGCACGACAGTGCCGAACCTGAGTGGTCCGGGTCTCTGCCTCCTGCTGGTCATCCTAGCTATGGCAGTATGCATGAGAGGGACTGAGCACAACACGAGAACGCTGATGGGTAAGTTCCTTACAAATAGTGAACCCCTTGGTTCTAACTCTTTAACTCCTCTGAGGATCTAGTCTAACATGTCTCTATCATGACAAGTCTTGGTGCAGGAAGAGGTCTTGGACAGGCAGTGTACACGCAGAAAAGTGTAGTCAGGAACAGGTAAATAGGTAAGGTGGGGAGCACAAGTTTCAGTCAATCAGTCAAACACTGAAGAAGCAAACCAAGTAGAAAAGGGCAGACAAAATTAAATGTAATGAAGTAAGCCAGGATCAAACACAGACTACAGAACACTAAGCGTAGTACACCTTCACATGAAACACTTACATGACTTGCAAACGATTGCCACTCGTGTATATTTGTTATATTTGATTCCATCTCTAACAACAGTATTACTTATTTGGTTCTGCCCAATCATTTATTTATTTGGTGTGGTGTATGCAATCATTATGTATGTATATTATTTCTTAATGATAGCTCTTTTAAGGGTAAAGGGCATCCTTTAGGCTGGCCCCTGCAAAGAACCCCCACCAGCCAGCACAGAAAGTAAAAAATGACTGATACCTCCTATAGCAAAGTCAGCTCACACATGAAAGGGGTTGTCTATGATGAAACAACCCCTTAAATTTACCTTCACCTAAAGGGTTTTCCAAGCTAAGTGTGAATTGCTATTACATTGGAAGTCTGGCCATCGGAATCCCCCAATATCATTATAAAGGGACTGAGGCACCTTTCGCATTTTAAATTCTCCAGGAAAAGGGGGGGGGGGGGGGACAAGCTGTTCCAACAATTACACTTTGTTTAAGGGTCCGAAGCATTTGTAACACTAAAGAAGATAATCTGTGTTATTAGCGATTAGTTAACATGTCATGAAGCATCAGTTTACAGCACGTTTTATGAATTTCCCAATTCTGAGCATTTCAGTTGTTTCTTTCACATAATGGGTGGCTGCTGCTCATCCTGCCATATTTGAAAAGTCATTTAAGGTCCTCAATCATACACAGTATTGTGGTCCACGAATTTATGTTATTTTCCAAATGTACACACTGATTTCCTAGGAGAAAGAACTGGAAGATTGTCAGGAGTTGTCCATACTCATTACAACACTATATTAAGCTCGACAATGTAATGTCTTTTCTAGTTACAATATGTAACATTGAGACAGAGTTAACTTCCCTTATTACCAGTACCTCCCAGTATCAGCTGGATTCCTTAGCAGTGAAGTATCCAAAAAATGTAAAATGACATGCAACTATAGTTCTAGTAATAATTCGACTGCTATCTGTGTACAGGAAATAGTCATTCTTCATGTCAAAGCACAGTCTGTAGGGCGAGTCCCTGTACTTAAAGGATCCTATAAGCTCCACAAGTTAGGTCATTAGTGTAAACAGTAAGAAAGTACAAAAAACGTACCAAAATGGAAAAATACAATACAAAGTATGAGTGCGAAGGAAAATCTGCCACTGCTTGTATATCACTTTCCTACCTGGCCTCTGATCTTCTCTGCTTTTTTCTATTTTTCTTCACTCTTTCTCAAAGGACTTTAACATTTCCTGTTTCCTTTCAATTTATCTGTGAACTTTTTCTCATCAGAGCTTAGGAGATATATTCAAGTGTGTGCTTAGGAAGTGATGTAACTCAGCCTGGGCTTGTTGAAACAGCTACTTGCCGAAGAAAAAGTTTCATACCAGCACCTGGAAGACAGGCTGCTAATAAATACTTTAGGCTTTGTTATGGCATTTACGGTATTTCTTTGTCTTGGTGACACTTTTGGATCCTTAGCATGTCACGGCACACTTGCTTTACTGCTCCTTTTCACATGGGGAATTGTCAATGACCTTTAGAAATAACAATTTACAAAATTTGTACTTTGGTAAACTATTTAATAATGCAGATAATATACTGTACATTCTAAAGATAAATACAACTGCTAACAAGCTTCAAACTAAAATACGTTTGGTCATTTTGAGATAACATGGTGAGCTGCCTGTGGTTCGCTCATTGTATTCTTGCCATCATAAGGACCCTATGGTCATTGGTCACTGTCTGGATCTGTTGTACAGTGGATCAAGCACAGGTGTTGAAGTCATGATGGAACATATGTGGCCCATAAAAGTCATCGATTCCTTCTCTTTATGATCAGGTGGGTCATACAGTAGTTTTCCTGGTCTCGACAGAAGACCTGTGTACTTAAAGGGGTATTCCAGGCAAAAAACATTATATCCCCTATCCAAAGGATAGGGGATAAGATGTCTGATCGCGGGGGGCCCGCTGCTGAGACCCTTGCTGTCTCCCTGCAGCACCCGCTTTCTATGCGGGTGCTGAATCTCCAGTTTCAGAAACCTCCAGGTTTCCGGGACTGGGGACGTGATGTCACGCCACGCCCCCTCCATTCATGTCTATGGGAGGGGGCGTGACGGCCGTCACGCCCCCTCCCATAGACATGAATGGAGGGGGCGTGGCGTGACATCACGTCCCCAGTCCCGTAAAGCCGGAGTTTTCTGAAACTGGAGAGTCAACACCCGCATTGAATGTAGGTGCTGCAGGGAGATCACGGGGGGTCTCAGCAGTGGGCCCCCCGCGATCAGACATCTTATCCCTATTCTTTGGATAGGAGATAAAATGTTTTTTGGCCGAAATACCCCTTTAAATGTGCATGTGAGTTTCAATAATATGTAAAAAATGTTTTATTTCAATCAAAGACATAAAGATACATGTCAACCTTGGTAATACACATGTACACGTGAGTTTGTTTCAGGGATTATTTCAATTACTGCTCTTAATTTACTTTTACACATTCAAAATAAGTGAAACTGCCCTTTAAAGATGTCCCCTGGTTAGTATAAGGGTACATTCCCACACGGCGTATTTGCTGCGTATTTGCTGCTGCGTATTTTATTTTCTCTGTTGAAGTCAATGGGTAGGAAAATACGCAGCACCAAATACGCAGCAAATACGCAGCAAAATACGCTGTGTGGGAACGTACCCTAAAAATGTCTTTATACTCTATATTTCTACCCCTCAAGATTTATTCACACCCCCTCAGCCTCATACTAACACCCCTTTAATGCATGTAAATCAAGCTTGCATCTTGAATCTCGAAATAATAATAAATAACTGTATTTTTTATTAATAGAAAGAACTGCTTTTTTTATACAAGTAGACAGGTCTATTACCCCCCCCCCCCCCCCCCCCCCCCCCCCCCAACCTTCATATAGTCAGCTCACAAGGGGTCTCCTTAGCTGGTCATATTTATATTTAAAAAAAAAAACACACACACACACACATTACTTTAATATTGTATTACCCTTCAAGCCTTTTCCCACAATTATAATTTATGGAATACCAACCATACAGTATATATAGCAAATAAAGAACCACAGCACTTGAAGATAGTAAAAAAAAAAAAAAAAGTGATTTATTTTATGCCATCATAAGCCAAAACAACAAATGTATGAGGTTTAAACTCCCTCCTTCAACATTTCTCAAATTTTTCTTCTCTAAAACATAGCAGTGCTTTAAGTGTTAAAATAAATTTGTCACCTAGATCCTTAAAGGGGTACTCCGGTAGAAAAAAATGTATACATTTTTTTTAAATCAACTGATGGCAGAAAGTTACACAGATTTGTAAATTACTTTTATTTACAAATTGTATTCCTTCCAGTACTTACCAGCTGCTGTATGCTCCAAAGAAAGTTCTTTTCTTTTTGAATCTCTTTTCTGTCTGACCACAGTGCTCTCTGATGACACCTCTGTCCATGTCAGGAACTGTCCAGGGCAGGAGAGGTTTGCTATGGAGATTTGCTTCTTCTCTGGTCAGTTTCTGAAATGGACAGAGGTGTCAGCAGAGAGCACTGTGGTCAGACAGAAAAGAACTATACAACTTGCTCTGTAGTATACAGCAGCTGATAAGTACTAAAAGGATTAAGAAATTTTAAAGCAGAAGTAATTTACAAATCTGTTTAACTTTCTGGCACCAGTTGATTAAAAAAAAAAAAAATAATAATTCCACTGGAGTACCCCTTTAAACATGACATTTTATTGTAATTTATTTCTATTTTCTGATTGTATAATTTCTTGATACAATATTTGTCCAGTATTATGAGGGCAGCCATCTTGACTGAGCTGTTATGAACAGCATTTGGAGATATGCTTTATAGACACAATGGCCCTGATTTACTAAGAGTGTTGTGTAGGTTTCTTTGTGGGTTTTAATTCCCTACAATTTATTTTCCACTGTATTTACTAAGGTTTCCCTACATTTTCCACTTTCCCTACATTTTCCCTTTTTTTTTTTTTACACCTGCTCTGATCTGTTGGGTTTTCCTGAAATCCACCACATTTTCTGTGGAAACCTTAGTAAATATGTTGGGTTTTTGTGAAAATCTCAGGAACATGCACCTTTCTAGTGACCACGCCCCCTTCTCCATATGGCCACGCCCCTTTTTGGGGGGTTTCTTAGCAAAATGGAGAGTTAGTCAGTTTTTTTTCAATTCTGGTGCAAAAGTAAATGGCCTATAAGTCCATAGGAAAGAATAGACTGGAGCAGACCATATTCTCTCTTATTTTTTACAGTTTTTTTAGGCAAGCCCTGTGACTGATGCTGAGATCATTGTGCAGGGAGGGGGAGCTCTGACCATAAACTACTGTGAATAGCCTGATCCAATCTTATCTATTTTCCTCAAGCAAATCCCTATTATAAGTCAATAATGTCTGCTGGTGACTGATTGTGGATTCTGTTTATGATAAACACAACAATTGTGTTAACAGATCCTAATATCTGTATGCTTCTTATTATTCCCTTATATCTGCCTTTCAATAAAGCTTTAGGCCTGATCGCTCTCTCCCCTTTCTTTACCACCTCCCCTCCCCCCATACCCCACCCCTGTCCTGAATGGTATGTTGACTGTATATCATACTACCAGGCTTCAGTAATTGTGTTTTGCTTTTTGCCATGTGCAGCGTTAAATTCACTCTCATATGGAATTGTGCCTAATGATGGGAATGTTATAAAACAATATAAAAGTGCAAAGTTTAATAAACCTTTTATGATTGTGTTTGTAGAAGTGCTGAAGTAAACACATTGCAAAACATTACTTTGTTGTGTTACATGCAACTTCCCATATTGCTCAATCTTAGCAATGTCTACAAGATACTTCAAAAAATAGATAAGTAAGTTGTAATACACTGCAGGACTGTGGCTACAGTAATGTCTGTCCTGTCCGTATTCTGTGTTCTATTGGTGTTTGCTATATTTTTAATGATCTTTTTATTGACGTATGGATGAAATTACTCGCAATTACAATATTAATATATACCGTATGCATGAAGAAAAAGCAAATCTTTCTTCATCTACATCGAGTGCCCGGATTTCTTGTTCTTCTATTACCTGTTATCCACGGGCACCGGACTTACCTACATTGCCGTCCACGTCCACCTACTTACCTGGACAACATTAATATATAGCCATACAAAGGTACAGTTTTATACATAGATAGGTAAATATATGCCACAGATTGTACATGTTGACAAACAGCAAAGCGTATGGTTTCAGCGATGTTCCGGGGGTAGTCTATATTCGAGAACATTGAAGGGAACTGTAAATCTCACAGTTTTGGAGAGCCTACATGTAAGTACATTTGAGGTAGAAACCTTTGGGTTTTTAAACTTTTGTAGGTTTCAATATAAGAGAACACGTAAAACAAAACCTGCCACATTTATAGCTTGGTATTATACTGACTAACTTGGTGGGGGTATTTTATGGGTTAGGGGTAGGGGCGTAGCTATAGAGGCAGCAGAGGTAGCAGTCGCACTGGGTCCCTGGTGCCTAAGGGGGCCCCAAAGCACATCTGCCCCATTAGAGACCAACAATATAATTGGCATATGGGGCCCTGTGGCAGATTTTGCATCGGGACCAAGAAGGTAAATGCTACCCCTCTGGGTTAGGCCAGTGTTTTCCCAACAGTGTGTCTGTAACTGTTGCAAAACTACAACTCCTTGCATGATTGGACAGTCTTTGGAAAACACTGGGTTAAGGTATGGAGGGGTTTAATGTTCTGAGCAATAAGGAAAGTATGGCCTAGATCCCCTTGAAGTGTAAGATGATCGCTACTGACTTTTCAGGAATATTAGTCAATTGAGCCTCCCAGACAGTATTTCTCCGACATCTACACCACTAGACAGACATAATATTTGCCATAATGTTGATATTGATCATGGGATGTTTTCATAACTATAGACATTAAAGTTATAGAAGTTTATTATTGTTATTGGTTCTCGGAAGGCTTACCTGATTTACTATTCAGCCCCCCAATATGGTGACCTTAGGAGTCAAGAAACCCTCCTCCTTAATCCACAACGTCTCAGGCTACTTGCTACAAAGGTGTTATTCTCCAGACAGTGATGTTCACTTCTTCTGGAGTTGTTCTCTTCTTTTCATCATGAATGATTACTGTTATATTATTGTATTATTTATTTTATTGAAAACCCCAAGAGGGCAAAAGTGGTTTGGTATCTGGAGATTGTCCTTTATGACCCCTAGCAATATTGTATGTGTACTCCTTTCTTGTACTATGTCTGTATTTCAATTACATAACTGTTCTTTGTACAACAGTTTTCTCTTGGAAATAAAGTATATTTAAAGAAGATAAAAGGGTATGGAAGGGTTGGTGCAGAAGTGTAAAAATGTTTCGGATTCTAGGGTTCTTATGTATTTGAGAGTGTCAGGATGTAGATGTTGTGGATTATGAGTTGGGGTCTCTAGATCTGTTGATAGGTGGAGGGCT
The DNA here is from genome assembly GCF_029499605.1 of Hyla sarda. Taxonomy (NCBI): domain Eukaryota; kingdom Metazoa; phylum Chordata; class Amphibia; order Anura; family Hylidae; genus Hyla; species Hyla sarda. The sequence continues at coordinate 142,040,878 of NC_079189.1, read as the reverse complement.
ACGTCCAGTTCTTTTAACCAAAATAGGTGACCTACATTAATGATCCACTGTGAGGCAAGTTGTGCTTCTCCATGAGAGGGGTATGAGTAGTTTTGCTGCCAGAAGAAAGGACACTGACTTGTTACTGGATTTTTTTTAAAGGTATGCCCAGAAATATATATCTTGAGTTAGGGGCAACACATATTTGTAGGATTAAAAGGGCTGTCCAACAATAAAACATATTTTCAATTGTCTAAAAAGATGAACAAATATTGGTAAATAAAGTTATTTTACTATTCTTCTGTGGTCTTTCGTGCTTTCTTTCTGCTTTTGATGCAAACTGCCTGTTACACCGAGCGCTCCGGGTCCCTGCTCCTCCCCGGAGCGCTCACGGCGTCTCTCTCCCTGCAGCGCCCCAGTCAGTCCCGCTGACCGGGAGCGCTGCACTGACATGGCCGTCGGGGATGCGATTCGCACAGCGGGACGCGCCCGCTCGCGAATCGCATCCCAAGTCACTTACCCGTCCCGGTCCCCTGCTGTCATGTGCTGGCGCGCGCGGCTCCGCTCTCTAGGGCGCGCGCGCGCCAGCTCTCTGAGACTTAAAGGGCCAGTGCACCAATGATTGGTGCCTGGCCCAATTAGCTTAATTGGCTTCCACCTGCTCCCTGGCTATATCACATCACTTCCCCTGCACTCCCTTGCCGGATCTTGTTGCCTTGTGCCAGTGAAAGCGTTTAGTGTTGTCCAAGCCTGTGTTACCTGAACTCCTGCTATCCATCTTGACTACGAACCTTGCCGCCTGCCCCGACCTTCTGCTACGTCTGACCTTGCATCTGCCTAGTCCTTCTGTCCCATGCCTTCTCAGCAGTCAGCGAGGTTGAGCCGTTGCTAGTGGATACGACCTGGTTGCTACTGCCGCAGCAAGACCATCCCGCTTTGCGGCGGGCTCTGGTGAACACCAGTAGCCTCTTAGAACCGGTCCACCAGCACGGTCCACGCCAACCCCTCGCTGACACAGAGGATCCACAACCTGTAAGCCGAATCGTGACAGTAGATCCGGCCATGGATCCCGCTGAGGTGCCGCTGCCAAGTCTCGCTGACCTTCCCACGGTGGTCGCTCAGCAATCGCAGCAGATTGCCCAACAAGGACAGCAGCTGTCGCAGTTGACCGCCATGTTACAGCAACTTCTGCCTCTGCTACAGCAGCAACCATCTCCTCCGCCAGCTCCTGCACCTCCTCCGCAGCGAGTGGCCGCTCCTAGCCTCCGCTTGTCCCTGCCGGACAAATTTGATGGGGACTCTAGACTCTGCCGTGGATTTTTGTCTCAATGTTCCCTGCATATGGAGATGTTGTCGGACTTGTTTCCTACAGAACGGTCTAAGGTGGCGTTCGTAGTGAGCCTTCTTTCAGGAAAGGCCTTGTCTTGGGCCACACCGCTCTGGGACCGCAATGATCCTGCCACAGCCACAGTCCAGTCCTTCTTCGCTGAAGTCCGTAGTGTCTTCGAGGAACCAGCCCGAGCTTCTTCTGCCGAGACTGCCCTGCTGAACCTGGTCCAGGGTAATTCTTCAGTGGGCGAGTACGCCATCCAATTTCGTACTCTTGCTTCCGAATTATCATGGAATAACGAGGCTCTCTGCGCGACCTTTAAAAAAGGCCTATCCAGTAGCATCAAGGATGTGCTGGCCGCACGAGAGATTCCTGCCAACCTGCAAGAACTTATCCATTTGGCCACACGCATTGACATGCGTTTTTCTGAGAGACATCAGGAGCTCCGCCAGGAAAAAGACTTAGATCTCTGGGCACCTCTCCCACAGTATCCTTTGCAATCTACGCCTGGGCCTCCCGCCGAGGAGGCCATGCAAGTGGATCGGTCTCGCCTGACCCAGGAAGAGAGGAATCGCCGTAGGGAAGAAAATCTTTGTCTGTACTGTGCCAGTACCGAGCATTTCTTGGTGGATTGCCCTATTCGTCCTCCACGTCTAGGAAACGCACGCACCCAGCTCACGTGGGTGTGGCGTCTCTTGGTTCAAAATCTGCTTCTCCACGTCTCACGGTGCCCGTGCGGATCTCTCCTTCTGCAAACTCCTCCCTCTCAGCCGTGGCCTGTTTGGACTCTGGTGCCTCTGGGAATTTTATTTTGGAGTCTTTGGTGAATAAATTCTGCATCCCGGTGACCCGTCTCGTCAAGCCGCTCTACATTTCCGCGGTCAACGGAGTCAGATTGGATTGCACCGTGCGTTACCGCACAAAACCCCTCTTAATGTGTATTGGACCCCATCACGAAATGATTGAATTCTTCGTCCTTCCCAACTGTACCTCTGAGGTCCTCCTCGGTCTGCCATGGCTCCGGCTTCATTCTCCCACCCTTGACTGGACCACCGGGGAGATCAAGAACTGGGACTCTGCTTGCCATAAGAAATGCCTCTCCCCCCCTCCCAGTCCCGTCAGGCAAGCCTCAGTGCCCCCGTCCTGGTGACACACTGCCCCGTGCCAAGCTTCACCCTCTGCCCTCCCTCCCCATTCCCACTCCTGCTGTACTGCCTGCCTTTGAGGAAACCCTCCATTCACTCCCGGTGTCCTCGTCCCAGGTAAAGCAGTTGTCGGACAAAAAAAGGGGGAGACCTAAGGGGGGGGGGGTACTGTTACGCCGAGCGCTCCGGGTCCCTGCTCCTCCCCGGAGCGCTCACGGCGTCTCTCTCCCTGCAGCGCCCGGTCAGTCCCGCTGACCGGGAGTGCTGCACTGACATGGCCGTCGGGGATGCGATTCGCACAGCGGGACGCGCCCGCTCGCGAATCACATCCTAAGTCACTTACCCGGCCCGGTCCCCTGCTGTCATGTGCTGGCGCGCGCGGCTCCGCTCTCTAGGGCGCGCGCGCGCCAGCTCTCTGAGACTTAAAGGGCCAGTGCACCAATGATTGGTGCCTGGCCCAATTAGCTTAATTGGCTTCCACCTGCTCCCTGGCTATATCACATCACTTCCCCTGCACTCCCTTGCCGGATCTTGTTGCCTTGTGCCAGTGAAAGCGTTTAGTGTTGTCCAAGCCTGTGTTACCTGAACTCCTGCTATCCATCTTGACTACGAACCTTGCCGCCTGCCCCGACCTTCTGCTACGTCTGACCTTGCCTCTGCCTAGTTCTTCTGTCCCACGCCTTCTCAGCAGTCAGCGAGGTTGAGCCGTTGCTAGTGGATACGACCTGGTTGCTACTGCCGCAGCAAGACCATCCCGCTTTGCGGCGGGCTCTGGTGAACACCAGTAGCCTCTTAGAACGGTCCACCAGCACGGTCCACGCCAACCCCTCGCTGACACAGAGGATCCACAACCTGTAAGCCGAATCGTGACACTGCCTCTTGTCTTCATTAGCTCAACTTTCTGTCTGGTGTACATCCTGGAACAGACTTCCTGTTCCTGTGTGCACTCTATCCAGGAATTCAGTCAACTCTATCTCCCTTCCAATATTTGGGGATGTAGGATGGGTTATAGTAAAAAAAAAAAAAAAAGTGTAGTGGGAGGGAGTTGGCTAAATTCCCAACTACAGTGTCCTGACTGGAAGTTGGGCTAATAAAGACTACAGAACATCCAATTTGCATCAGAAGCAGAAAAAAAGCATGAAAGATCACAGGATAAGTGCTCATTTATTAGACAGTTGAATAAAAGTTTTTCATTTTTTATTTTTGTCAAACAACTCCTTGTGGGTAATATTGTTTTTCAGAATGTCTGAATGGTTAGGCAGGTTCTCTATAAACATATATTCCTTAGTCTTCGTGGCATCTCTAGTTTGTGATGGGAATGGAGGGGAACCATGTAGAACCATGGGATTCTTGATATGTGCTTGGTACCACTGTGTCCTAATCATGTAGGAATTATCTTGGACTCTCACACAATAGGATGTGTGTGTGTATATTACATTAATGTCCCCTGAAGAAAAAAAATTTTTCTTCATTTATATTGGCCACCACTTAAATCTTGAAACTTTTTGACCATGTATGGATTTATTATTGACTGTCATGTGTCTGTATCTGTATTCAGTTCTTTATTAAAGGATAAGTATCATGAAGGAAAGGGGATACGTTTTAGACTGCAATCTCCTGTTTGGAGCCTTGGTTTTCCAGCACAGGAGCGCGTCACGACCCCCGCCCGAAGCGGAGGCCGCCACGCACCCTCCATATCTCTATGAGAGAGCCGTTTGGCATGATACTTATCCTTTAAATGGGCACTGTCAGATATAAAAACGTTTGATATGTTGTAAAGCAATTGCTTTCATTAGAAAATTTTCAGTATTTCATACTGAAAAAGCCAGTCAAACAACTGCCCCCCCCTGCTTGGACACATACTAGTCCTGCTGTGTCCATGCATCATCACCTACGTCATGGACACACTTCCTTGATTGACAGCTGTGAGCGCAGGGCTCAGAGCTGGAGGAAAAATCCTCCCACTGTCAGCTTGTGTCCCCCTACTGTCAGTGAGGACAAGGTGGGAGTTGTAGCTTTGCTAATGCTAGGGGAGATGTGAGCAGACAGCATACTGAGGGAGGGGGCGGAGACCTGCACAGTGAGGCCACGCCCCCTCCCTTTGAGAGGAATTCAGACTAGTGAGCTAAATTAAAAGTGTAATAAATAAAGGTGCTAGACACATAAAAATTAAATGTACATGTCAGGATTAGGTACTGAGTGATATATTTTTAAAAAATTTATTTTTTGGGGGGGATCTGACGCTTTAAAGGGGTACTTTGGCGCTTAAACATCTTATCCCCTATCCAAAGTATAGTAGCTAAGATGCTTGACCGCGGGGGTCCCGCCCCCGGAGGACCCCCGTGATCTTGCACGCCGCACCACGTTAAAATCAGTCCCCGGACTGTGTTCGTTCCGGGTCTGATTACTGCCGATCACGGGGCCGGAGCGTTGTGATGTCAAGACTCCACCCCATGTGATGTCATGCTCCGCCCGCCTCAATGCAAGCCTATGGGAGGGGGGCGTGACAGCTGTAGGAAAGCCACGGTTTGGGGAACACTGATACATGCTGGGAGATGTAGTTTTGTAACAGCTAGAGCAGTGTTTCCCAACCAGGGTGCCTCCAGCTGTGACCAAACTACAACTCCCAGCATGCCCAGACAGCCGAAGGTTTTGTCGCCCTCTGCTGCTTGTAGTACTAGTTTAGCCACAGCTGGAGGCACCGTGGTTGGGAAACACTGCTGTAGATATAAGCTGTGTATCAGTGTTCCCCAATCTGTGGCTTTCCTATTGCTGCTAGGGCCTGCTGGGAGTTATAGCTTTGCAACAGCTGGAGGCACCATGGTGAACACTGCTAAAGAGAATTTTATCCAGCAAAGCAATCGCTCCTCCAAACAGCAGAGGGCGACAAAGCCTATCAACCAGCCATGTTTGTAAAGGAGGATAGATTCGCTTCAAGCTGAAACTTTAGCGGTAGATCCGGATCATAGAGTTGGCACCTTGTGGCGAGAGAGGCCCTGTAAGCGGCGGCACTTCCGGGTGGTGTTGGAAGTGTCTATGTGGGTGTAGGGTCATTCGGTTGGCTGGAGCGGACAGCGGAACCCGGTGCACAAGCGGAGACCTCGGGGAGGTACAGCCGGTATTCGCAGGTAAGGAGGTGGACGGTACTTGTGCTGCAACAGGTAGGCGGGGAGTGTGCACCTGTATGGGGGAGGCTAGTGGTCACCGGCGGCTGCTACACGTCACCTCCCCGCATGTAGTGACTGTCATAGTGTGAGGACCGGGCACAGGGCACTGCAGCCATGGAGGGGACCTGCCCTCAGCCAATCAGGAGCTGGCATGGCTCACACTAACATTCTCATTCCTGAGTCCCATAGAGTGAATAATGTGCCAGTGCTCTCACTGTCCGGAGGTGTTCCTTAAACTCTTTCATATACCCTATAGGTTATAGTGCACTTTACCCAGGCTGTCTTCTAAAAGTAAAAAAGCCTGTACTTACCTCCTGCAGTGCCCGGTCTTGTGCGGTGGTTAACACATCACATTGCCACTCTGCCAATCACTGTCCCACCTCACCCAGTGATGTGACATGGGGGAGTGCGGGAGGAAAGTTACTTTTTAGCATACAGCTTGTGCATACTTAGGGGGGAAAAACACATTTGCTGGACAACCTTTTTAAAGGGGTGCTCTAGGCCAGTGGTTTTAAACCTGTGGACCTCCAGATGTTGTAAAACTACAATTCCCAGCATGCCCGGACAGCCAACGGCTGTCCGGGCATGCTGGGAGTTGTAGTTTTGCAACATCTGGAGGTCCACTGATTGAAGATCACTGCTCTAGGGAATGTGTCTGATCGTGGGGATTTGACAAATCTCCAGAATGGGGCCCCTGCTGTGTCCATGGGAGCGCCAGAGGTACAGGAGTACAGCGATTGTACATTTCTGACACTTCCATAGAGAATGTATGGATTGGATGCCAACCCCACCAATCCATGCATAGCCAGAGCCCAATCTCAATATTCCCAGAGTTTGGACCCCCTGTGATTAGACACTTATCCCCTATCTGCAGGAAGTGTAAAAGTACTGGAGTACCTTTTTTTTTAATATGTCCCTGTCATAAAAAAACATTGACAGGTCACATGTCAAGTTTTGATAGATCGGGAGCCACCCCTAATAGGAGTGGAAAGAAGTGTTCACTCCCCGACCCACAGTAAGCGTCACTGGACAGCCCCCTATTAGGTTATTAAAACATGTAAAAAAAAATTTTATGCATGACAGGAACATTATAAACTGGTATTCCTGTCCTAGTTTTTTTTTCTTTCAGTTTGCTGAAAGCTCATCTCTTGTCCAGATTAGAGAGGGGTTATAAAGAGCACCTCTCCCCCCGGAGGACATCACTGACAGTCCATTGGTTTGAATGAGTACTTTGTAATTAGTTAGTTTTTTTCCCCCTATGGTGGAGCAGCAGGATCATTGAACACATAAGGCATCAAGCGCTCACGCAACAACTGATCGCACCTTTTTAAGCAGGTATAGAAACAATAATCTGCTACACATTTCCCTGTGCGTTAAAGGAGCACTGTAGTGTAGTGTAGGACAATATATCCCCTATCCAAAGGATAGGGATACGTTTCTGATCGTGGGGGGTCCCATGCTGCTTTGAGGGAAATCCGGAGATATGCGAATGCAGTACCTACGGCTCTCCTATAGATAGACATGGAGCGGTTGTGTCGGCCACAGCTTCATTCTGTGGTAGACACAGCTCCTTTCGTGGGGGTGTCCCACCGGTCGGATACTGTAGTACTCCTTTAAGTGGTGGAAATTTAAAGGCTTCATGAAAAATCCAGTTATTATTCATGTAGTCCTGTACACATAATATAGGGTCTGCCTGTGTAAATCCACATCTCCAAAAACATAAGAGCAACCAATACCCTGAAAACAAATGAGAACTGCCGGTGCAGCGTACCATTAAAGGGGTACTCCGCTGCTTAGCGTTTGGCACAAACTGTTCCGAACGGCGCCGGGAGCTTGTGACGACATAGCCCCGCCCCCTCATGACCTCACCCCCATGACGTCACACCCTCAATGCAAGTCTGTGGGAGGGGGCGTGATCGCTGTCACGCCCCCTCCCATAGACTTGCATTGAGGGGGCGGGGCTATGAAGTCACGAGCTCCCAGCGCCAGTTTGTTCCAAACGCTGAGCAGCAGAGTACCCCTTTAATATATAGACTCTAAACACAAACACCGTCACAGAACATAGTACAAGAAAGGGATATCCTTTATTAAAACTAATATATAATCAAGAAGAGTAAAATGCAACAAAACCGCAAAGAAAAATACACATATCCTTGGGTGTTTTTCTTTGTGGGAGGTTTTTGTGCCTTTTAATGTTTAGTGCCTTTTAATGTGTGGTCTCAGCAGGGGAACACACTTTGATGTCATAGGTACACTTACATATTTTCTCTGGCACTTGCTAAGTCAGTTTTTTGTCTTTTAGCGTTAGAGGCATGCTTATATAGTTAAAGCATTAGTGCCATTTGTAAAATCTTTTGACTTTTCAGAAGTTTAGTTTGCACTGGTCTCAATCCTTAGATCCACTGCGACCCTGAGTAAAAGCTGGCTGAGGTGTGCGGCAGCGCTGTTTTCTCCCCGGCCTGCCACACGATCAGACTTGCTCCATAGACTAATGCAGTCAAAGAATCTGGATTGACAGTAGAAAAGTGAAGTGTGTGTGTTGCTGTTCACCTAACCCATGATGGCCACAATATAGGGAGGGAGACCCTGTGTGAACACTTAAGCTTTAAAAAGTATCTGTCACCAAATAAACTGTGCTCAACTACCTCAGGCTATGTTCCCTAACTGCTCCTAACACTCCTCCTGCCCTTAAAAACAATTTCAGAACTTTAAAAAGCTGTGGATCATAGCTTTCTTCTTGCTCACATAGTGCAATCTCCCAGCAGGAGAAAGTGGGTGTTTCCCAGTAGGCATGACATCACTGAAGCCTGCTGTGGGACCACTTCCGCCCTCACATGGTTGCAGTGCTGTGATGAATAGAAGACCTCAGGCTCTGTGCATGTTTCAGTCTGTGTTGCTATCAGTGAGGCTCTCCTGCAGGTTTCAGTCTGTGCAGCTTTCTGTGAGAATCTGTGGTGCTTTCACTTTCTGTGCAGCTGACAATCAAGCTCCATGCAGAGAAGCATTCCCTGAATTTGGACTCCTGCCAGGCTGGGAGGAGACTGAACTCACTATTAATTGTGGCAGGGAACAGAACAGAGCCACCTAGTGGCCATTTTTTTATATTACATTTTAAACATATTTATGTTGATAATTTTAAAAGCAAGTGAATGGGAAAGTGTCTACTACACAAGGAACACTATATTAAAATTTTTATTTGGTGACAGGTACTCTTTTAAGCTTTTGTAGACAACCCCTTCTGTATTATGTCACTCCTTCATGCATCTGAGAGCTACAGTGTTAGCCACAGTGGCCACAATTCATATACCGTAAGTTGCTGATCATGTAATACAAGGACTGGTAGTGTCTACTGGAGCAGGTGCTCTTACCTAGTTTCTAGGACTGATAGACTCTAAGGTACTTATTCTTAATAAGACATATAGATCACACTGATTCATTGAAAAACCTGCAAATAACTAGAGATGAGCGAAGTTACAGTGAATCGATACGTCACAAACTTCTCGGCTCGGCAGTTGATGACTTTTTATCCTGCATAAATTAGGTCAGGTCAGTGCTCCGGTGGGCTGGAAAAGGTGGATACAGTCCTAGGAGGAGAGTATAATAGTACTGTATCCACCTTTTCTAGCCCACCGGAGCACTTGAAAGCAGAACTTATTTATGCAGGCTAAAGTCAGCAACTGCCGAGCCGAGAAGTTTGTGACGTATCGAATCACTGTAACTTCGCTCATCTCTAGTTATTTGCAGGTTTTTCAATGAATCAGTGTGATCTATATGTCTTATCAAGAATAAGTACCTTAGAGTCTATAAGTCCTAGAAACTAGCTAAGAGCACCTGCTCCAGTAGACACTACCGATACTATCGAATTACTGTAACTTCACTCATCTCTACAAATTAGTGCTGGGTGGTATACCGGTTCATACCGAATACCAAAATTTTTTTTGGTAGCAGAACAGCGCTCGCGGGTCACATGATAGGGGGGGGAAGAAATACTGTTATACCATGGAACCGCCATAAGTTACCAAAATACTGTGATACACATTTTTTGTCATACCGCCCAGCTCTACTACAAATAACCCTTGAGTTGTGTGCCTGGTGTGTGATGTTGTGAGGGTTAAAGGGGTACTCTGGTGGAAAACTATTTTTCTTTTTTTTTATATCAGCTGACTCCAGAAAGTTAGACAGATTTGTAAATTTCTTCTATTACACAAAATCTTAACCCTTTCAGTACTTAACAGCTGTTGTATACTACAGAGGAAGTTGAGTTGTTCTTTTCTGTCTGACTACAGTGCTCTCTGCTGCCACCTCTGTCTGTGTCAGGAACTGTCCAGAGTAGAAGCATATTCCCATAGCAAACCTCTCCTGCTCCGGTCAGTTCCTGACTCAGACAGAGATGGCAGCAGAGAACACCGTGGTCAGAGAGAAAAGAACAACTCAACTTCCTCTGTAGCTGTCCGGGCATGCTGGGAGTTGTAGTTTTGCAACAGCTGGTGGCACTCTGTTTGGAAAACACGGATTTATTCAATAGTTACTGAAGCAGAATTAAGATGTTAGGAGATTACATGGCAGATGTTAAATAATCCTCAGTGTAATGAAAATAAAAGTATCCTAATGCTGGGCTGGGAATCTGCTGTGGATTGGATGATGCGTAACAATGTTTATCTGCAGAGAGCAAGAAAATATGGAACCCGAGCGTCTATAAAATGTGTGTAAGGCTTGTTTCACACTACAAAATTACTCCGTTTTAAAGATCCGTACGAAGTTCCATCTGGAAATCGGCTGAAAACGTCAGTTACAAAATCCTATATGGCGGTTAGAAAATCCCATTATAGTCTATAGAAAATCTCCAAACGACAGGGCGGGATGGATGGGAGCGCTGAGACCAGGTAAAAGCTTAAAAGATTTATTCCCACAATGCAACGCGTTTCACGGTTACTCGTGAAACGCGTTGCATTGTGGGAATAAATCTTTTTTAAGCTTTTACCTGGTCTCAGCGCTCCCATCTATCCCGCCCTGTCGTTAGGAGATTTTCTGTTTTTATCGTGATTCTATTCCGGCGGGAAGAAGCTGCAGAGACCCTTTGATGACATGCTCTGATCCATTGTTGTACTTGGTTGCAGTACAACTTCATTTGGTAAGCGCAGTTCACACACAGCGTTACCATTTGCACTCTGGTGTTACACTACGGAGCGCATCCGTTTGTGCTTTTTATTACATTATAGTCTATGGGATTTTTCTAATAACCGTTTTAACCCGTTATAGCCCGTTATTAATAACAGCCATTATTTTGTGGCGGAAGATAGTAACGGGAGAAATAGTGAATGCAAAATAAAGGCTGTTATTAATAACGGGTTAAAACTGCTATTAGAAAAATCCCATAGACTACAATGGGATTTTGTAACAGCCGTATAGGATTGTGTAACTGCCCTTTTACAGCTGATTTTCAGACTGAATTTCGTGCGGATCTTTAAAACGGACTAATTTTGTAGTGTGAAGGGGGTCTTAGCCAGGTCCATACTGTAGGATCCTTACACGACAAACCCTCCATTATCCTATACTAATAGCCGGTATAGACAGAGATGTCTGGCTGCACTTACGTAGTTCTATCTCAAGGGTCAGTGTCACACTTCTTGTAAAGACCGATCATTTATGTGTATTCTACGGTTTATAGGTGCAGCCTACTGGATAAAAACAAAGATATAAGGTTTATGACTTCACAAAAAAGATAAGGAAAAGGAAGTTGCTAAAAGAACCAGGATACAGATTTCAGACAAACACGGCACGTTTTCCCTGCTGCTGGGAGCCTGATCACAGTGGGGCAGATTTTAGATTTTTCAGTGCAATAGAACTAACAGAGGAGGTCCCTGGAAACTATTAAGGGGGTATGTGTTTTTTTTTTTTTTTCCGAATAGGGGCCTTAAAAGAGATACAGTATATCATGCCGAAAAACATATCTCCTATCCAAAGGATAGGGGATAAGTTTTAGATCGCTGGGGGGTCCGACCGCTAGGACCCTCCATGATCTCCTGCAGGGATCCCCGGCACAAAGCAGTGGCCAACGCGCCCCCTCCATCAGTCTCTATTGGAGAGTCGGCCGAACAGCTCTGCCATTGGTTCTATTGTAAAACCTTGAACTTGTTCCTTTTTAGTTGCAGACCAGATTAAAATTGACAATTTCTACATAGCAAAAAATTTCACTCCAGTGATGTAAAGAAGTACCCTATCAATCTATCCATCTCATATGCTAGTATGTAATGTATGTAGATATATTAAATGGCCAGTTTGTTAAAGTACCATCTAGTAGCACAAAACACCTCCTTTGGTCCCTGGAACCACAATACAGCGCTTGTGTATGCCACAATGAATTATCTCCTGCTCTCCCATCGAGATACGTGGAGGAGTCTGTCGTTCACCACATTGCTGAGAGCTGAGATCTCTCCATGCATGTGGAGAGCCGGGATGCCGGGCAGGAGATTGCGAGGGGTCACAGTGGTCAGACCCCACCGCGATGAGACATTTATCCTGTATCCTGTGCATAGGGCCTAAGTACTTGTGTACCGGAGTTCCGCTTTAACACTAGATGCAGTATAAATTGTTTGACAAATTTCCTTATTTTCAAATAAATATAGGATTCCCAACACACACACCAATAGTAAAGGAAATATGAATTTACCCTTAGGCTATGTTCACACTGAGGAATTGGGGCGGAAATCAAGCAGAAATTTTCTGCCTCAAAATATTGTTACTTTTCGACAAGAACTCACAGAGATTTTGCCCGGAATTGGTGCAGAAATGAAAATTTCAAGCGGAGGGGAAGAAAATAATATATATTATCCTTTTTTTTTCCATGCGGAAATTCCGCGCCAATTCCGCATGGAAATGATTCTGATTGAAAAAAAAAAATTAACATTGATCTCTATGGGAGTAAGACGCTGATTCCGCCTGAAAGATAGAACATGTTCTTTCTTCAAGCGGAACAGACTTCCTCGTCAGAATTCTGCTTGAGGAAATTCCTCCGTGTGAACTGAGGGGCAGAAATTCTATACAACTCTATGGGGATTTTCACTGCTGAATGAATTGGAGAGGAAAAAGCGAGCAGAATTACTCGTGGAAATTCCTCTCCAATTCCTCAGTGTGAACATAATCTTAGGCTGCCGACTTAGAGCCCGAACATTCTTTTTAGATGTGAATGTAATCTTATATAGCAGGAGGGGGAACCTTTTTTCTTTCAAGGGTCATTTCGATATGTTTACAAATCATTCATGGGCCATGAAATTACCCAGCAATATTTGGTCCGACATTTAATTCTCACCCCATATGTGATGGCAGGACCTGCTTCTCTTGGTGATGCGTGTGATGTTAGATGGTATTGATAATGTTGCTACTCGCAACTGCTTTCCCAGGTTTGTGTTGGTACGTCTGGAAATAGCTTTGCCTCCCATAGGTAGTATGCCTCTTTCTGTATGTAGAATGCCACTGAAGGTAGTTTTCCCTGTGTGTAGGACCTCGCTGTACTTAGTTTATCACCCTCTTTATAGGACCCACCCCTTAATGACACAGGACGTATATTTATGCTTTGTCGGCTCCTGTTATGTGAAGCGTGCTCAGGAGCTGACCGCGCTTCATACCTGGCAGGTCCCGATTGCTATCAACAACCAGGAACCGCAGCTAATACCGGACATCGCCGATCGGGCTGATGTCCGGTATTAACCCTTTAAAATTTTCTTCTGTCTAAAATGGGAGATAACTATCGCTGGTTAGCTCAGTGGGCTGTTCGGGACCGCCGCGGTGAAATCGTAGCATCCCGAACAGCTGAGAGGACAATGGGAGTCTTCTTACCTTTCTCCTGGCTGTCCGATTGGCGCTTAAAGGGGTACTCAACTGGAAAACATTTTCAAAATTCCAATCCTTTCAGTATTTATCCTCCTACAGAGGAAGTTATTTTTTCTTTTTCTGACAACATGCTCTCTGCTGACACCTCTGTCCGTTTTAGGAATTGTCCAGAGAAGGAGCAAATCCCCATAGCAAACCTCTCTTGCTTTGGACAGTTCCTGACATGGACAGAGATGTCAGCAGAGAGCACTGTGGTCAGACAGAAAGTCAAAAAGAAAATAACTTTCTCTGTAGTAGGGATGCACTGAAATTTCAGCCGCCGAAAATGCCCCTTCCAGCATTTTCAGCTGATGGATTTTCATGCCGAAAATGTTTTCCAGTGGAGCACCCCTTAAATTACTCCAAGCCTGAGATCCAGGCTTGAATAATCGACTGCCAATAATACTGATAAGTGCAATGCTATGGTATAGCATTGATCAGTGTATCCAGTCAGTGTAATGCATTTTATAGTCCTCTATGTGGGCTATAACATTGCAAAAAAAATGTGTAAACAAATAAATAAATAAAAGTTAAATGTGATTTAACCCCCTTCCCTAATAAAAGTTTGAATCACCCCCCTTTTCTCATTTAAAAAAAAACTGCTGATAACTTATACGCATATTCCGGTATAAGTTATCGGTTATCGGCCTGAAAGGTCACAGGGTATCGGTATCGGCCCTAAAAAATCTATATCGGTCGATCCCTAGTATGGACCTACAGAATAAAGATAAGGTGACATTTTTACCGGAAAGTACACTGCGTAGAAACAGAAGCCCCCAAATGTTAAATTGCGTTTTTTATTTTATTTTGTCCCATAAATCTTTTTTTTTTCCGGTTTCGCCATAGATTGGGTGGCAAAATGATTGATGTCATTACAAAGTAAAATTGGTGGCACAAAAAACAAACTCTCATATGGGTCTGTAGGTGCAAAATTGAAAGCGTTATGATTTTTAGAATGTGAGGAAAAAACGAAAGCGCAAAAGCGGAAAAACCCTGCGTCCTTAAGGGGTAAAAGCTAGCTTGCCCAGTAGGACTTAACTTCTCAGCTCCCCTGTAGGCATGAAACTTTTAATGCTTCTAGGCTGCAGCGTCTCTTCCTTCAGGGCAAACACATTGACATCACTCATTGTGCTTATCCCGAAGGGAGAGACTATTGCGCCCGGTCGCCATCTTCCTCACTGGAATCCCATGAGAACCTGTCAGGGCTGCCCTGAAATTCTGGTGAGGAAGATGGCAACAGGACGTACAAAGATAATACACATTGGAACCACTGGTCTATTGCTTTGGCAGGCCAGACCAGATGATGTTGCAGGCCTTGTATACCCCACCCTGTTATATAGGGAGGTTTTTAAGGAATACCACGAGTGTAGTCAAAGTAGATTCCATACACAATGCAATTTCTGCAGCTTTTGAATGGGATTTTCTGAATTGCCTTTCACTTCCGCTATTCTTAATGTGCAGATTCCATAGTAGTTTTGCAGTGTGTAACTAAACAGCCTGCGCTTTAATCTTTTTCTGAAATGGTTAATTTTCTCTTTGTTAAATTCCGAAAAAAAAGTAAAAGCATTATATACAATGAGAGCTGTGTTGTGACCCGGAAGCATGCCGCGTGTGGGAGGAAATGCACCCACAATTCGGCGCTCCCTTCCATGCTGTATCATATGCTCAGTTTCCTAAATACCACAGCTACTCAGTGTTCCTAGAAAGTCTTACCAAGCTTGTTTGTTGTAGGATTATGTAGTTATAGGAGACTTAATAGTAAGAGGTTCTTCAAATGACCCAAAAGTGAATCTGCCATACACTTATAGGATCTGAGAAAACTTAGTTTTGTATATGGTTATCAGCTTTTTGTAGTGTAGAGCATGTAAGTACTGTATAAAGGAGTCCCCCCTTAAAGAGGACCTAGGCCAGCCCCCTAAAATTGAGCTTTTACTGTCATAAAATGGCTTGGAGTGCCCTGATCAATTACCTTTTAAAGTTTATACCCTTCTGTATATGTAGAGATATGTAGGTATGTAGGTTTGTCAGGGGATCAGTCAGATGGGTGTGAACTCAATTTCAATATTGGGTGTAAATATCAAGTAATGGGTGGGATATACAGTAAGGTGGTGTGGATATTTTACATTGAGCGGCGTGTATGGCTTGTACATACTCCCTGACTGTATAATCCCATCCATCATCTGATATTCACTCCCCTTTTTAAAATAGTTTACACCCATATGACTCCTTGAATTGTGAGACAACTCTCATATCTTGGGAATGGAGGGGTTTTTCAAGAAACAGTAAAAGGGTGTGTGATCTAGAGCACTGCATTGGGATCCCTCGGGTCCCATTAAAATACTTGCGGGGGGGTCAAACACTATGGCCCTGATTTTACTAAGAGTGGAGTGTAGGTTTCTTTGTGGGTTTTAATCCCCTACAATTTTTTTTCCATGGTATTTACTAAGGTTTCCCTACATTTTGCACTTTTCTCTACATTTTTTTTTTCAATTCTGGCGCAAATTCTGGCACGGAATTTCTGGCGCACAACCTGAAAAAACACGTCTAATTTACAATTGCACATCAGGGCCTATATCTGCGTGTCCCGGAAATACCACACTGCAGGACACGCCCCTCTGCTCTTTATATGGCACAGGTGCAGACTGCAGCTGCTTTAGCCTAAAGTTACTTCCCCCTAATACAGCTCACCCAATGCCCAGTGCGCCGTGCAACTCATTAAGAGTCGGACACTAGAGAGATACTGTGCAGCCTCTAGTGTCTGATGCTTGGTTGAGTTGCCACTGACTCCTCTCCCTACACCGTGCAGTGGCATGGTGCTGCATAGTTCAGGTTCACACTAAGGGTTAAAAGGATTTAACACGTCAATAGTGAATTTAAGGACCACTAGGTACCCAGCTGCCTTAGTGCCCACAAGTGCCCTGTCCAAAGTTATCTCCTCTATTGTATTGTATTTTACTTGCGGATGCCATTATGTATATGCCATTCAGGATAAAAGAAAAGCTGGTAGAGGCTGGGTTCACATAACGTTTTCAGCAATACAGTACCGTACCACGGTTTTTGATCAGGTGGGAAAACTGCATACGGGGCAAAAAGGAGCCGACCGGAGTCAGCGTTTCACTCCAGTCGGCTCATTGAAATGAATTACATACGGGCTGCATTACCCGTATTGCTGAAAACATAATGTGAACCCAGCCTGAGAATGTTTCACTTGGCTTTCCAAGATTCCTGAATGGCATATCTGCCCTTAAAGCTGTGTGTGACAGTCAAACCCCGTAATGATCACAGGGTTATGATTCATTACAGGTCAGACTCTCGCACAGATTTTTTTAGGCTCCTGAATGACATTTCTGCTTAGCACAGCAACCACATGGCCAGTTGGCCACCATTACAAGGACTATTATATGAATTGTTAAGTGTGCCTGTGCATAAATTAATACATCTACAGTCATGGCTGTAAATGTTGGCACCCCTGAAATTTTTCAAGAAAATGAAGTATTTCTCAAAGAAAAGGATTGCAGTAACACATATTTTGCTATACACATGTTTATTCCCTTTGTGTGTATTGGAACTAAACCAAAAAAAGGGAGGAAAAAAAGCAAATTGGCCATAATATCACACCAAACTCCAAAAATGGGCTGGACAAAATTATTGTCACCCTTTCAAAAATTTTGGAAAAATAAGATAGTTTCAAGCATGTGATGCTCCTTTAAACTCACCTGGGGCAATATAAAAAAAATCATACCTGAAAGTAGATAAAAAGGAGAGAAGTTCACTTAGTCTTTGCATTGCGTGTCTGTGTGTCACACTAAGCATGGACAACAGAAAGAGGAGAAGAGAACTATCTGAGGACTTGAGAACCAACATTGTGGAAAAATATCAACAATCACAAGGTTACAAGTCCATCTCCAGAGATCTAGATTTGCCTTTGTCCACAGTGCGCAACATTATCAAGAAGTTTGCAACCCATGGCACTGTAGCTAATCTCCCTGGGTGTGGACAGAAGAGAAAAATTTATGAAAGGTGTCAATGCAAGATAGTACGGATGGTGGATAAGCAGCCCCAAAGATATTCAAGCTGTCCTGCAGGCTCAGGGAGCATCAGTGTCAGCCCGAACTATCTGTCGACATTTAAGTGAAATGAAATGCTATGGCATGAGACCCAGGAGGACCCCACTGCTGACACAGGCATAAAAATGCAAGACTACATTTTGCCAAAATGAACTTGAGTAAGCCAAAATCCTACTGGGAAAACGTCTTGTGGACAGATGAGACCAAGATAGAGCTTTTTGGTAAAGCACATTATTCTACTGTTTTCTGAAAATGGAATGAGGCCTACAAAGAAAAGAACACAGTACCTTAAGTGAAATATAGTGGAGATTCAATTATGTTTTGGGGGTTGTTTTACTTCCTCTGGCACTGGGGGCCTTTAATGTGTACAAGGCATCATGCAATCTGAGGATTACCAACAGATTTTGGGTCGCACTGTACAGCCCAGTGTCAGAAAGCTGAGTTTGTGTCCGAGCTCTTGGGTCCGAGATCTTCCAGCAGGACAATGACTCCAAACATACGTCAAAAATCACCCAGAAATGGATGGCAACAATGTGCTGGAGAGTTCTGAAGTGGCCAGCAATGAGTCCAGATCTAAATCCCATTGAACATCTGTGGAGAGATCTTAAAATTGTTGTTGGGAAAAGGCGCCCTTCCAATAAGAGACCTGGAGCAGTTTACAAAGGAAAAGTCGTCCAACATTCCGGCTGAGAGGTGTAAGAAGCTTATTGGTTATAGGAAGTGACTGATTTCAGTAATTTTTTCGAAATGGTGTGCAACCAAATATTTAGTCCAGCCCATTTTTGGAGTTTGGTGTGACATTATATTCAATTTGTTTTTTTTTCCCCTCCCTTTTTTTAGTTCCAATACACACAAAGGGAATAAGCATGCGTCTAGCAAAACATGTGTTAATGCAATCCTTTTCTGTGAGAAATACTTCATTTACTTCAAATTTCAGGGTGCCAACATTTACGGCCATGACTGTAAAAGCAGATCTGCCATTCACTTGTATAGAAAAGCTTCTAAGACATTCTCACTTAGCTTTTTTTGTGCTCCTGAACTGCATATCTGTTTATAGCTGTATCAATCTATGTGCAGGCACATGCTACAATTTATATGATAGTCTCTGTAAGGGTGCTTTCACACGGCCGTCTGTCCTTGTTTCTCCCCCCCCCCCACCCATTTAGGTTCCGTTATTGTCCTTTTTTTATTTTTGACAAGAGAAGAACGGGATAGTTCTAGATAGCCTTGTGAACGCAGCCTGAAGCCAGATGTGCTGTTAGGGAGTATGGAAATGCTGGGGACTAGCGTTATGCTGCCTGCACCTCTTTTCCTTTATAACTAGGCAGTAGGCACCTTATCAGGAAGCTGTGACAGAATTTTCATTAAAGTGGGCAGGATTAGGCACACGTTGTTAGAGCAGATGATAATGGTCAGAAATAGGGATCGACCGATTATCGGTATGGCCGATATTATCGGCCGATAATCACGATTTTGGCATTATCGGTATCGGCAATTACCTTGCTGATAAGCCGATAATGCCCCGCCCCCACCGCATCGCGACCCCTCCCCCCCAGACCCACCGCACTGCGTCGCACCCCCCACCGTAGTGCTGGGCGGTATGCCATGATGGATATCCATGGCATTGTTATAAGTAAATTGAGAGGGTCAGGACTCTAGTCCGCTCCATACCGGCAGCTCCTGGCTGCTTTCAGCAGGTGAGGGTGGTTGCCAATAGCGGACTGGCGATTATTATAGGGGTTATCCAACATTACAAAAACAGAACGGATTTTTTCAAAAAAGAGTACCACAACTATCCTCAGGTTGTGTGTGGTATTTTAGCTCAGTTACATTGAAGTGAATTGAGACAAGTTTTGAAACCACACAACCTAAACACAGTTGTGGTGCTGTTTTTGGAAGCAGTAAGTTCTGGTTTTCTATTCCTGGATAACCCCTTTAACTGTGAAAATGCTGTTGTCAAAATTGACAGCAGCATTTCAGCAGTGTTTTGCACGTCATTGGTGGTTCAAGGGTTGTATTGCATTTTGGGCAGCTGATCCGTTGTCATGGCAGCCATAGACCTGTACAAAGCCTCCATAGCTGCCATGACTGAGCTACTGGTACAGATCAGCGCATTACTATAGTATTACTTTATCTGTACAATTGCTCATACAAGTGTCCTAGGGAAAATTAAACCAAAATTTGTGTTCTCGGTGATTGTCCCGCAAAGAAAATTACCAGTATACCGTATTTTTCGTCATATATGCTCCGGCATATAAGACGCACCCAATTTTAAAGCATAAAAATCTAGAAAATAAAGATTCTGAACCAAATACAATGTAAAGTATAGGACAGTGATCTCCAACCTGCTGACCTTCAGATGTTGAAAAACTACAACTTCCAGCATGCCCGGACAGCCGTTGGCTGTCCGGGCATGCTGGGAGTTGTAGTTTTGCAACATTTGGAGGTCCGCAAGTTTAAGACCACTGGTATAGGAGGTAGTACTCACGTGTCCCCGCCGCTCCGGACCCGTCACTGCTAGTCACCGCTGACCTGGATGTCGCCCTCCATCGCTGTCGCCGTGTCCCCGTCGCTCCGGAACGTCTCTGCGGCCCGGTATCCTCGCTCTCTGTCGCCGCCATCACGTTGCTACGCACACCGCTCCTATTGGATGACGGGACGGCGTGCGCGACAGCATGATGACGAAGGAGAGCGCCGGCCATGCAGGGGATCCTGGCACGGAGCAGACACCGAGGAGGCAGGTAAGGTCCCTCCCGGTGTCCTGTAAGCTGTTCGGGATTCCGCAATTTCACCGCGGCGGTCCCAAACTGAGCAGCTGGGTTAGTGTCACTTTCGCTTCAGACACGGCGATCAGCTGTGATCGCCGCATCTGAAGGGTTAATACAGGGCATCACCGTGATCGGTGATGTCCTGTATTAGCCGCGGGTCCCGGCCATTGTTGTTCGCAGGGACCGCCGGTTTTAATGTGTATTTGCCGTATAAGACGCACCAACTTTTCCCCCACAGTTTTGGGGAAGTGCGTCTTATACGGCAGAAAAAACGGTACATAGTATATGGTGGAATTGAAGATCTGTTAGAGGAAATGTTTGTCTATATGTATTTCCCTGGTTTGGGTACATTGTCAGCTAGAAATGTTCTGTCTCTGTAACTTTATTATTCAGTTCTCTACAGCTCAGCCATTGTGTGACTTGGAATTCCAATATTACCATACAATGAATGAGTGTGAGGCAGGCTACTGGTGGGGTAGAGGAGCTGTGACACATCTGCAGCTACATCATCACTGCCGTGTACGTGTCCAGCACACCCAGCCGAGACCTAGGAGTGACTGTGGGAGGAGGCAGAGACATGAGCTGGAGGATGGAGTCAAATGACTAAAAAATAAGCCGGCAAGCCAACACACACACGTTCTTCATTCTGCTGTTCTGAAGCCAAGCCTGACAACAGATGTAGCAGAGCTGTAATCTCTTAAAACTTCTGATAAACTGTGTTATTCGTTTCAAAAACTGCATTTTCGGCTTTTGCATTAGTTTAATTTAGAGGATAAGGGTCTTGTTTGTCCTGTCAAAAAACCCTTGTTTGTAGGGACTTGTGATGTGCGGATGACTGGTTCGAATAAAAGAATTAAAGGGACACACAAATGATCCAACAATTTGTGTGGCCCTGCCCATCGGATATCTAATCCATGTAATAATCTTGTTAAATGAGCACTGACCTAAGGAATTGGCACTTGTATCCCTCCAGTGATGGTGATGCCATCGCTGCCATCAGAATGGTGTAAATGTAAAAAACGTCATATACTAGGAAAAAAAAGCGATAGTCTCATCAAAACAATAATGGTACTGATAAAAAGTACAGATTGCATAGCAATACATTAGCCCTCATACAGCCCCATACACATCATTGGTCACGTCACTACCCAGAAAAAATTGAATAAAAAACAATCAAAATAACCTGATCAATTCCAAAATGGTAACCCAGAGCTAATTTCTTCAAAAGACAGCACTACCCTTGTCCCCAGGTTGTGTGTGGTATTACAAATTGGCTCTGTTCACCTCAATAGAACTGAGCTGCAATACCACACACAACCTAAGGAACAAGGTGGTCCTGTTTTTGGAAGAAATTAGCTCTGTCTTTCTGTCCCTGGATAGCCCCTTAAAGGGGTACTCCAGTGGAAAACATTTTTTTTTTTTATCAGCTGGTGCCAGAAAGTTAAACAGATGTGCAAATTACGTCTATTTAAAATTCTTAATCCTTCCAGTACTTATCAGCTGCTGTATAATACAGAAGTTCTTTTCTTTTTTTAATTTTTCTGTCTGACCACATTGCTCTCTTCTGACACCTCTGTCCATGTCAGGAACTGTCCGGAGCAGGAACAATTCCCCAAAGCAGACCTCTCCTGCTCTGGACAGTTTCTGACATGGACAGAGGTGTCAGCAGAGAGCACTGCTGTCAGACAGAAAAGAAATTCAAAAAGAAAAGAACTGATAAGTACTGAAAGGTTTAAGCTTTTTTTTTTTTTTTTAAATAGAACTCATTTACAAGTCTGTTTAACTTTCTGGCATCAGTTGATTTAAAAAAAAAAAAAAAAAGTTTTCCACTGGAGTACCCCTTTCAATTTGCCCCCTTGGTTGTTTTACCTGCGCTTATTAAGTAAAATAGCATTCCTAGGGAGACCTGCTTCTGATCAGCCTGTGTAAAAGGGCTGCAAATGAAGAAACAAACCCTCCTTCTCTGGCTGATCATATATTTGCTTTTTCTAGATATACATTGAAATGTTGTTTACCAATGGCACTAGAGATCTTGTGAGTGATTGAAATAAAAAGTAGATTAGAAATCGTCATAGACAGATTTGACAGGTTGATGCATGTCTGCTGTCGTCATCTGGACTGTCCAAATGCAAAAGTCTAAGAAAGTACCAGTACTGGCATCAAATACAAATCCACATGTTTCCATCTTCTCATTAAAGTTTCCCATTTATATTGGCTGCTCCGACATTATAATAATAGATCTTATGAGTTGTATCTAACAGTAGCTGGCTGAGCAAGAAAATCTACTTTCTTGAGCAGAAAAACGGCGACGGGTGTGAGAGAATGAATAGGATAATTGTTATAGTGGTCTAATTGCCTCCCCAGTCACCATTAGGTTGTCAGGAGAAAACCTGAAGAAAAAGTGAAGGAATTGATAGGTAGACTAATGTTTTAGCTTAGGTTTGGCGTCTGTCAGTTGTTCTGTCAGATTTGACAGCAAGAATAACTCTGCATAAATTACTTTTTCTTGCCGTATTCTGTGAAAATATAGCAACTCTTTAAAGGGGTACTCCGTTGCCCCAGCGTTTTGAATATTTTGTTCCGAATGCTTGGTGTGGGCGGTCATGCCGTCACGGCCATGCCCCCTCGTGCCATCATGCCACGCCCCCTCAATGTAAGTCTATATGTGGGGCGTGGTGACCGCCACGCCCCCTCCTATAGACTTGCATTGAGGGGGTGTGGTATGACGTCACGACCCGCTGCCAACACCCAGCATTTTAAACGAATGCTGGGTGCTGCACAGAGATCGTGGGGGTCCCAGCTGCGGGAGCCCATCCTTTTGGATAGGGGATAAGATGTCTAGGCACAGTACCCCTTTAAAAGTTCAAGGAAAGTTGGGGTTCAGTACTTGTGAATGGGAGCTGCAGCACATGTGGACAGAGACTTAGCTAGATATAGCCAGTATATCAATTTTTCCAATAAAATAATGCAAACAAAAATAAACATAACCTTAGGAGGTATCACCGGAAGTGTCCGAACTATTAAAAAATACAATGTTAATGAAACCGCACGATGAATGGTGTAAATGTAAAAAAACGTCATATGGGGGGGGGGGGGGGGGGGGGGAGAAAGCATCAGTCTCATCAGTCTCATCAAAACAATAATGGTACTGCAGTCCATATAGCATTGTCCTTTCTCTTCTCTTATGTGGCTTATGCTTGATACGTATAGCGCAGCATTGTTTTCTAGACATCTTTTTTTCTTCTTCCATGTTTGTTCCTTCCTCCAGTAATCGACACATTACGTCCCTTCCTTCCTTGCTCCTGTAAGATTCTGCATGATCAGTCTAGACAGTCTCATTGTATAACAGATCTTCAATTATCAAGGCAAATAACTGTCCGTAGCAGGAATTGCATAGTGATCTCTATCTGTGCGCTGCAGCTAATAACAGCCTCTGTAATGGACCTGCCACTAGAAAATTGCTGCAGGTGCTGGCACAAAATAAGTCATTATTGATTCCGCCACCATTACCTGATTTGTCTCATTTAATATACTGGACCCTTCCAGTGTTTTTACAGTCTTTTTAGTTGCTCTGCCTTACAACATTTAATGCTGTTTAGCTGCATTTTTTGATTTTTATGTATAAAATAAATGTAACACATCAAAAATCCCCCCCCCCTTCATCCCAGAATTGAGAAGTGATTGATATTCTTTCAATCCTAATACCTTATCAATCATGGTACCAATTTAAAGGGTAGCTTTCATCTAAAAAAAACTTTTGTAATTGTATAGATTAATGTATGCAGAATAACTTTGAAAATGCAGGTTATTAAAAAAATATGCTTCTTTCTATTTTATTTTCCACTTTGAAAAAATTACCACTATGGGTCTCCCTACCAGTCCTGGCTGCAAGCCATTTTTATAGATTTCAGACTCACGCTGGAGTCCTAAATCTCAGACTGCATCCGGGACACAGACAAGTTGAGCGCTGCTCCCTGCCTGTCAGTCAAACATACTCCTGACTCTGCCTTACTGCATGCCCTCATTCATTTTACTATCTGAGCTCCAATCTTTCTCCTCTCTGCACATGCAGTTTAAAACAGAGAGGAGAAGATTGAGCTGCTGTGTTCATAGCCTCTATGCTGGGCCACGCCCCCTTCCTCCCTCACACTAGGACAGCTGAATGAGCAGCCAAGAAGACAATAAATCCGATAGAAAGAGGGGGTTTTGAATGGAAAGAAACACAGGGATAGTGTCAGTGAGAGTCAGGGACAGATGCGGGGGTATTAGGGAAAGTTTAGATTATGATAGGTACTCTTTAAGCTATTATTTGGTTCTCTGGTAATGCCCAGTTGACTATTTAGTCATGCATTTCTAGTAAAAAATATTGTGAATGACAGAACACAGAGCTATTAAAAAATACATGGGGAATACATGCGGTGCACAGCATTTGGTTGGATACATTTTCTAGAAGTCCTCTTTAGAAGTGCAAAGTCAGCTATGGTAAGCATTCATAACTCTTCTACAGTAAAAGACTGGAAAAAATGGCTTCTATGCATGTTGGACTAAAAATCTGTCACACACAAACCTGTTCTGATTAGAGGGGTACTCCACTGCTCAGTGTTGGGAACAAACTGCTCCGAACACTGGAGCCGGCACCGAGAGTTCGTGACTTCACGCCCCGCCCCCTCAATGCAAGTCTATGGGAGTGGGCGTGACAGTCGCCACACCACCTCCCATAGACTTGCATTGAAGGGGCGGAGCTCCAGACTCCAGCGTTCGGAACAGTTTGTTCCAAACGCTGAGCAGCGGAGTACCCCTTTAAGAGGATGGTCCTTACACAGGTGAGGTTTCATTGTATTGGCATAACTACTGGCAAGACATTTGTTGAATGTGAAGACAAGCTGGATCCTGGAAATGCTGTTATTTGAAGGGGGCCTGTTCTGTTTTGTCTTTGTGACCTAAAAGGGGAATATGGATTACCACAAGCAGACAAAACCTTTAAAGGGAACCTGTCATCATGCTTCCTGAACCACAAGTCATCAAAGTGGTCCCCAGTGGCTTCTCTCCACCCAAACAGCATTAAATGATAGATCTTTCCCTGTACCCAAAATGGGAAAAATCTGTCAATCAAGGATAGTGAGGTGGGAAGAAGCCACCAGGGCCACCCTGACAACTTGTGGTTCGGGCAGCATTGAAGTGATGTGCTTCCTTTAAATAAATGCAACCATGTAATTACTCAAGTCTCCTTTAAGAGGTTATCCAAAGACTAAAACATATCCATGGGATAAACAATAATTACCTGATTGGAAAAGAACAGAGGTCTATTGTCCCCCATGCTTGGCCACTGCACCATTCATTCTCTACGGGACTTCCGAACGTAGTCAAGGGATATATTCCAAACTATTTAGCGTTAGGTTTTGGAAGTCAGACGGGTAATATGTGGTCATAAGCACTGTGGAGGTGTTAATATGGTCATATCCATAGTTACTTAGCCCTGGGGAAGCTTATTACTTGTTATTAGAAAGTCTCCTGACAGTGTCAGTGGGCCTATCTTCATGAACTCTATAGCCTGCGTAATGTTCTATGGTATGGGCTCAGACAGTTCACACAATGCATGCTGATTCTGTTTATTTTACTTTCAGATATGTCTGACAACTCAAGTGATACAACACCTAATGATGCCACATTACCTGATCCTGAAGATGTTGTTTCTGACCCTGAGGTCTGTTATTAAGATAAAAATATATAACCTAGAGAATATTAGCTGTCTTCATCTGGCAATAAGAACCCTGCAAGGAATTGCATAGCAGTGTATTGCTAGCTGGAAGACAGAGATAATTTATCACGATAAGGCTAGGGGCACAGTGTCATCATTTGTGTCATTCTTGTCACCGCTGTTGTGGGAATGACAGAGATGATGGGAGCTGCAAGCCCTTAAGGTTACTAAGCCGTCTGCATCCAGGATCATTTACTTAAACGTTTTCGGGTATTTATCAACATTGTGATTATTGTTAAGCCCTTTTTGGCAAGTTTTTAACTCCATACTGAGCCACATGAGGGCTTTTTTTTTGCAAGACCAATAGAACTTTATTAAGATACCCTTTATTTTACCATAGAATCTACTGCAGAATAGAAAAATATTTATGAATAAAACATGAAATTCTGCAACTTCTGATGGACTTAGTAGAAGTAGATCTCCCTATGATCGACACAAAGGCCTTTAAATGGCCTCAGGCTGCCATGGTAACTGTGGTTGTCTGACCCCCAACACGTGCTACAGCTGTCAGTTCACTTTCTGCCTGCTGCGATTGCTTTTAATCACAGTTATTGTTGGCCTTCAGACTAAAGGGAGAGCCTGGTAGTTGTAGCCAGGTGTCTGCTTCATTGTTCTCCACGGAAATTGACCTGCACTGCAGATTTTTAAGTTCACGACATTTCAGTTTTTGATGCAGATTTTCACTGCGGATTTTACCCCTTTAAGGTCTATTCACACATAAAGTATTCTGTGCAGATTTGATGCACAGGATTTCAAGCTGTGTTCAGTCATTCAGTTTACTTTGAAATCAGCAGCAGAAAATCCTGTGCATCAAATCTGCCCAGAATACTGTACGTGTGAATTAGTGCTGGGCGGTATACCGGTATGAACCGGATACCGTTTTTTTTTTTTTTTCTTCCACGGTATGGATTTTTGCCCATACCGCTATACCGGTCGGGCCCCTCCCCCAATTTTAAACTTACCCGTAATGGGAGTGGTCCGGGCCATCCATCCTTCCTGTAGTGTCCGGCGGCATTCCGGGTGGAGGGTGAACCGGTCCGGGCTGTCCTTATTCTCCGGGGGTCCTCTTCTCCACTCCGGGCAGGCTCCAGCCTAGTAACACTGCATAGACGCCGCTGCGCAGTGACATCCGTGCGCAGCGACGCACCTGACGTCACGGCGTAGCGGTTTCTATGCAGCGTTACTAGGCTTCACCCTCCACCCGGAATGCCGCCGGACACTACAGGAAGGATGGATGGCCCGGACCACCCTCCCCGGACGGTCCCTGTAGCAACTGGGAAGGTGAGTCAGGGTTCCGGGATGGACAGGGGTCTGTATAATATAGTATACCTACAGTAGGCCCTCCAGCTGTTGCAAAACTACAACTCCCAGCATGCCCGGACAGCCAACGGCTGTCCGGGCATGCTGGGAGTAGTAGTTTTGCAACAGCTGGAGGCACCCCTAGTTGGGAAACACTGACCTATACTATACTATACACTACTATATGGAGGCTGTTGGGTTGTTTGTTACATCTATTTAAAAGGGTACTCCACTGCCCCAGTGTTCAGATCATTTAGTTCCAAAAGCCCATTTAGTTCCGCTACGCCACCTCAATGCAAGTCTCAATGTAAAAAAAAAAAAAAAAAACGTGAAATACCGTGATACTTTAGAAAAATACCGTGATACTCATTTTTGGTCATATCGCCCAGCACTAGTGTGAATACATCATTGACATTAAAGGATGTATTTCCAGTGGAAACTGCAGCAAAATCTGCATGGTAGACTTGAAGATTTTGCTGCAGATTGGCATGAAAAGCCCCAAATATCCAGGGTCTGCATTGGACATGTACATCTAGAAAACTTCTCATGCAGACAGTAAATATATCCAAGGACACCTGTGCCCTCAGTGTATGTGCTGGGATACTGTATAGAAAAACGTATCCTGCCAAACTTTTCTATGGAGATGGACCCAGTAAAGAAATTGAGTACTATGCAATATGGGTATGCATATTTTTACACTTTAATAACATTTTGAATTTTTTTGCAATGGGAGTTAATGGCAAAATAAATTCCTATATGCTGGCATACTTCCGAGTTATACTGTATGTTGGGGACTACTCCTGACACATACCTGTGATTGAAGTAAAATATAAAATCTGAACGGAGCTTTAGTGAGGCAATTGGAAACACAACTGAAAATTCACAATCATTATCTAAGAACCACAAAAAATGAATGATAGGCAGAAGGCATTCTAGCCCAGAATGAAAAAAAAAAGTGTTTATCGAAAACTTGTATAAAATCCCGACATTAAAGTAGTTTCAGAAGAGAAAGTATTTCTAAAAGGGGTCAGGATGCGTTAAAAGGGAACTCCTGTATATAACAACATAGGATCTAAGTGTCTGATCACTGGGCCCGACCGCTCGGACCCCTTGCCCAGCACCTTGACTCTTCCTTCAGAGAGCATCCTCCACTCCGTGCACTGATTACTGTCAATTACCGCATGGAGCCGTGACAGACACGCCCCCTCAATGTAACTTTATGGAAGAGTCGGAGATACAGCGTTCGTGTATATTTGGCTTTCCCATAGAGATACATTGAGGAGGCGTGTCTGCTACCGATTGGCAACTGCAATTTTGATGGTACTACATTTTCACTGCTGAAGTAGAAGAAATGCCTATAGGTTTTTCTGTGCATTTACTGCATATTACCCCTTTTACGTTGAAAGGGTTAAATTTGAGGTATTACTTGTTAAACATACGCCTGCCCTTATGGCATACACTTTATAGGGGTACACCACTGGCCAACATTTGGAACATTTAGTTCCGAACGCTGTGTGCGCGCTGCGGGGGTCGGCCATTCCTCCTCTTGACGTTACGCCCCCTCAATGCAAGTCTGTCGGCGGGGGTGGGACGGTGCCACGCCCCCCCCATAGACTTGCATTGAGGGGACGTGGTATGACATCATAAGGGGGCATGGCCGACCCCCCGTAGCGTGCCCACAGCATTCGGAACTAAATGTTCTGAACTGTGGCCAGTGGAGTACCCCTTTAAGGGTACATTCACACACGAGGGTGATGTATTGCGAGTTTCCTGATGTAAATCCGCAGCACACTCCATTGACTTAAACCATAGTCTGCTGCTTATTTTCTGCCATAGCTAAAACCTGCAGCAGGGAACTTGCAGTAGATCCTGCTACCTTAAAGGGGTTATCCACCATAAGGGGATTTTAGTATGTACCTGGAAGACAGTAATGTACATGCTTAGGAAGGATCTGCGCTTGTCTTGGGGCTAAATGGCTGTGTTGTGAGATAACACTGTGGCTAGCTTTTTGTGAACTGGTATTTCCGGATTTACTTTTCTTTTTTTGACTACGAATCCCACAATTCAATTTTTCTCCCTCCCACACATCAGCCACCCCACCCATTGAAACAT
Organism: Hyla sarda; assembly: GCF_029499605.1. Taxonomy (NCBI): domain Eukaryota; kingdom Metazoa; phylum Chordata; class Amphibia; order Anura; family Hylidae; genus Hyla; species Hyla sarda. The sequence continues at coordinate 142,011,384 of NC_079189.1, read as the reverse complement.
AAATGAGCTGCATCCATTCAAAAGACCTGTGGTTTTCAATCAGGGTGCCTACAGCTGTTGCAGATTGATCTCTCTAATGCCAAGTGATCACTCTACCCATTGAATCAGACAGGCTCCCTGTCATCAGCTGACTAGTGAGGTCAGGTCTCGGCCGCATTGCTACCTGGGATAAATCTGAGACAACAGTCATTTTGTATGCTTTTAAAAATAACCATCGGGGTGAAAATCACATAAGAATTGTGAGAAAACCGTCACACACAGGTACAGACACTATATTATGAACTTTACAGCCCCTGTAACATAGTCAAATAAAAAAAAAATCCTGGAATACCCCTTTAATGAGCACTGTCACTTTGAACAAAAAAAAACAAAAAACTTTTGACATGTTGTAGAGACATCAAAAGTTTTGATTCTGGTTTCTGAGTGTTCAGACCACAACCAATAGCTACAATGAGCTGGGAGAAGAGCATGTTAAGGGAGACAAGGTTAAAATGTAAGTCTATGGGATTGTCTTGGTCAGCTTTTCTCCCCTTTTGTTCTAAAGCAAGGTTCACACTGCGGAATTTCCTCCATGTGCACCCAATGCCGACCCATAGACAGCAATGTTTGCGGCACGGATTCCTCCTAAAGAATGAACAAACTCATTCTTTTGGTGGCGGAATTTCAGTCACTGTGTGTTTGCTCCTGACATTTCCTAGTGTGCACTGTGCAGTGGAATTCCACTTAAAAATCCTACTCGGAAATTCTGTAGTGTAAACCTAACCTAACAGTTCATCGAGGTCTAAACACTTAGACCCCAGGTACACTTTAATGACAAAAAAAGTTGCCAAGGACCCCTAAGGCCATAGATCCTATTTAAAATGACACAGTAATGTAAAAGTCGTTACGAATTATGGATGGCTTTATAGAAGTAAATGTCCTTTAATGCACCATTTGCTATATAGGTTAAAAAAAATTCAGCAGAATTTACTAATTTGATGATTTATACGGGATATTTGCAAACCTAAGCTTACCCAATAGTATTATGCAAGTAATCATTTATATTGAACATATTCTGTTGGTTCTAATGCTAGAGTTCTGTTGTATGGAAAAACCTACAACCTGTAGAGGAAATAAAATCTATTTCCCTCCATTAGCCAGGGAAAACCCAGTGTAGAATGCCTGTCTTGAAAACTGAGTCTGCTAGTTGTCCACTCTCCATTGTTCACATTCTGCTGCAGTTCTATAACTCCTTGTAAATAAAAAATGACCCATGAAATGTATCCTGTGTGCTGTCCTAGTTTTATAGGCTCTGTTTGTATTAAAATTCAGTGTCTAGATACAGTAGAGTCTCTCCTAGTTTGATTGTTGCCCATGTAGAATAGGGGAAGTAAAAGGCATGGTGCATTATTAATGCTTGCTTGTTTCTTGTCTACAGTGCACGGAGGACACCATATAGTTATATATTCCCTTACAACCGCATGTAATGTGGTCCATGGTATGCTTTAAAGGGGTACTCCGGGATAAGAAAACGTATCCCCTATCCTAAGGATGGGGGATAAGTTTCAGATCATGGGGGTCCGATTGCAGGGGCCCCGCCAGTGGCCATGGGGCATGTCCGACCACCGTATGACACGGCGACTGACATGCCCCCTCAATACATCTCTATGGGAGAGCCAGAGTGCTGCATTCAGCAATACATTTCTGCCATAGAAATGTATTGAGGTGCGTGTCGACTGCTGCATTATGTGGTGGTCGAAACAAGCTATTTTTTCAAAGATTTCAATTTCGTAACTTTCCCACACAGGGCCCTTGTGGGATGAAAAATAAATGGCAAATATAACATATCAAATATACAGTGATAAAATCAATATAAAAATTGACCGTATAAAACATACAGTGAATTACTGAATACAGTTACTGGACGTCCAGATAAAAAACAGTCGGTGTATGGTGAAATAATGTTGGTTCAATGTCCATAAAAGATATTGCCGTAGTGATTTAAATATTACTGGTGATGGTATCGTGCTGTGATGTTTAAGTTCATGCAATGCTCCCGCTGTTAATAAGCGCTGACAGGCGCTGAATGTGGCTGGTCCAGACTGCACTGGAGCCGATGTTTTGCCACATAATAACACTCCTCGGGCGTCTGCGTCTGATGTCAGCCAGGGAGGTGATCGTGGAAGTGGATCTCAGAAGATGGATTGCAGGATCTCTGTTGGCAGCAGAGAGACAGGACGGCGCGGAGGATCTCACGGCAAGCGGATCTCCAGGTGGATGGATTGCAGGAGGTGGATGACAATAGCAAATTGTATAAATCACGGACTCACAGCAGCTAGTACACACGGTCTGCTTACAGTGTGTTGCGGTTCTAAAGGTGATAATCCTGTCTGCAGCTCCACTTATTGTGGACAATCCTGCATGCTACACCAATTGTGATTTTAGAATTAGAGTAAAACAAACATGCCCCTCCCCCGACCATGTGCTCTCTTTGTTGGAGTCAAAATGGCACCAACTATATGAAAACGGAAGCAGGAAGTTCAGGCTAAATTTATAGGTCCTAAATATGTTTGTAAAACACCCAGAAACACTGATTAAGTTTTGTACAACTATGAAATAATTGTACAAGGTATTTTGGCAGAAATGTCTTGTACCGGCAGTGTATACCACCAAATTAACTATCACTCGGTAACCAGCAAAGTTAATAACATTTAATAAAAACATTAATTAGCTAAACCAAATAAGACATACATACAAGCATTAATACAATAGTACATACTCTATGTTTAGCAAACTAGCAGGAATCTACGCAAGTGATACGTGAATATTTAGTGTAGAAATGATACAACCAATATACTTATCCATCCCAGGCTAAGGAGCAGGATGCTCCTCTCTCAACGAAATTCCCAAGCAAAAGAGGACCGAAGGCCATGTGGTTTCCTGTGATATCCCCTAATGCCCCACCCCTTTGGCCTACTCTCCTCACATAACCTGGAAAAACAGGTTCTTTAGCCCCGCCCACTGTGGCTGTGGCTAAACCAAGCTAAAACCGTGGGGGCAGGGAAATGTATACTGCATGGAAACAATGGATGTAAAAAACACATAATTTCAGTGTCCATAACACAGTGAGTTCTATGTGGTCATAGGCTAGAACGCGTTTTCGGGGTATTCGGGCAAATAACTGTAGACCCCTTCCTCAGTAGCTGTATTGACAAATGAGAGTTCCATCTTATTTATAACAGCACGGTCTTGGTTCAACAGGTGATGATGTCATAATTAAGAAGATGGGAGTGGTGAATACATGGAGACCTGGTCTCTGGTCACATTAATCGACAGAAACCGCAAGCACAAAATGAATACATTATATATAATCAAATTAGTTTGGTATTCTAGAAAGACAGAGTATCAGTAAAGGACACAATTGTCTGTCTATAAATTAAATATAAAAAAATTACACAAATGAACAAATTCATGGATTTATTATATATAAATAAATGAAAAATACATAAAAAAAATATGAACAATAAAATCGGTAGCAGGAGTATCTCAAATGAGACTGAATAAATAAAAATAATATATAAATAGACATGGAGGTTGATAAAAATAAGAGATAGAAAAAAGGATAAATATGGAAATAACCCCAGTGAAGATAAATGAATTAAATATAAAAAATATAAAATTAAATTAAAATACAATAGAAATACAGTATAATGAAAATATAAATAAATATTTAAAATTAAAATGAGAATAAAGAAAAGTAAAAACAAATGTAAAGAATAAATATGAAATAAAAAGGAAAGAAGCAAAGAATGTCAGAAATAATGACCGGTAATATACAACAGTGGCAACAGAGAGCAGCATAACAAATATTCTTCTCAGGACAGTGAGCGATGAATATGAGTTCCCATGGAGGATGGCATCGGCTCCAGGGGGCGCCCTTATTAAATGACAGGGATGGTCACTAAAGCCAAGGACAACCTCTTTAGAAATCCAAATAATACGAAGCTAGAATTCAATCCTCCTGGTTCTTATGTGGCAAATTGAAAAAATGTTTTGCTTTCAGCTCGGGACATATTTATCATGAAACTGCCCCCCCCCTCCAATCTTGCCTAATATGTTGAAGTCCTGTAAAGGAAAATGACCTACTGTCACAGTTGTGTATAGATGTGAAATGAGCTGAAAGTGGGTGTTTTAAATTACCATTTCTTATATTGTACAGATCTTCTACTATGCGTGTTTTTAAAGGCCTCTTTGTTCGGCCTATATATTGCTTTTTACACCCACATTCTATTAAATTAATAACTCCTTTTGTATTACAGGTTATTTATAGTCCATTTAAAGGAGTTGACTTGCAAAGTGACAGATGGTTCAACTGTAATCCCCAAATTGGGGGCTCTAGTGTAGACTATGGGCGGACGAACTGGTAATAACTCCCCAATGTCTCGATCTTGTTTAATTAGATACAATTGTTCGTTTCAGTTTCTCTATCTTTTTATACATAGTACTGAACGGTAAAACTGATTTAAATGGATTTCTCTTTAGGGGTGAAGATGGTAGTTCCATCCAGTGTTTTAGTGTATTCTAAGGACTGTTGTAGGAGGGAATCTGGGTACTTTTTTTTCTTTGAATTGAGTTGTTAGGTGGGCAGCTTCTTCCAGAAATTTTTCATTTGATGTACAGTTTCTTTAAAGTCTACGAAATTGCCCTAGCGGGACGTTGAGAAGCCACCTGGGAAGGTGACAGCTGTCAAAACTAATATAACTCTTTCTAGAAGTCGGCTTTTGATATGTGTTGCAAATTAATTTATTTTAATCTACCCTAATTTCTAAGTCCAGAAAATGTATTGTATCTTTACTTTATAGTGGATGTGAAGTGAAGGTTGGGACTGTTGGTGTTTAACTTACAAATAAAGTGCTCCAAATCAATTGAATCCCCCTCCCAAATTAAAATATCATTGATGTACCTTTTCCAGAGCACCAGGTTTGTACCAAGTTGGGGTATGATGTCTTTTTCCCATGATGCCATGAATAAATTAGCAAAACTTGGTGTCCATAGCTGTGCCCACTTGTTGCAAATAATAATCACCCTCAAAAAATAAATAATTATGTGTAAGGATAAATAATATAGCTGATGTGATAAAATTAATTTATTGTGGTTTAATGTGACCGTAAAATTTCCCTACTGCGGCAACAACCAAATTGTGATGTATAATAGTGGATAAGGATGATGCATCTAATGTGGTTAAATGTGATTAGATTTTAAAGTAAAGGATTCAATAATGGAAATAACTTGAGTGCTATCTTTTAAATAAGTGGATGTTTTTTGTATAAATTGTTGTAAAAATCTATCTTCGTACTGGGATAGGTTCGAAGTGAGTGAACCTATCCCAGAAACGATAGGGCGGCCAGGTGGATTTATTGGATTTTTGTGTGTCTTTGGAAGACACTATAAAATATCGGTAATCTTTCTGGGGACCCCAGACTCAAGAACACAATTGCGACGAGACGAGGATGCAAGACTCGCACTCCATGAATTATTAATGGAAAACGAAGGTGGTGGCTGCAGGCTTTGAAGCACCTTATACTGACCTGAAACCGAGGTCTTTGAGGACTCCTCTGTTTTCGCAATTCGCGAATAGTGAAACATTAGTAAGCCTGACTACGGCCGGCATAGAGGCAATTTGGCCAAGGAGACATCTTATCAACTCCAATTTAAGATCTGCTGAACAGGCAGCCCTGGAGACTGAGATCAGACCGGTCGTCATCAAGCTCTCTGATAAGGGGGGCAATGGGGTGATTATTGACCGGTCCGACTATCTCCATGGTGATGGGTCTCCTCTCAGATCAAATGAAATATGAGCTTATGCCATTGGATCCCACAGGTATCTATGCTTTGCCAAAAATGCACAAGTCCACCACACCTATTCGCGGCAGACCAATAGTGCCTGGTAACGCCTGCCTGAGTCAAGGGGCCAGTATATACATCGATAAGGTGCTGGCACCCTTCGGCTGTCATGCGATGTAATCTCTTTGTACGCTACTATTCCTCACTGCCGGGCTATAGAAGCCACTAAATACCATCTGTCAAAATATAGCAATTATTCATCTACATGTATACAATTTACATTGGACGTGCTGCTGTTTGTTCTCACAAACAACTTTTTTTTTCTTTTGACAACAAATATTTTTACAGTTGGAAGGATGCCCGATGGGAGCTAAATTCTCCCTGTCATTAGCAAACTTATACATGTCCTATTGGGAGGAGGTCTGTCTGTATTCGACCGTCAACCCCTACCGTCCGTTGGTGGGGTGGTACGGCCGATATGTAGACGACCTCCTCCTAGTATGGAGGGGGACACCAGAACAGGCAAGTGAGTTTTTTCAATATCTTAACCATAATGATTTCAACCGGAAATTTGCCTGCAATATAGAGAAAGATACAGTAAACTTCCTAGATGTAACACTTGTGGGAAATTCCAACACCAACTCTGTAATTTCATCCCTATATAGGAAGCCGACTTCAGGCAACACATTGTTGCATGCAACCAGTTGTCATCCAAAGCATACTATTCTCAATCTGCCCATTGGTGAATACATAAGGGCTAGGAGAGCATCCTCATCTGAAGAATTATACAGTAACTCTGTAGTAGATATCAATCTACTTCTCAAAAAGAGGGGATACAGTCCGAATGTGTTGAACCGTGCTAAAAAGATAGCAGAAGGTAAGAAGAGAGAATACCTGAACAACACTATAGTCAAAAGAAACAAAATAAGAACTTAAATAAAATTAAAGATAGTCAAGAAAAACAAAAAGATGCCACACTTACCTTCTCTACCCCATTTTCGATGGACTTTGATGAAATAAAACAAATTATTTACAAACATTTACCAGTACTTCATCAAAATACACAAGTGTCCGACATTTTGAGTATAGGTGTAATAGTAGTTGCAAGAAGAGCACAAACGCTGAGAGATGGGTTTAACAATAACTGTTTGACCACAACGGGGTTTTTTAAATGCAATGGAACTAGATGCACATGTTGCAAATATGTAAATTGCACCAGACAGTTTTCCTCATGCACTACTAGGAAATCTTTTGCCATCAAATCTCTAATTAATTGTAATACCAACCACGTCATTTACCTGGCCACTTGAAATGATTGCCAGGTTCAATATATGGGCTGTACAACACGCAAGCTGAAACTGAGAGTTGCGGAACACATGCGATACTCACAATATCCAGAAGTGGATGTGGGAGGTAGATCCACGTCTGGTTTGTCCAAGATATGCATCATGTATCTCTATTGTAGGGATAGAGAAAGTGAAGAGACCCCGACGTGGGGAAGATTGATCCAAATTGGTCTTCTCAAGAGAAGCCTATTGGATTCTGCAATTGGACTCTTGTATACCTAGAGGTCTTAACTAGGGATGCACCGATATATCGGCGGCCGATACATATTGGCCGAAAATAGCTATTTCGGCGAAATGCCGAAACAACAAAAAATGTGCCGATAATGACCCACCTCCCCTGCCCGCCCACAAGTTACAAACGCTGCCAGTGGCAGAGGCACTCGTGGGGGGTGCAGGGGGGGGGGGCGGCCGCACCGGGCGCAACATCTGGGGGGGCACGCTCTCCGGGATAGGAATACTTCTTTTTATGTGCCCGGGCCGGCTCCCGTGTGTGGCTGCAGGCGGGGGCCGGCCAGCGCATATAAAACCTAATACTGTATACTAAAAACCAGGGCTCCTCCAGCTGTTGTGAAACTACAACTCCCAGCATGCCCGGACCGGCAAAGCCTAATATTGTGGGGGGGAGCTGCCTAATGTTGGGGAGGGAGCTGCCTAATATTGTGGGGGGGGAGCTGCCTAATATTGTTGGGGGGAAGCTGCCTACAAATGCGGGCCGGCTCCCGTGTGTGGCTGCAGGCGGGGGCCGGCCAGCGCATATAAAACCTAATACTGTATATTAAAAACCAGGGCGCCTCCAGCTGTTGTGAAACTACAACTCCCAGCATGCCCGGACCGGCAAAGCCTAATATTGTGGGGGGGAGCTGCCTACAAATGTGGGGGGAGCTGCCTAATATTGTGGGGGGGGGCTGCCTACAAATGTGGGGGGAGCTGCCTAATATTGTTGGGGGGGGGGGAGCTGCCTAATATTGTGGGGGGGGGGGAGCTGCCTAATATTGTGGGGGGGGGGAAGCTGCCTAATATTGTTGGGGGGGAGCTGCCTACAAATGTGGGGGGAGCTGCCAAATATTGTGGGGGAACTGCCTACTATTGTGGGGGAACTGCTGACCTAATGTGGGGGGAGCTGCCTACAAATGTGGGGGGAGCTGCCTACAAATGTGGGGGGAGCTGCCTACAAATGTGGGGGGAGCTGCCTACAAATGTGGGGGGAGCTGCCTACAAATGTGGGGGGAGCTGCCTACAAATGTGGGGGGAGCTGCCTACAAATGTGGGGGGAGCTGCCTACAAATGTGGGGGGAGCTGCCGACCTAATGTGGGTGAACTGGCAATCTAATGTGGGGGAATCTAATCTAATGAGCGGAGCGCTGCATTTTACCAGAAGACGGGTAGAAGTCATTTTCGGTATCGGACGGAATTTTTTTTTTATTTAAGTTTCGTTTCGGTTCTGAAATTTCCATTTCGGTGCACCTCTAGTCTTAACCATTGTAATGATTTAATGTGTGTGTGTGTGTGTATATATATATATATATCTCTGTATAACGTCATGCAGGTTTTTTGGAAGTTCTAGGTATATGCTGTGCTATTTTAGCCTATTCAATGGTGCAATGATGATAAATATCAATCTTCTCCTTTAGTATGTAAATACAGTTCAAAACATGTGAACTGGGTTGAACGAGTGGTGGTGGAGTAACGATGTGTTATATTAGGTGATGTATGCACCGCAAACTGTGCATATTCATAAGTTGTTTCTCCATGCACCCTCATCCATATACCAACCCAATTCACACGTCATGTTGCTATGAGATACGGTAGAGTACGCTTTCGGGCACCTGACCGGCAATTAGTCCAATCCGGATATTTCACTGAGCCCGGTCATGTGATGATCCCGGAAACAGCGTCACACGCCGTTTCACACATGTCGGCACTAATGATCAAACATAGTCTAAGAGGTATGTGTATATATTTCTTATTTTAAGTCTTCTTTATGCCATGACTAAGGACTCATGTAGAGTCCGAAACGCGTCAGCAAGTTGCTTTTAACGTCACCTCCTTTTCACTTTTTGGTTTACATGTTTTAGTCCGGAACAGTAAAAGTTATGTTTTAATTATATCCCATCGGTGAGCTGGATCCTTCCTCTCTTCGCTTCTCAGAATATCTATCTATGCTTTGCCAAAAATGCACAAGTCCACCACACCTATTTGCGGCAGACCAATAGTGCCTGGGAACGCCTGCCTGAGTCAAGGGGCTAGTATATACATCGATAAGGTGCTGGCACCCTTCGTGATTACCTTCATATCTTAAATACGAAGGACACAGTACTGAAGCTACAGGATATAGTCGTTACCAAAACCACAATACTCACCAGCTTAGATGTGGAAAGTTTATACAGTAACATCCAACATGATTTCGGTCTGACCGTAATCACACACTTTTTGAGCACAAAGAGCACCTTCTTTAAAGGTCACAATTCCTTTGTTATTGAACTATTGAAGTTCATCTTAACTCACAATTATTATTTAATGGCACTTTCAAACAACACAGGGTACTGCTATGGGGTCTTCTTGTGCACGTACTTGTGATAATTTATTTTTAGGATCATGGGAAGACACTACAGTTTTTTCTGAGGCTTTTGCTTTTTTCACAATTTTTTTGGGGGGGCGCTATATCGATGATGTCCTGATTCTTTGGGACGGAGATACTTCACTTTTCACGGATTTGGTTAATCAACTAAATTCCAACGATATTGGGATGGTCTTCACCAGCTAAATAGGAGGATCCTCAATACATTTTTGGGATTTGCATATTTATATAGATGAGGGATTGAAGATCCAAACTAAGATCTATCGAAAACCAACTTCTGCGAATTCTCTCCTGCATTGGAGCAGTTGGCACCCTGACAGTTTAAAATCTAGTATACCTGTAGGACAATATTTAAGTGTGCGTCACAATTGTTCTGAGAAACCGTCATTTGAAGAGGAGAGTAAGATATTATATCAGAGATTCAGGCAACGGGGGTACCCAAAGCAACATCTGAAAAAAGCGTATAAAAGAGCACGGACTGTAGACAGAGGAGCCATGTTTTCCCAACCAACAACTTCCGGGAGAATGGAACATATACGATGTATATGACGTTACGATGGGTACACACATCAGGTGTATACTACGGAAACACTGGCACCTGCTGGCAAAACATACGGATATAGGATCAGTAATTGGCGATAGCCCAAGTATCTCGTACAGAAGGGGACCTATTTTACGTGATCTACGACATCAGACAGTTTATAAACTGCAGTAGTAAAAACATCATCATTTATATAGTAGTATGTACATGTCCGAGAATCTGTGAGAAAAACCACACAGGAAATGAGGAGACGTATCTCACGGCATTTGAGTGTTATTCGCACTAAGAAGGATACGCCAATATCTCGGCACATCAAGCATACCACAACAGCAATACCAAAATGATCCAATTTGTTGGGTTGTCAGTTACGTTTAGGGCCTAGACAAGGTAATGTGAATAAAAAACTGTTAAGAGAAGAAGCGAGGTGGATTCACTGATTTAAGAGTATGACACCCACAGGACTAAACAAAGGGTTTTTTCCTTTGCTGCCTTGATTAGGCATTGGAATCTAAATGGATTATGGGTAGTTTTTGTCAGTCACAGCTTTTAACCTATCCAATAGTGTGTCCATACCAGGAGACATGAGAATAGATAATGAGCATGTATCTTAATGTCAGTATCCTTATCATCATTTGATGATTCTCCCCCCCCCCCTCCCTCCCCCCTTCTTCCCTTTGTCCTCCCTAGGTCTCCTAAGTTGACGAATTTAGTGGTATGATTAATGCAGGGTAAGGGGAGGATTTTATGTCATACTAATAATGGGTGGAGAGAATTTGGCATAGATTATTTCATCCTCCTCCTAATAGGAGATACCTCCATTAAGTGAGTACTATATTGGAATAGGAGATACCTAGATCATGCAAGCCCTATTTTGCACTGTGATCTAGTTCCAAGACTAAGTATATGCGAACAAACTTGTCGAGTCCTGAGACTAAGTCCCTGCGCAAGCGCTGTAGCGGGACTTTGCACCCAATGTAAACAAAGTCCATGCGCAAGATCGCAGGAGGACTGGAACCACGGCGCATTGTGATCCAGTAAGGATGGGGTAAGGGATGATGACATGATAGGGAGAAATCACATTGGAGTAAACTTTTTGCAACAATGATTGGATACCAAGTAAAAGAGCTCGGGATAGGAGATCTATCCTGGCACTGAGTGATGACAACATGAACATAGGTAATATAAGGACGGGCAGACCACGAGGAGAGGTGTTTGCCTATTGTTCCTCCTGAGGACCGTGCTAAAGCACCGAAACTAGTAGAGTAAACTCCCGGCCCACGGAACAAAATTTTGCGGCCCGCACAAGGGATCTGGAACTTGAATTGCCCGGACATGCAGTTCTGGGTGCCAGGCAGGTGATTTCTTTAGGCATTTATCCCTGTTTCGGGCAAGCAGGGCTAAATGCCCGAAGACTTAACACACTTGGCAAACACTGCTACATGGGACCCGATGTTCATATGATGGGGCAACCAGTCTTGCCCCGTCACTAAACTGCTTCTTACATCTGCCTGCGCGGACTTCCTGGCGGATTTGAGCGTGGTGAGTGACGTCACTTATAGCACACACCTCCGCCAGGAAGTCCCCGCAGGCAGATATAAGTAACATTGTCTAGGTGGGGAATCTGTGCTACAGCTACCTAATGTGGGTAAACTGTGCTGCGCTACCTAATGTCGGGAAACTGCTGCGCTACCTAATGTGGGGAATCTATGCTACAGCAACCTAATGTGGGGAAACTGCTGTGTACCTAATGCTTCCCCCCCCCCCCCTGGTGTCCCGGGTTTTGATTAAAAAAAAAAACTAAGATCAGCCACCCCACCCATTGAAACATAAGTGAGCTGCATCGATTCAAAAGATTTCAATCAGGGTGCCTACAGCTGTTGCATTAGTTGATCCCTCCACCCATTGAAGCAGACAGGCTCCCTGTCATCAGCTGACTAGTGAGTCAGGTCTCGGCCGCATTGCTACCTGAGAAATATCTGAGACAACAGTCATTTTGTATGCTGTTAAAAATAAATATTGGGGTGAAAATCACAGAAGAATTGTGAGAAAACTGTCACTCACAGGTACAGACACTATATTATGAACTACACTAACATTACAGCCCCTGTAGCATAGTCAAATAAAAAAAAATTCCCCTTCAATGAAGCAGCAGTAGAGCATGCAAGCTACAGCTCTATTCATCTGCTATGGGGCTGCCAAATACAGCGATCAGCAATCTTTTACAGTTGCCTAGTGAGTGATTAGAGAAGAGAGTAAGCTGCTTCCAAACATATTGCTAAATTATAACCTGCTTGATCCTTCTTTCCCCCATTGTCTGCCTTTAAGGTATGGTTAGGAGGCCTGCATTCACATTCAACTGCCAGCTGCCAAAATCCTTCCCCGCGATCTCCTGCCCGGCACCCTAGTTCTCCACATGCAAGGAGGAACCAACACTGTGTAAATGGAGCATTGGCAGACATGCCTCCTCCATGCATCTCTTTGGGATAGCCGAAGATACAGCGCTCGTATATCTCCCTCTTGGGGGTCTCAGTGTGGTACTGTAATATGCTGCAGATTTAATACATTAAAAATCTGGGTGGGATATTTACATTCGATTTGCCTGTTATGAGTATACCCATAGTCTGTAGCAGCTGTACTTTAGCACTGTGCACCAACAAAATGGTACTGCACAGTAAGGATGTCCCGATACGATACTAGTATCGTATCGGGGCCGATACTCTGCATTTGCATGGTATCGAGGACTCATTTAATGTCCCCGATACCATGTCCGATACCTGCTGTTGTGTGGCCCCGCTCCGCTGTCCCGTTCTCCCGATCGCATCATGGTGTCCTATGGAGGAGCATGTGACACACGTCACTCCTCCTCCCCTGCGCCCAGGGTAACGCTACTGAGGAAGCAGAGTGACGTGTATGTCACATGCTCCTCCATAGGACGCCATGATGCGATCGGGAGAACGGGACAGCGTAGCGGCAACACCCGAGGACAGCCGCAGGTGAGCACGGTCTATAGGGGGGGGGGGGGGGAGGCCTGCTCCCTACAAGGGGGGACCCTGCTGTCTACAAGGGGGACAAGAGGGAGGGCTGTCTACAAAGTGGGGGGGGGGGGGCGCAGTCTATAAGGGGGACAAGGGGGGGTCCTGTCTAAAAGGAGGGGGCCCACTGTCTGTAAGGGGGACAAGAGGGAGCGCTGTCTACAAGGGGGACACGGGGGGGGGGTTTATGTGGTCTACAGGGGAGCTGCTGCTAATGTCTGCAACTATCTCTACTACCTACAAGGGGATACTACCTACTATTAAAGGCAATCTTTCAGCAGAGTCACCTGCACTAACTTGAATTTATAAGTAGATAGTGCAGGTGACCTGCTTTCTACCGCTGCTCACCATGTGAACGTCGGCGCAATCACTTCGGAGACATTGGTCTCACCACCAATGCAAATTCCCTGTTCTGTCCAATGGAGAGGAGTGAGATCTTGGCTCATACTACAGAGAACCCACATATTAGCACATTAAGCACAGAGACTGGGTCAACCTGGGGTCAGATTTTTCCTTTAAAATAAAAGTACTCGTACTTGGTATCGGCGAGTATGGGGCTATAACAAAAAAATTTAAGTTAATAAATGTGATTGAACCCCTTCCCTAATAAAAGTTTGAATCACCCCCATTTTCCCATAAAAAAAACCCGATGTAAATAAATATAAAAATATGTGGTATCGCCGCATGTGTCAGTGTCTGAACTATAAAAATATATCATTAATCCGCACGGTCAATGGTGTACGCGTAAAAAAAAATTATTCCAAAGTCCAAAATACCGTTTTTTTTGGTCACTTTTTATACCAGAAAAAATGTATAAAAAGCTATCAAAAAGCCCAATCAAAACAAAAATGGTACCGATAAAAACTTCAGATCACGGCACAAAAAATTAGCCCTCAATCATCCCCGTATGCAAAAAATTTTTGTTATAGGGGTCAGAAGAGGACATTTTTAAGCGTATAAATTTTGTTTTGCTTTCGCCGTAGATCTTTGGGTAAAATGAAAAAGTAGAATTGATAGCGCAAAAAAAAAATCCATCATATGGGTCTGTAGGTGCAATATTGAAAGGGTTATGATTTTTAAAAGGTGAGTAGGAAAAAACAAAAGTGCAAAAACGGAAAAACCCTGACTCCTTAAGGGGTTAATGTTCCCATATGATATACATGCAATGAATACTGTCTGGATGTTGCCTAAGCTGTGCTCCATGCCTTGCATTATCAAACCTGTAAGAAGTAAGTTGGAATGAATGACTGTATAACTTCAGACTGCATTTGTCCTGCACACCAGCATCTTAGTTTTTGAACATGGCTTTGCCATTCTTTAGCAGGGCAGGTAGGTACCCTTTGCTTTTGGATTTGTGGTGAAAGTCAAAGTTTGCTGCTTTAGTCAAATGGGGTGTTTTACCACAGACATCCAGTAGATGGTGCTGTTTAACAAAAAGAACTGAAGGGCTGGAACAGCAGCTGTGTTCTTGTTAATGTGGAGTTCAGGGTAACTTGTGTCCTTCATATATTAACTCAGCAGGGTCATACTGTTACTGCAATGCCAAATGCAGAAAATCTAATCTGTCTGAATTTACTGTGTATCATTGGCCAAAAAGTTGCTAAACTTTTCTTTAAAATGTTCCTTTATCTTGACTGACCTGATAAGACAACTGACCCAGCAAAGTCATGAGCCTCACTTCCTGTTAGAACAATTAATGGGGAACATACAGAGTACAGGTTGTGACCCATAGTGAAAGAAGTGCCTGCTGGATTCAAAATGCCGCAGACATAGGTAATATGAATAATATGAAGTATACAGGTGAAACTCGAAAAATAAGAATATTGTGTAAAAGTGAATTTCTTTCAGTAATGCAACTTAAAAGGTGAAGCTAATATGAGAGATACCCACTTCACGTAAAGCAAGATAGTTCAAGCTGTGATTTGTCATAAATGTGGTGATCATGGTTTACAGCTCATGAAAACCCCAAATCCACAATATATTATATGATTTGGGGAGCCCTGTCATCTGCTGGTGTTGGTCCACTGTGCTTCATGCTTCTTTCCGCAGATGAGTTGCATTACTTAAAGGGGTACTCCGCTGCTCAGCGTTTGGTTGGAACAAACTGTTCTGAATGCTGGAGCTGGCGCCGGGAGCTCGTGACTAACTCCACCCCCTCAATGCAAGTCTGTGGGAGGGGGTGTGACAGCGGTCACACACCCTCCTATAGACTTCCATTGAGGGGGAGGGGCGTGACATCATGGGCGGGGGGCCTATGACCTCACGAGCTCCCGGCTCAAGCGTTCAGAACAGTTTGTTCCAAATGCTGAACAGCTGAGTACCCCTTTAAATCAACTTTTGCAGAATATTCAAATTTTTCAAATGTCACCTGTATTAACCTCTTCAGGACATAGGGCGTATGGATACGCCCTGAATCCCGAGTCCTTAAGGACCGAGGGCGTATCCATACGCCCGTGGGAATTCCGGCCCCCACCGCTAGCCGGTTGGGGACCGGAGCCGGATGCCTGCTGAAATCGTTCAGCAGGCATCCCGGCATATCGCCCAGGGGGGTCATTATGCCCCCCCATGTCGGCGATCGCCGCAGATCGCTGGACAATGCAGTCCAGCGATCTGCGGCGATTCCGGGTCAATCGGGTCTCCGGTGACCCGGAATTACTGGCTGTTCGGGGCCGTCTCTGACGGCCCCGAACAGCCATAGCCAGCAGGGGTGAGGTGGCACTGGTGCCACCTCACGATCGCCCTGATTCGTCGGCCGGATTACCGGCCGACCAATCAGGGCGCCTGCTGCGGGTGTCACTCCCGCACCCGCTCCGCCCCTCTTCTGGAGGACGTGAGCGGGTGCGGGAAGACGACCCCCGGTGCTGGGGACCCCGATCCCCGGCGCCCCTGTTGGGATCGGGGCCCCAGGAGCAGCTGCGGCGGCGGGACTGACCTGCAGCGTCTGGATCGTTGGAGGTGAGTGACAGCCTCCTGCTGTTGCTTAGCAACAGCTCCCAGCATGCAAAAAGGGCATGCTGGGAGCTGTAGTTATGCAACAGCAGGAGGCAGACCACCACAACTCCCAGCATTCCCTTATGGGCATGCTGGGACTTATGGTTTTGCAACAGCTGGAGGCACATTCTTTCTATGGAAAAGTGTACCTTCAGCTGTTGTGTAACTACAACTCCCAGCTTGCACAAACAGCTAAAGTGCATGCT
Organism: Hyla sarda; assembly: GCF_029499605.1. NCBI lineage: Eukaryota > Metazoa > Chordata > Amphibia > Anura > Hylidae > Hyla > Hyla sarda. The sequence continues at coordinate 141,994,867 of NC_079189.1, read as the reverse complement.
GGGAGTTGTAGTGGTGCATCTGCTGGTTGCATAACTACAACTCCCAGCATGCCCGTTGGCTGTCGGTGACTGCTGAGAGTTGTAGTTTTGCAACAGCTGAAGGCACACTGGTTGTGAAACTCAGTTTTTTTTTTACCTAACTCAGTGTTTCACGACCGGTGTGCCTCCAGCTGTTGCAAACTACAACTCTCAGCAGTCACCGTACACCATGCACCGTACATGCTGGGAGTTGTAGTTTTGCAACAGCTGGAGGCACACTGGTTGTGAAACACTGAGTTAGGTCACAAACTCAGTGATACATAACCAGTGTGCCTACAGCTGTTGCAAAACTACAACTCTCAGCAGTCACCGACAGCCAACGGGCATGCTGGGAGTTGTAGTTATGCAACAGCTGGATGTCCCCCCCCCCCCCAATGTGAACGTACAGGGTACACTCACATGGGCGGAGGATTACAGTAAGTATCTGGCTGCAAATTTGAGCTGCCGCAAACTTTCTGCTGCAGCTCAAATTGCCAGCGAGAAACTACTGTGAACCCCCGCCCGTGCGACTGTACCCTAAAAACACTACACTAACACAAAAAATAAAATAAAAAGTAAAAAACACTACATATACACATACCCCTACACAGCCCCCCTCCCCTCCCCTCCCCAATAAAAATGAAAAACGTCTGGTACGCCACTGTTTCCAGAACGGAGCCTCCAGCTGTTGCAAAACAACTCCCAGTATTGTCGGACAGCCGTTGACTGTCCAGGCATGCTGGGAGTTTTGCAACAGCTGGAGGCACCCTGTTAGGGGTATTCTACGCCAGTGATTCCCAATGTCCACCCCTATGCAATCCCTAATTTAGGCCTCAAATGCGCATGGCGCTCTCACTTTGGAGCCCTGTCGTATTTCAAGGCAACAGTTAAGGGCCACATATGGGGTATCGCCGTACTCGCGAGAAATTGTGTTACAAATTTTGGGGGGTATTTTCTGCTTTAACCCTTTTTAAAAATGTAAAATTTTGGGGAAAACAAGCATTTTAGGTAAAAAAAAAATTTTTTTTTACATATGCAAAAGTCGTGAAACACCTGTGGGGTATAAAGGTTCACTTAACCCCTTGTTACGTTCCCCGAGGGGTCTAGTTTCCAAAATGGTATGCCATGTGGTTTTTTTTTGCTGTCCTGGCACCATAGGGGCTTCCTAAATGCGGCATGCCCCCAGAGCAAAATTTGCGTTCAAAAAGCCAAATGTGACTCCTTCTCTTCTGAGACCTGTAGTGCGCCAGCAGAGCACTTTTCACCCCCATATGGGGTGTTTTCTGAATCGGGAGAAATTGGGCTTCAAATTTTTAGGGGTATTTTCTGCTATTACCCTTTTTAAAAATAAATTTTTTGGGGGAAAACAAGCATTTTAGGTAAAAATTATTATTTTTTTTTTACATTTGCAAAAGTCGTGAAACACCTGTGGGGTATTAAGGTTCACTTTATCCCATGTTACATTCCCCGAGGGGTCTAGTTTCCAAAATGGTATGCCATGTGGTTTTTTTTTGCTGTTCTGGCACCATAAGGGCTTCCTAAAGGTAACATGCCCCCCAAAAACCATTTCAGAAAAACGTACTCTCCAAAATCCCCTTGTCGCTCCTTCCCTTCTGAGCCCTCTACTGCGCCCGCCGAACACTTTACATAGACATATGAGGTATGTGCTTACTCGAGAGAAATTGGGCTACAAATACAAGTAAAAATTTAGTCCTTTTACCCCTTGTAAAAATTCAAGAATTGGGTCTACAAGAACATGTGAGTGTAAAAAATGAAGATTGTGAATTTTCTCCTTCACTTTGCTGCTATTCGTGTGAAACACCTAAAGGGTTAAAACGCTGACTGAATGTCATTTTGAATACTTTGGGGGGTGTAGTTTTTATAATGGGGTCATTTATGGGGTATTTCTAATACGAAGACCCTTCAAATCCACTTCAAACCTGAACTGGTCCCTGAAAAATACTGAGTTTGAAAATTTTGTGAAAAATCGGAAAATTGCTGCTGACCGTTGAAGCCCTCTGGTGTCTTCCAAAAGTAAAAACACGTCAATTTTATGATGCAAACATAAAGTAGACATATTGTATATGTGAACCAAAAAAAATGTATTCGTAATATCCATTTTCCTTACAAGCAGAAAGCTTCAAAGTTAGAAAAATGCTAAATTTTCAAATTTTTCATCAAATTTACGGATTTTTCACCAAGAAAGGATGCAAGTATCGACAAAAATTTACCACTATGTTAAAGTAGAATATGTCACGAAAAAACAATCTCGGAATCAGAATGATAACTAAAAGCATCCCAGAGTTATTAATGTTTAAAGTGACAGTGGTCAGATGTGCAAAAAACGCTCCGGTCCTTAAGGCCAAAATGGGCTCCGTCCTGAAGGGGTTAAAGGGATACTCTGTTCCTAGACATCTTATCCTCTATCCAAAGGATAGGGGATAAGATGTCTGATTGTGGGTGTCCGCAGCTGGGACCCCTGCAATCTCTGTGCAGCACCCAGCGTTCATTTAGAAAGCTGGGTGCCCACGGCGGGGGTCGTGATGTCACACCACGCCCCTCAATGCAAGTCTATGGGAGGTATCGTGGTGCCAAAATCTTGAATCATTTTCTTTGTAAGATAAAGGTCTTGCAATAAGGCTGGATTTACATATTGTAGGCTTTGTTGGAAGCTTCTGTCACAGATTATGTTGAATGGGGTGGAAATTTTTTCCCTAGCAAACGAACAGACCTTAGAGTCCATTATGTCCATCAGGTGGTGTTAGTGTTGGTCTTGTGGCGAATTTGGCACTGCCATCATTCTTGTTTTTCTGTTCCATGTCAGAGCACAAGAACGGAAATGTGAATGCAGATGTTTACAATGTAATCATTACTGAGGGATCACTGAGTAGCAATGTTCAGTGTGTTAAGACTTGTATGAAAGATGATTCATATTTTTATGTATGAATAATAAAGAATGCTGTAAGAATGGAGGAAGGAAGGTTGGTTAGGAATAGAGATGAGCGAACTTACAGTAAATTTGATTCGTCACGAACTTCTCGGCTCGGCAGTTGATGACTTATCCTGCATAAATTAGTTCAGCTTTCAGGTGCTCCGGTGGGCTGGAAAAGGTGGATATAGTCCTAGGAAAGAGTCTCCTAGGACTGTATCCTCCTTTTCCAGCCCACCGGAGCACCTGAAAGCTGAACTCATTTATGCAGGATAAGTCATCAACTGCCGAGCCGAGAAGGTCGTGACGAATCAAATTTACTGTAAGTTTGCTCATCTCTAGTTAGGAATAAAAATTGGGTTGTGTAACAAAATAGTATAGTATTGTATCATGTACAATAATGCAAATTAATAATAGTTGCTTTGCATTTCTGATACAATGGTATAAATCTGTTTTTCAGTCGAATTCATGTGGTTTTTGCTATAGTTTAGAATAACTTCATGCATGAGTGGGATTTAAATAACACTATTTGGTTTAGTGTAACAGGTATCAAGCCATTGCTCGTGACAGAAAGCACGTGTTTTAGCAAGGTTTACGTATGCTGGCACTGTAGGCTCATTTTAATGGGACTTACATTATTTTTTTTCTTTTTAACAGGACATCACAATGGCCCAAGATTCACCCAGAAGTGCTGCTGCCGAAATTTCTGTAACCAGCAATGGCGATTTTGACGAAAATGTAGAGCACAGTTTTAATATGGTATTTCTTTATATGCTTTGTATAGAATGATCGGTATATATACTTCCTTCATAAGGCCATATATTTTAGAACTCAAAAGACACAGCAGATACATGAGTGATGTTTTTTTTTTTTTTAGAACTTTTTTTCTGATATTATACTTAATGATCATAGAATAACTTTTCTTACCCTTTATATGTTTATAAAGGCATATGTTTAAACAATGTTGTATGAATTCAGAAATATTAGGGTCTATTATGTTTATGAACACTGAATTCCGGTTTATACATTTAGTATGGAAAAAGATTTCAGAAGGTTACAGGTGTTGCTGGTTTCTATAAGGAATTTGCGTTTAGTTTCAAAGAACCAATCCCAACACTGAATTCCGTAAACGTGGCTATTACAAAGTAGAACACTTGTTAAATGTCATGTAAAAGGCCACATTAAGACATGGGTAAAATGAATGCAGGCACTAAGATGCGTAAGCATCAGTTTCTATGGGCAATGGCACGTTCTGCACAACTTGTACAGACACTCAGCCAAAGCAGCTATTCAAGATCGAACCACTCAAACTATTCTTAGTTCTGCGGCAGCATCTCCAGCAAATGAAGTAGGCTTCTGAAGAATCCTGTATAATGTCTTTATCGGAAGAGCTCCACTGATAAAGCTGAATATATTGGCTATTTATATGCACTTGAATCTACAGACGTGCAGGTAAAGGTGTCTTTATGCCCCATTGTTCTTGTCATGAGAAGGCTCCATCATAAAGCTCAGTTGACTAACAAAACTGTGGCAGCCCACTCATCTTATGGTCTGGTGGTAGGAAGTAAGGAATGACTTGAACATTCATATAGAAACCTATTTCGTGGTTTCCTTCCTCTGTATTGGTGTCTGACTAGGACAGAACTAATGCATACTTTAAACATAAATAAAATATCTTGCTAAGCAAGGACAGTGACTTGACATGAGGAAACTGTCTAGATAGTGTATAATCGTTCAGATATCTTCCAGCACTATTGTTTCCTCCCACAGTTACTAGATATTAGATTGTAATCTTTACAAGGGCAAGCAGGGACTGATGTTAATGACTACATCCTCTGTACACAGCTGGAGAACATGTCAGCACTGTGTCATTCATGTTGATAGCTTCTCTTCCATAAAATGATTTGTTGAGTCTTGGGAACTTTGCATTTTCGCTGCCAAATGTTACCTATTAATCACGGAGCCTTCATGGAACTTGCACAGTTTCCACTGTGCTTGAATTGTGGTGAAGTTCTAGGTGCACATATGAAAAATAAGTCTTTAGTGGATGCTAATCTGTTTGTTTTAGGTATTAAAGTAAAATAAAGTGACTGCCAGAAACCACCTAGTCTTTATTAAAATAGAGCGGATACTTTCCAGCCCCGAACCCCCACAGCTTCCTTTACAAATGCACCCGGTCCCTGCTCCTCCCTTTTTTTTCTGACTTGTTCATCCTGCAGGAATGTCTGCTCAGCCTTTTCCTGCAGTGGTGTCCCATTTCAACAAGTGATTGGCTGGTCGGACAGCAGTCAGGATTAAGGGGGAGATTTGTCAAAACCTGTGCAGAGTAAAGTTGACCAGTTGCCCATAGCAACCTGTAGGGATTTCACTTTGAGGTAAGCTCTGTTAACGTCCTTAAGACAGCCACAGGACACTGGTTTATTCAGCAGCAAACAGTTCTTTATGCAAGTCTGGCTCCTTGCCAGCTTTATTAGATAGGTTGCAGGATAAACACAAACCTAACACAGGAACAAACAAAATCCTAGGCCATCTAGATACTGACTACACATTTGTCACTTCCCTCTCTCTCCACTGGTAAGCTAGTCTCCACCAGCTTAAAACACAAGTTTCCTGCTACCTTTACTCACTGTTCACACACAGCATTGGCAGTCTTGCTGTGTGTACTAAGACCCCCTTGTCTGTCCACTTCACTGGTGAGGGTCACTCACAGCACCTGGCTGTGTTTCGCAAGGACCCATCTCCCCCCCCCCCCCCCCCCCCCCCGCCAGAGATCAAGCTAGCGGCACTAGGACCACGCGGACTGCATTGCTTTCCCAATAGATTTTGCAATTGCTTTCATTAGAAAATTTACAGTATTTCATACTAAAAAGCCAGTCAAACAACTGCCCCCTCTGCCTGCTTGGATACATACTAGTCCTGCTGTGTCCATATGTCATGGACACACTTCCTTTATTGACAGCTGTGAGTGCAGGGCTCACAGCTGGAGGAAAAATCCTCCCACTGTTAGCTTGTGTCCCGCTACTGTCAGTGACGACAAGCTGGGAGTTGTAGTTTTGCTAATGCTAGGGGAGATGTGAGCAGACAGCATACTGAGGCCACGCCCCTCCCTTACAGAGAAATTCAGACTAGTGAGCTAAATTAAAAGTGTGATAAAAAATAAATAAATAGGTGCTAGACACACAAAAATTAGATGTACATGGTCAGGATTAGGTACTGAGTGATATATACATTTTTATTTTATTTTTTTATATAGATCTGATGGGTACTCTTTAATGTGCGTATCGTCCTGTGCCTCCAGGCTTTGCACCTTACGAACCATTACCACTTTCTCCTTCTCGAGTTCATCCATGGCTACCAACCTAGCTTGATATGCCTCACACAGAACATTCACTACTTTCTCCTTGAATGAGATCTGCTTGGCCAGACTCTCCAATTTGCTCTCCTTGCTGGTCACAAGATCCTGGGAATGGGACAGTTCATCCTGCAGAGCCGCAAACTAACTTTTGTGGAGCTCCATATCTTTCTGCAGCTGAAGCTACACTTCTTGCTCTTTCTTCAAGTCTGCAAGCGTTTTTTCTTTCTCCTCTGTTAGGTGATGAACCTCCTCTTCCTTTTGTGCCAATTTAGCAGAAACCATTTGTAAGGTTTCTTCAAGATTCTGGATCTGCACCCTTTTCTTACCAAGACCAGCTATTTTTTTTCAGAGATCTCTTTAAGCCATCTCCTCACTCTCGCTGCTGGACCCCGGGGGTGTAAGATCCGCATGCAAGATCCCTGGGGTCCCCAGCAGTGGGACTCCCGCGATCAGGCATCTTTCTATGCACCGGAGTACCCCTTTAACTGGTGGATGGAACCCATGTTCTGGCACTTGCTCCGTTTCTCATTTTACTGAAGTCAGAGACACATTTGTCACTTGAGTCTCTGGATTCTCTTGGACTTCACTCGCAGTCTGTTCATTTCCCCCAGCAGTCTGGCAGATCCCTATCTGACATATCAAGTGACTCATGATGCTCCCTGTCCTCAGCCTCTGCTGAGTAACTCTCAACTAGTGTATGGTGCAAATCAGGTGTTGTGGGCCTATCAGGTGTACCCGCTCTAGTCGCCCAACAGTCTTCCCAACAGTCTGCTGAAAAAATGGAAAACCCATCCCCAGTACTACATCATACTCCAAGGAGGGCTCTATTGCAACCTTGTGATTCATGTTACCATAGGGAGTATAAAAACAGACATTAACAGTTTTATAACCCAGAATATCTACCTGTATAGACACTATGACAGGGTCTGGCTTTCTGCAACTGGCCTTTACCATACTTAATAGGACCCTATGCTCTAGCAAAGTAATCATCTTTTTACCATCTATCAGCTCACACAAGTTTTCTTTTGTCCTGTCTGAGTTGGCAGCAGTACACATTATTTCAGAAAACACAGGCATGCAGTTTTCACAAAAAAACATTATCGCATTGCATAGGTTAAAAATTTACAGGACCGTTCATAGCACTATGACCTAACTCATGCAAAGTGTGTTTTGTAAACTTTTCACCCAGTCCTGCATGCAACATTTTCTGTCCAATCTGCAGAGTGTGAACAGTCCAATAAGACTTTGAGGGGTCCCCCAACCTCACATGATTTCCCCCTTGGACAGAGTTCACACCACAGTCAACTAGCGATACACCCCCCACCTTTACTTCAGGGACATTTGTGTGTGACTCCTCTGGCACACACTCCCCCCCCCCACTCCCTCCCACAGCTGATTTTTTTCGACTCACAGGTCCTCACATCCATCTTTTCTGGCCTCCTGACCAGAGGATAATCAGGTGTGAAGATGTCTGCTGATTTGCTGATCTGCAGCCAATTTCATCAAGGTGCTCACCATAATATCCATCTTGGCGACAACCAGTTGCTGTCCACGTCGGTTGCTCCTAGCAACGGTATTTCGACGTCAACACTACTAGGCAAAAAAAAAAAATAATCCCACACTGCTTACTGCTGTTATGCTGCATGGGTGGCCCATCCACCTGTCTCTTCACCTGAGAGAGCACTCACTCGCTTGATGCGATCGTTGCCCCTAGCAACGCCTACACCACAGGCTTAGTCCTGCTCTTGTACTACTCCACAGTGGGGCTTGTCCCACTTGCAATATGCACGGTTGGTTGCTCCTGGCAACAAGTTCACTGCAACTCAACCTGTGGTTGCTTATAGCAACGTGTTGCCCGCATCCGCTAACAATTGTAGGGATTTCACTCTGGGGTTATCTCTGGGATCATCCTTGACACAGCCACAGGACATGTTTCTACTACAGTAGGCAAACAACAATTCTTTATGCAAGTCTGGCTCTTCGCCAGCTTGCAGGATAAACAAAAACATAATACAGGAACAAACAAAATCCTAGGCCGTCCAGCCACTGTCTACACATTAGTTACTTGCCCCTCTACTGGTAAGATTTTCTCCTCCAGCTTAAAACACAAGTTTCCTGCAACCTTTACTCTCTGTTCACACACAGCGTTTTCAGTCTCTTGCTGTGTGTACTAAGACCCCTTGTAAGGACCCCTGCCTCTCCCCTTTTACAGCCACCTTGCTGTCTTCTGGGGAGAGCCCCGACTATTCTGTTTCCTTTCCTTATATGCAGACTTCCCACATTTCTGCTGGCCTCATTAATTAGGCACCTGATGAGCATCTATGCTTGCTCACCTAGGATAAAGGTCTTGGAAAAACACCCTTTCATTGATCTCAAACCTGCCTCAATGCCACAAACCGAATTGCTTCTTTTATCTTTAAAGAGCAATCTGATTGGCTGTTAAAAGCAACTGGTCAACTTTTTCTCTGCACAGGTTTTGATAACTCTCTCCTAGTTTCTGTCGGTAAGGCACCTGCAGGGGATCAGAGATAGTGATTGCATTTTTCTTTATTTTTAGAACATCCCCAAATTCATAAAAAAAAAAAAATATATATATATTTATTTATTTAGGGATGTTCCAATACGGGTACTAGTATCGGTATCTGGGCCGATACTAGCCATTCCCATGGTATCTGGGACTCGTTCAATGGCCCTGATACCAAATCAGATGCTGCCGCTCCGCTGCCCCGTTCTGCCGTCCGCATCATGGCGTTCCATGGAGGAGCTTGTGATACACACGTCACTCCACCTCCTCCACTGCGCCCAGCATAACACTACGAAGGAAGCAGAGTGACGTGTATGTCATATATTCCTCCATAGAACGCCATGATGCTGACGGGAGGACGGGGCAGCAGCACCCGACAGATGACAGCTGCAGGTGAGCTGTCTACAAGCGTGGGGGCTGTGGTCTACAGGGGGCCTGCTACTAATGTCTAAAGGGGGGGGGGGGGCTGCTGTCTACAGGGAGGCTGCTGCTAATGTCTTTAAGGGGATTCTACCTACTATTAAAGGCAATCTTACAGCAGAGTCACCTGCACAAACTTAAATTTATAGGTAGATAGTGCAGGTGACCTGGTTTCTACCACTGCTCACCATGTGAACATGGTCATCGGTCTCGCCGCCAATGCAAATTCCCTGTTCTGCCCAATGGAGAAGAGAGATATCTTGGCTCAAATGACATCAGCCGTCTCCACCGTACACAACAAGGAACCCACATATCAGCATGGTAAGCAGCGCCAGAAACCGGGTCACCCTGGTGCCAGATACCCTTTAAAATAAAGGTACTTGTAATTGGTATCGGCGAGTACTAGAATTAAAGTATCTGTACTCGTACTCTGTCTTGGTATCAGGACATCCCTTAAATATGTGTGTATATACACAAATATACCTTCATAGAAAGCTTTTTCATTAAACTCCATTAAAAAGATGTTTCCAGCCCATATGGGGGGCTGTATTAGTGTTTGCTAGACTAAGGTGCATGGCGGCTTCCCAATTGACGGTGATTTGTTGATGGAGAGAAGGGCAGACTTGTTGAACTTAAGCTAGCACAAGAGCTGTCTAGCTGCAGCTTATCCCTCCCTTCCCCATATGAGAAGCATGAACTCTAGGCCATGCCAATAATTAATCTGTTTGGACAAGTAGATGAAATGGTAGCCTTTTGGAGGAGGTCCAATACCAAGCACCTCACATATTAGCTGTTTGCCAGAGCCACTGTGCCCACATATACAGAGAATGTCAGAGGTCTTAGGAAACACCCTTAAATCCAAAACTTAATTGTAAAATTGCCTTTAATCTTAGTTATCTTGTTTATATTTACATATCATGGCCTTATATGTAGACACAAGTATGTGTACACAGTTGATGTGATCTGGTAACAGTTTAAATGTTGTCACTTTCCCATTATCACATTAGTTTTCTGTAGATGGACACTCAATGTAATTTTATATAAATTATGTTACACAGTGTTTTCTGTTGAGGACTTAATTACTTTTATGCTTACAAATGGATAAAGTGTCTTTAGTGGCTTAGCCTGAGATGACATGTATGCCAATATGGTGTAAACATACACTGAGATGTAGATCCCATGTAACACACCCACTAATCCTGTTTGTGCGCCTCAGTACTACCATTCCTTTCAGACTTTCAGACTCCGGATCACATAATTAAACGCTCACATTTCACTTCACTGCGTAAATGGCTTACTGTCAGTCACAGGGGAGAATAACACTCAGGGAATACATCTACTCACAGGCAAGCTTTATTACGTTATGGCAGTGTGGCAGCAGCTTTATTTTTATAGGTCCCAGGGAGTGTCTGCTGCAATATAGGTGCAGCAAGGTTGGCAGTGATGCAATAGCTGGGACCTGTCATCGTATCTGATGGCTGCAGGCTAAATTACCCCCACATGTCATGTAAAATTGTACACTTAAAGCTGTCTTCCCAGGCATGTGCATGCCAGTTTTTTGTCTAGTATGCAGATATACTATTGTACTGCTTTTGTATTTTCTTTAAAAGCTCTACGTAGCTTAAAGGGGTACTACCCCTTAAATCAACTGGTGCCAGAAAGTTACAGATTTGTAAATCACTTATATTAAAAAAAAATCTTAATCCTTCCATAAATTTTTAGGGGCTGTATACTAAAGAGAAATCCAAAAAGAAATGCATTTCCTGTGATGTCCTGACCACATTGCTCTCTGCTGACCTCTGCTGTCCATTTTAGGAACTGGAGAAAATCCCCATAGCAAACATATGCTTCTCTGGACAGTTCATAAAATGGACAGCAGAGGTCAGCAGAGAGCACTGTGGCCAGGACATCAAAGGAAATGCATTTCTTTTTGGATTTCTCTTACTGGAAGGATTAAGATTTTTTAATAGAAGTGATTTACAAATCTGTTTAACTTTCTGGCACCAGTTGATTTAAAAAAAAAAAAAAAAAAAAAAACGTTTTCAACGGTAGTACCACTTTAAAAAGCATAATGTGCCACAAAACCAGATCTTTATCACAATTTATAATGTTTAATTATCACAATATTTCAGCAGGATTTAATTTAAAAGGGTACTTAGCCGCTAGATGCCCACCACGCCCCTTCCCATAGACTTGCATTGAAGGGGCAGGGACGTCACGATTCTGCGGCCCCTGCATTGCCAGTCATCAGGCACGGAGCGAGGTTCACTCCATGCTCCAGATGACAGGGGGTGCTGCAGGAGAGATCGCAGGGGTTCCCGGTGGTGGGACCCGTGCCATCAGACATCTTATTCCCTATCCTTTGGATAGGGGATAAGATGTCTAGGGGACGAGTAACCCTTTAAATTAGGGCTTTGGAACCCACTAGGTATTACCCCTCAGGTGCTAGATTACAGAAGAGAGGCAGGATTACAGTACTTCCTAGTGACTGTCAATCTGGGGGTAGAGAAGATGACCAGCGCACAGAAGGAAGTGACTAACTTGTGAAGGGGCCGAACGGTGCTGGGCACTCTCTTTTGAACCTATGCTTAATGGGTAATCCTACTGTGACTGACTGCTCTCTTAGACTAAGAGATTAATATAGGGATGGCTGTCAGTCACTATGTAGGACTACCGACTGGACTTCTAACCTCAGAATTAGCACAGGTTAAAATGAATATATTACTCTTTCTGCTGAATCTTTTCCTGCTGATCTATATATTATTCTGCTCAGCTTCTGCTCTATAACTTGATGCCCAAAGATTTGTCTGCATTTTCATGTGACCAGTTCCTTTTAACATATCATAAAACAAGTTTGGCCATGGCTTTTGGCATTTGAGACTTTCTGACCTATCAGGACAAATGTCTTTGCCTGATGACTATTGGTGGTAGGCTGTGTATCATTATTGTATCATGGCTAAAGGCATTATGGGGATTTTGACTGTAAGACAACTGGAAATAACATTGCTGCACTCAGAATAGTTCTTTGCTTGTAGCTAAACACTAATAATATTTTGTGATCCCCTACATGGAAACAAAGCTTTACTTAGATGTACGTTTTTTAGTAAAGCCCACAGCTTTGATGGTCATTTTTACTAGCATAACATGTTGAGAACCAGCTTGAAAGAACTAGTAGATTAGTAGAGTTTTATATAGCTGTTGGTGGTTCTAGCAGACTAGGGTAGATATCCATCACATGGAACAGATTTGTCCTCTGTTTTTGTAGAACAGCTTATAGCAGTCTTATTTATTTGGTATTAGAATAGTGGAATTATCTGCATACTCATAATTACCCAGAATCACGAAGATTTGCTAAATTAAAATGTGTTTTCATCAACTGTTTTTGGAACATTGCCACGAAATTAGTGTTATGCATTTTTTTTCCTTTCTCTAGTTATCTCTAATTCTGCTTTTTCAAGGCAAGAAAAGCCACTTTAGTACAGCATCTGGCTGCTTTTATCTATACAGTAGGATACGGAGGATCCCAACTTCACTAGGAGAGCAAGTGCTTGTATGTGATTTGATTGAACAGCACTGTCTATGTGGTGAACTGGATGAGGCAATGGTATAACAGGATCTGGTGGTATTAACCCTTACTTGTCGTGACGCCAGGGTGAAGTTTGCTTAGTATTGGAGGTCCTACCGCCAACCGGCCCAAAAACAGCAGGGATAATAGACGGAATGTCCACAGCAGATTTTCTGAGACAACTGGAAACTTTTACTTGAACTTTTATGCAACAGTCTTTACAATTGTACAGTTTATCTTGAGGTAACTGGGATGCAGGTTCCTCACAGGCTTTGCTGGGACTAATAGTCTTGAGCTTTAAGCAGGCCACTGTGCTACTAATTATAAGATTTGAGCGGAATAGTAGTCACACAGGATTTGTAGGTTGAGCTTTATAACTCACGGTTTTAGTGGCTGCTGGTTCTTGAGGCTTTGGCCTAGTTGAGATGAATTAAGATATGCTGATTGTGCTTGCTTGATAGTCCAGAACTAATGTAGGGAATTTAGTGACTATAGCCCCTTATATATCAAGGGGGCTGGATTAAGCTCATTGGCCAGCAAACCTGTAGGTCCTGAACCCAGTGAACTCTGGGTACATCACATGACCTAGGAAGGTCCTTTAAACATACATACATTTACAACTGTAGATCACATGACCTGGAAAGGTCCTATACATTTATTTTACCTATACATTAAATAATATACATATAAACACAAGTATATGAGGCGACCAAGGGGCAAGCCCTGCAGGAGAGCCCTGTGGAGATAAAGGAACTCTAGCTGAGGGGACTTAACACAAGGGACAGGACAAGGTCCTGTACCGGGACACAACTGCTTTTTGGGGTAAAAGAAACTGACCTGCTGGTTAGAATCACACGTTACTGTACTAAAATCACTATCCTATAGCACTGCAGGTACACCATCAATGATGGCGATCTGATATGCTGGGTGTATTGGATAGTACCAACAAAAATGTATTCCAGTGCATACTTCCGTGCAATGTAACCCTGGACTTTACTAGACTAAGTATTGTCTGCTTTTTGCTGGTATGTGATTATTTTAGGTGAGAAGTCTACCACAGCATTTTGTCCCGCAAATAAGACACATACTGACGTATATAAAGCACGCCAAACATAGTCATTTCTAGACTATCCTTTTTCTATTCATGCCCATTGTTGCTTTGCACTATACGATTGATTACTATTTTGTTGCTATTACAACATATATCAGTGGCATAGTGCAGATTTTAGATATGAACAAGCCCTTAGTATTTCTAACCCTGAAAATGGCTAAAATTATTGTTCTTTCCCGTTACAGGTTACATTGACCATAATAATAATAATTTTGCAAATGACTGCTCCATTGTATGTAGAATAATAGACTATGCTTTTATACTAAAGTAACTGTTACAGGCCTGCTATTTCCTGTGCAATATGTATACACAGATATAAGGCAATATTTATTTAATAGTGCTGGACCACAACTTATGACCTCTCTTTTCTTCTCCTGGAAAAGGCAGCAAGGGGCCAAAGGAATGAATAATTGCCATTGCCTTGTCTGGGTATTTGTAGAAGGAAATCCATTAGGCCGCATTGTATTTTATACTACTAATTGCAGTACATACATCTAAACGTTCCAGAATAGTGTGGGAAATCTCATTTTGTACCATTAATGCACCTTCCCTTTATTTAAGTCCTTGCAGTCTATAAATCAGTTATAGCATACTAAAGTACATATTATATATACGGCTGCATATTACAAACACTTGAAGGCACTCAAGTATTGGATCAAATTGTGTAAGTTTTAGATCAAAAGTTCTTTTCTCTACACTAGTTTTACCCAATTACTGAATAACTGCTGTTTAGCCAAAGAGTTCTCAAAAATGCACTTGGAAAATGTACATGTGGGTAGTATCTTTTATACTTATACACAGCCTTTTACCAAGTAGACTAAGAATTGAAGATTTGGCAAAAGGAAAATTCCCTCTGAACAGTTTTTTTGGTCAATTTGTATTTTTGCTTACTTTTTCTCCCATTAAAGATTATTGGTGTTATGGATAGATAATACCTATTCCCAGGATTAATAAAGGAACCGGATAAAATAATGCTGAGTTTTCACTATCCCTAAACTAGTGATGCATTTACTTTAATCATGGATTTAGGGTGTGTTCACGTGTAGAAGGCAAGTTGTAATTAAAATGTGGAAAGTGGTATGTGAAAACCTTCTGTTTTTTTTATGGTATACATTTATAACGAGTTATAAAAGTATTCTGATTTTGACACTGTGGATATTAGCTATGGCAAATAATGTGAGATATTTCCAGGTTTGTGATTTTAATGAAAAATCTAGTTATAGGGGTACTCTGGTGGAAAACATTTTTTCTTTAAATCAACTGGTGCCAGAAAGTTAAACAGATTTGTAAATTATTTCTATTAATTTTTTTTACCCTTCTAGTACTTATTAGCAGTGTGCTACAGAGGAAATCCTTTTCTTTTTGAATTTCTTTTTTGTCTTGTCCAAAGTGCTCTGCTGACACCTGATGCCCGTATAAGGACTGTCCAGAGCAGGGGAAATTCCTCATAGCAAACCTATGCTACTCTGGACAGTTCCTGACACTGACAGAGGTGTCGGCAGAGAGCACTGTGGACAAGACAAAAAATAAAAGAATTTCCTCTTTAACATACAGCTGCTAATAAGTACTGGAAGGTTAAAGATTTTTAAATAGAAGTAATTTACTAATCTGTTTAACTTTCTGGCACCAGTTCATAAAAAAAAAAATGTATTCATGTGTACAGTATTCACATGTTTTTTTCGTGTGTACAATATCCTGTGCATATTTATTGTGCAGGATTTGAAGCTGCAGATTTTATTCTGCAGCATTCACTGTTAACTACGTGACTGAACACAGTATAAAATCTGCAGCTTCAAATCCTGCGCATCAAATATCTGCAGAATACTGTACGTGTAAATACACCCTAAGGTTAGGGTCACACGTGCCGTATTTTGTTGCTGCATATTTTCTAAAGTCATTGGCCAACCGCTCCACTCTTCCTCTGCAAAGGTTTTGATAATTTCCCCCCATACACAAATATTCTAACTTGCCTCCTTATCCTGCTCTGGACATTTACAGGTGGTTGTTGTGGTTACCGTCCACCGCTCTTCATAGCAGGAGAAGGGAGTGGGGTGGCCAGCAGGAGAAGGGAGTGGGGTGGCCAGCAGGAGCACATTGGCTTTCCTGGCCACCAAATCTGTTTGTAAACATCCTTACTGATTGCTCCAGGCACAGTACAAGTTGTCTGTGAGTGCTTGGGGCTCTGACATGATACTGTGGGGGATGGGAGGGTAGGCAAAAGCAGTTCAGCCAGCATTTCTCTGTAAATGCCACAGCTGAACTGCCAATCTAACTTGAATGTCCTGCCCCCCGAAACCAGAAAGAGAGCAGACCAGAGCAGTGATTCCTACATTGCCTGGCACAACGTGTATAATAAGGTTGTACTCTCATGACCATTAAAAGCTATGTACACTTTTGCAACCCCATTTTTACAATTTATTATTAATATTATTATTATAAAGCAATAAATCTTTGTTACACATTTCTATTTATGTCTACAGTGTTTTCAGATTTGTGTCTCCATAGTAACAGACCACAAACAAACCCTGCTGTAGTCTCATCCTGCATTCATATTCTCTTCACTCAGTTTCCAATTTTTTGGCTACTGTACATTCTGCGGGTAAGGAAGAAGTAGGAAGCAGATCCAACAGTGAGTTTGTTGGCTTGGAGGTGCATAAAGCGTAGAAGCTGTAGGAACAAAACAATAGGACATTATTAAATTAGGAACTATTGCAAAATTGCATAATTTTTTTATTCACATAATTTGAACAGTGAAAACAAATTGGTTGTGAAGATGCAATTAGCTGCCCTAAACGGGATGGACATGCGAAAGACACAAACAAAAAAATTGTAGGAAATGCTTTAAAAAAATAAATAAATAAAAATTAAGCATGCTTCAAAATTGTGCAATAGTTTTCAACAACTGTCACTAGCCTGTAATAAACATTCCAAAGGACACGCCTGCAATTTACACCTTTTATTGGTGCTTGTTGCCTAAGGCCTTTTTATACAGATCACCAATTAAGTGAATGAACATTTAAGTGAATGATTGATTGAATTCATCTAGTAACAGGAAATGGGCATCTTCAGTGCAACACAGCTGTCACATCGTGACTGTCAACTGGGACTAAAGAGGTAACAGAAGCCATTCTTGCCTTAAAGTCGAGGAGGTAGTTCCTATATGGGGGGAGTCTCCTTTAGCTTGTGTGGCTTGGTTTTTGTTGCACCGGTTGGATATAGAGTATCTGCCAGGTGATTCTAGATCTTAAGATATCTGGATGACTGTTTGCTGTTTTTTTTGGACCGTGAAGCCAAATGGGTATAGCCAAGCAATGCCGTACATAGTGGATGGTGTGATGTTTTGGTAGAAGATGATCTCCGCATCTCCATACTTCACAGGCCTCTTCTTTCTAGCTGCAGTCAAGATGGCTGAGGTGTCTCAGAAACAGAGAAGGCCACATATGATGTCTGGGTGGCTCACTTGTCTGGGGCAGCCCTAAGAATACGCTTCACAATAACGTCTTAGGCCCTAGCCTCCCTGATCAAATCGGTAATCTCTTGTGCCACCTTAGGAGGCAATTTGGCAGCTCCAGAGACCCTTTCTGTGGGCATTGCGATGGTGGCCATGATTCTCCTAGTCTTCAATGAGAAGAGCCTTGTTGATATGTGCCTTGTGGTCATCTGTCTAAGCAGATAATGCCGCAGCATAGACGGTGATATCAGAGACTGAGATCTCAAGCGTTTCCACGTGGTTCCCAGCATTTTGTACCTTATTCTTTATTTCTACCAATTCTTGCATAACTGGTTTTAGAGCGTGTGCTAGAGCCCCTTTCATGAAGGTCTTGAGAAAAGAAGTTGTAACTGGTTCAGCAGTCTTGCTGGCTGTACTTTATCTTTCATCTCCTGCCTCTTGCTATGAAACGGAAGCCAATGCCATCTTGTAGGCCCCACCTGGAGATTATGCGTTCCTTTTGTGAATGTTACGCAGTCTCTTTGGGTTTGTTGGATCTAAGGTTTCCTGCAGGGTCCTTGAATATCCCTGCTGGTTCTGCCCATATTGGTGCTAAGTGGCAAAATCCAGATACAGCAGGGCCTACTCTCTCATGCTGCTACTCTTTTTAGGGGTCAGCCCCATTCGGTGTTTTGCCAGAACCTGCTGGCATCTACCCAGCATAAAATGCCTAATACATGAGAACCATGATGTTACAGTATTGAATGTTATCGATTATCACTCTGCTAAATTACACAGGACAGATATCTTAAGTAGATAGCAAAGTTTGCGGTTGGTTGCATTGGAATAATATTGTACAGGCTGTCTTTTTCTTTCCTAACTAAAGTTCATAGTTATAATCCACATAGTACTCAATTAGTAAACCCCTTAAAGAAGTATGTATTATATTGCTCAGCAGAATTAAACTTTTTTTTTTCTCTTTTTTAAAGGACCTAAAGCGATCAGTGCCAGTAGGACTTGGCCTTTCAGAAACGCACATTACTTCCCATGGCTTTGAAGGCACTAATGAAGGGATCGTAGAAGCTGGACCCTTTCAGGGTAAGAGTTTATGATTAATGAACGTATGCAAATCACTGAGAATAATTTTGTGTCCTCAAGATGCTACTGACATACATTGACTTCTTACGCTGTGTCTCATTAGAAAATGACCTGTTTAGATAGTGTTTGTTAAACACATTTTTTTCAAATTTTTGGACATATTTTTTTTCTTCTAATTTTCCTTTTTACTATCTATATTATAAAGTAATCCTGAAATCTTGCAGTTTTCATTTTCACCACTAAGGCTAAAACTAAGCTGAGACTTCGTGTTATGTATGTGATGGTAAGGAGAAGGCAGTTGGAAAGTGTTCTGTACAGTATTACAGTGAAAGGTGACACCAGTACATAGAAAAGACAATAGCAGCCCAGCCTTTCTCTCCTTTAGAATGACCTCTGCACAGGGCACAGAGTGCCATAAAAAGAGTAGGGTCTGGAGATGTTCATTGTGCCTTGGGGCTTGCCGCATAGCATACTGTATTTGTAAATGCTCTTAAAAACTCAAGCAAGATGGCTACCCCATAATAATGTACTAAAAATGTAATAAAGAGAAATTTCAATCAGAAAATAAGTACAAATAAAAATAACACAAGTTTTCTTTGTCTCTGGTCAGTAAAAAAAAAAAAAAAAAAATTTCCACTAAATGAAGGGTCACATAGTCAAATATCACTGTGTCGTGTTCCATGAATTTTGTTACTTTTGTAAGTCAGTGGGGTAATGTTGTTACCTGCACGTGGCCATGAACACCGGAGGTCCATCCAGAACGTCATGATGAAAGTAATTGTATAGCCCTAGCCTAAAGTATGGGCACTTTTATGATAAAAAAAAAAGCAATATATGTCTTATGAAAACATTTTACCATTTTGTAAATACAGTTTTACATACCCTGAAGCAATACAAAAGTAGATGCATATTTGGCCTTTGTCTATAGAAGTCTCCTATAACATTAAAATACAGTATTTACACTAGTGCAGTATTAGCCCCTCTGCTTTCATTGGTAATTCTAATCACATTTAGGTTACGGAGTCACTCTTTAAAAACACCTATGTAGATCATACTTGGCAATAGAAGATCTCATTTTGTTCTGAATTTTCCATGCCTCCGGCTACTGTATGCCGTTGTAATTGAATTTGTTTGTTAATATCATGACACATTAGAATTACTTACCTGATGTGTGCATAATGGAAAAAATACTACAGCACATTTATTATCACATTACTAGTGGACCAAGAAACTCAGGATAAAGTCATATTTTATGCCAGATTGGAATCTTCCAGGACTATTTTTATAGGAGGCTTGTTCTTGACATTCTATCTTACCGTATATTGAAGTTGTGTAATGCAGCAGCTGTGTAATGGCTTCTGGTTTCTGTTATGAGAGTTCCATACTGTGCACCATATTGTTTTCAGAGTACAGGTAGCAATATGAAAAATTACAGTTTCTGGTTCCATAGTTATGACCCAAACACAATAGAAAGGAAAGCACTTTTCTGCGACTTTTGCTCTAGAGGATTTTTAGAACATGATGCATTCTAGTCTATTTTAGACTGAAATGCATTGAAAAATGCATTGGTGCTGAATTTATGAAGTGCGACTTTTCAGCGACAAGTCGCATAGGCTGAAAGTACGCTGAAATGTCAGACCATGTTGGAGCAGGTTTAAATATAGACTAAAGCATAGATCATGCAGTCTGTGCACAGAATTTATCAAGAGCTGTGCGCCATTTGATAAATTAGGTGCACAATAGACCAGACTAACGCTCTGTAGTTTGGTCTATATTGATGCGGGATATAGACAACTTTGATAAATATCCCCCTTTATCTTCTAAAGGCCTTTCATCTACAATCTGGAGTATGGTTATGGAGCTGGGCAGCTCAGCCTAGGAATCTTAACCAGTACCAGTCACACCAATGGAAATCAAACTTGATTTCCAAAAGGCACTGCCTCAGAGATGCTCCAGACTTAGTCTACCAAGTTAAATACAGTGATCCCTCAACTTACAATGGCCTCAACATACAATAGTTTCAACATACAATGGTCTTTTCTGGACTATTGTAACTTGAAACCAGACTCAACATACAATGCTACAGACAGTCCAGATCTGTGAAACATGTCAATGGCTGGAAGAACGGACCAATCAGAACGGAAGTGTATGCACTGATTGGTGTCTGGTAGCGCCCCCTACAGTACAGGGAAGTACTACATGTTCTTTACTACTCTTTACCTGTGCCAGGGTTAGCTGCTCCTTTGGACACCAAGTAAGGACAGCTCCAATTAACTTTTTTTGGGACACTGTTTGTACTGTACAGGACCCTGAAGAAGCTCCTGTCCTCCACATAGACAGTGATTTACAGCTCCCAGCAGATATTTCTTACTCTTTTATATGTAAGGACTTGTTTTAATCTATATTAGTTATCTACTTATTTTTGTTTAATCCTCACTTATTCCTACTTTTGGATGACATTTTGGCGCTTCAGAACCAGTTACCAGGTTTCCATAGAGTTATGGTCTCAACATACAATTGTTTCAACATGCAATGGTTGTCCTGAAACCAATTAATATTGTAACTTGAGGGACCACTGTACTTTATTGCAATCCCATATGAAACACTCTTTTGGGGGGCATTTCCCCTTCATCATATTGCATCTGCACACTGTGCAGGTTTAATCCGTTGGTTACTTTACTATGTTTCTTAATCCTGACTCTTAAGGATTTTATAGTGCAGCCAATATACTGAAAACCACACTTGTTCTTCAGTAAATAAATGACTTAAAGAGGTATTCCCGTATAAAAAAATGTATCCCTTATCTGCAGGATTGGGGATAAGTGTCAGATCGCGGTGGGGATGGACCCCCGTGATCTCCTGCCCGGCACCCCGACTCTCTGCGTGAATGCAGTGTGTTGACCATGGCACGAAGCTGTGGCCGACATGCCCCCTCCATGCATCTCTTTGGGAGAGCCGGAGGTACCTAAATGTTGTATCTCCGGCTCTCCCATAGAGATGCATGGAGGGGCATGTCGGCTACCGCTTTGTTCAGTGGTTGACACGCCTCCATTCATGAGTAGAGTGGAATGGCATACGGGAGATCCCAGGAGGTCCCAGCGGTCACACCGCCATGCGATCAGACCCTTAGGTTGCACCTCCCCTGCAGATAGGGGAGAAGTTTATTAATACTAGATTCCTTGGTGATATTTGAAGAGAACTCTTTCCTGCCATGGGTAATATTCTTGTAGCATTTGCACCTTTTTCTATAGACTCTGAGTGCAGTAAGAAAAATGTTGAGCTTGCCATTACTACACAGGGGCAGAGGTATCAGCATAAGGGGCTGGGGATATCGACAGAGTGGGTGGGAGAAAGGATTACACCTACAGCAGCAGCCACACGGTTAAAAAGAAAAGTCCAAACTAGCAACAAGATGAATATCTCCTGAATGACTGCAATGATCCCTTTTAAAGAAGGAGTCTTCCTATAGTACCTTCAAGTGTTTGATCAGGCTCTGACTAATGTGATTGTGTTCCCTGTCATAAGTAGTAATTAAAGTATGCGCAGTGGTGAGCACTTCACCCGCACTCCTACGTACGTTTCATTTTGTTGCCTTCCTCAATGGGCCACTATTTAAGTCTGAAATAAGTTTTTTTTTTTTATCTACACTAATCCTAACATTAATAATAATCATCTGTGTCGCTGGTTTGCAGCGTCTGCGTACTGTCCGTCCCCAGAACCCAAGCTGCCCCACTTCTGGTGTCTCCACCAGTGTAGATAAAAAGCTCCCATGTCATTCTCAGATGGTGCCCCCTTGAGAGAGGCAACAATACGAAATGCATATGGGGTATTGGAGGAATGCTTACCAAAACAATCCTATACCAGTGTGCTCCTCATATCAGGAGCTTATGTGTTACAAAATATCCCGGCACAGCCATAGTTGACCGCTAACGATAGCCAGACTGTGTGTATAGGAGGTAGAGCATAGGGTATAGAAATGCTGATGACATATAGCACTAGGATAATATATCATCAGTATGGATATATTGATATGCAAATAATTGTAGTACCACCTTTTTATACTTGAACTGCTTTGAAGATGTATACAATGGGGTAGATTTATCAAAACCTGTGCAGAGGAAAAGTTGAACAGTTTCCCATAGCAACCAATCAGCTTTATTTTTTTTTTCATTTTTTACAAGGCCTGTAAAAAATGAAATAAGCAATCTGGTTGCTATGGGCGACTGGGCAACTTTTTCTCTGCACAGGTTTTGATAAATCTCCATCACAGACTAGCAAAATATAATTGATAGTAGTAAGAGCAAAAGTATCACAAAAGGAACTATGGCTCTTTTAGGGTCTATTCACACGTACAGTATTCTGTGCAGATTTGATGCGCTGGATTTCAAGATGTATTCAGTCATTCAGTTTACATTGAAATCTGAAGCAGAAATTCCTGCGCATCAAATATGCCCAGGATCCTGTACGTGTGAATAAAGCATTAAAACTTAACTTTTACTTAGATTACATTAAAATATAATCTCTGACACAACGTGTAGAGAAAGTGTTGCAGTGATGAGCAACCAATCAGATTGCTTTTTAAATTTTTTGCCGGTCTCAGCATAATTTAAAAAAAAATTTAAGAAGGAATCTGATTGGAAGCCATGGGAGACTGCATCACGCTTCCACTACACGTGTTTTCAGAATTCTCCAGAGGCTAAATTGCACCATGCACGTGGTGTAAATTCATATGCTTTCTTAGAATTGGCTGCAAAAGTGAAAATGGAGCACTAAAATATAGAAAATGAAAAACTAAAATAATTAGCATCAGACATCTACAAGGATGACAAAAATGACCAAAAAATTCAAAATATGGATCATTGGGATAAAATTGTATTATTTTACAGTTTTATATAATATTAGATCAGATTAACCTTCAAATTCAAGCTAAAATGTCATTTGAAATGTAAACTGCACTGTGTCGCATGGTACATCCCAAAAAATTGATTAAAGGCTACCTACTATTTTGATTTTATGCAAGGTCTGACATGGTCTGACATTTCTGCGTATTTTCTGTTGATGAGACTTTTTTGAGACTTTCCAATAAAAGTCTCAGTTGATAAATTCCTGACCACTGCATTTCTTCCTCTATTGCAGACCACAATACGATTTCCACGGAGAAGGGTCTAAAGCAAAAGTCTCATAAAAGTCTCCACTAAATAGACTGAGACTTTGAGAGACAAATACAGACAGTCTAAATTGGTCTAAACAGTTTGATAAATCTCCCCCGTTGTGCCTGTGCCACACTAATTAAGCTTTATAAACTAATACTGTATGTAACAATATGTCCAGTAGCACAGGGCACTTTTCCAGATCAGCCAGTAAACCGTATTTATTCAGGCAGCCTTTTTTGGCAGGTCATGCGGAGCTTATAAATGATATTTTACTGAACAAACGTTTGGTTTGTTTGCCAATAAAAGGAATCCCTCCTTATGACAGAACTGCTACATAACCACACGTGGACCCTTAGACATGGCTATTGTATTTTTTGGCAGAAACATTCATGTACATCACAAAGTCTTGTATTTTAAGGAGTTTTTTTATGTAATGCAATACAGTTTTTATACCATTATACAGTAGATAATTTGGTCTATTCAATATTAAACATATAATGTAGCTGTTGTACTCTAAGCAGGTTGCCGGCGTAACCATGAAGAAACTTTAGGCAAAGAAGCCCATAGAAAACAATCAGATTGCAGCTCTCTATTTGGAAGCTTAAAATATCATTGATAAAGCTAGTACAATGGGAAATGTGATGTAGTTACTGATCTCCCCAGTGTCCTAGCATGGAAAGCCATTACCTGTTAAAGGGGTACTCAACTTGAAAAACATTTTTATTATTTTTTTTTTATCAACTGGTGCCAGAAAGTTAAACAGATTTTGAAATTAGTTCTATTAAAAAAATCTTAATCCTTCCAGTACTTATCAGCTGCTATATGCTCCACAGGAAGCAAAAAAGAACTTCCTGTGGATCATACAGCAGCTGATAAGTACTGGAAGGAGTAAGATTGTTTAATAGAAGTAATTTACAAATCTGTTTAAATTGCACCAGATGACTAAGAAAACAAAAAAATAATGTTTTCCAGTGGCGTACTCATTTGTGTCTGGTTTACTAATGGATGATATGATCATATGGCTGTAGTTTGAAGGATTCTCTGTATACATAGCTCTTAACTAAAAGTGAAGTTCATAAGATTACAAGTCAGAACTATAGCCTGCAATACACTGTACTACTAGTTACAAGACAGTTTACCATGCTTTAAACCAGTGTTTCCCAACCAGGGTGCCTCCAGGTGTTGCAAAACTACAACTCCCAGCATGCCCCGACAGCCTTTGGCTTGCATGCTGGGAGTTGTAGTTTAGCAACATCTGGAGGCACCCTTGCTGGAAAACACTGCTTTAAACAAAGTTATAATGCATCGTCCTCCCTGTTGGGAATGTGGATGATTCACAGCAATCAAGCAAAGAAGCTGAGTCACAACATGGCTAGTAAATGGTGGAAAGGGCGGATGGATCTGCATACTTTATAATGGCTTATTGCAGAGGTTTTCAGACCACAGTATACACACAACCCCCCCCCAAGCCTATTCAAGCTAGTTCACTTCATGTACGATAAGATATAATATTCATTACACACAGAAATTCTGGTGAAGATCACGTCAAGCTTAATGGAAAGTAGTAGAGATGAGCGAACTTACAGTAAATTCGATTCGTCACGAACTTCTCGGCTCGGCAGTTGATGACTTATCCTGCATAACTTAGTTCAGCTTTCAGGTGCTCCCGTGGGCTGGAAAAGGTGGATACATTCCTAGGAAAGAGTCTCCTAGGACTGTATCCACCTTTTCCAGCCCACGGGAGCACCTGAAAGCTGAACTTATTTATGCAGGATAAATCATCAACTGCCGAGCCGAGAAGTTCGTGACGAATCGAATTTACTGTAAGTTCGCTCATCTCTAGAAAGTAGCTTTAGATTTGTCTATATAGCAAAACATCAACAATATAAACAATAAAAATCTGTGTGTGCACTTTTTGTGCAGGTTACTAACTATTGGCATAACAAATTTCTGGCAGCCTATTGCTATTATGGGATTTTGAGCAACTTGGCATTTTAACCCCTTCCCGACCTATGACATACCTGTACGTCATGGGTGGCAAGGTGTTCCCGACCCATGACATACAGGTACGTCATGAACATTTTTGCTGCTACTCGCGGCATCCCGCAGCGCCCGGAAAGATGGTGGCTATCACTGATAGCCAGCCATCTTACCATGCGACCACGGGGGGTTTCATCCCCCACCCCACCCAGCGATCGCTGCTATCAGCTGGTCAAATCTGACTAGCTGATAGCAGCGTTTCGCTATGAAAATACTTAGCAGCGCGGTGTGTGAGTCCCGATCACGGGGATCGGGACACACACCGCTCTGCTAAGTGTCCCTGACCCGTCCCCCGGCGTCACTTACCCGTCCGAGCGGTGTCCCGAGCGGTCCCGGCGCGAGCGGCGGCCTCCAGGCGGTCCCGGCGGCGCTGCGTCCCGGAGGTGAGTTTCCGGCAGCAGTGCGGCATCTTCATTGGCAGCAGTGAGATCGCCGTAAAGCGATCTCACTGCTGCCTCTGAGAGTTTCAAAACTGCAACTCCCAGCATGCCCAGACAGCCTTTGGCTTTCTGGGCATGCTGGGAGTTGTAGTTTTGCAACATCTGGAGGTCCTCAGTTTGGAGACCATTGTATAATGGTCTCCAATCTGTGCTCTTCCAGATGTTGCAAAACTACAAATCTCAGCATGCTCAGTCTGTCCAGGCATGCTGGGAGTTGGTTATGTAACATCTGGAAGAGCACAGATTGGATACCATTATATAGTGGTCTCCAAACTGTGGACCTCCAGATGTTGCAAAACTACAACTCCCAGCATGCCCAGACTGCCCAAGCATGCTGGAAGTTGTAGTTCGGCAACATCTGATCCTTCAGATATTGCCTAACTACAACTTACAGCATGCCTGGGCAGTCTGGGCATGCTGGGAGTTGTAGTTTTGCAACAACTGGAGGCACACTAGTTGGGAAACTGTCCGTTTCCTTCCTCAGTGCCTCCAGCTGTTGCAATTGTTGCAAAACTATAACTCCCAGCATGCACTGACAGGCCATGCATGCTGGGAGTTGTAGTTTTGCAAAAGCTGGAGGCACACTGGTTTGGAAACACTAAGTTTGGTTGCAAAACACTTGAAAGTTTATTACTTAACTTAGTGTTTCCAAACCAGTGTTCCTCCAGCTGTTGCAAAACTACAACTCCCAGCATGCACGGACAGCCAAAGGGAAGGGCATGCTCGGAGTTTGCAACAGCTGGATGTTGGCCCCCTCCCCCCAATGTGAATGTACAGGGTTTGAGATGGCGCAAATTTTGCGCTGCAGCTCAAACTTCCAGCGGCAAACTTGCTGTGAACCTCTGCCCATGTGACTGTACCCTAAAAACACTACACTACACTAACACTAACCTAAAATAAAAAGTAAATAACACTACATATACACATACCCCTACACAGCCCCCCTCCCCCAAAAAAATGAAAAACGTCTGGTACGCTACTGTTTCCAAAACGGAGTCTCCAGCTGTTGCAAAATAATAACTCCCAGTATTACCGGACAGCCACTGACTGTCCAGGCATGCTGGGAGTTTAGCAACAGCTGGAGGCACCCTGTTTGGGAATCATTGGCATAGAATACCCCTATGTCCACCCCTATGCAAATCCCTAATTCAGGCCTCAAATGCGCATGGCGCTCTCTCACTTTGGAGCCCTGTCGTATTTCAGGGCAACAGTTTTGGGACACATATGGGGTATCGCCGTACTCGGGAGAAATTGCCTTACAAATTTTGGGGGGCTTTTTCTTCTTTAACCCCTTATGAAAAAGTGAAGTTGGGGTCTACACCAGCATGTTAGTGTAAAAAAATAAATTTTTTACACTAACATGCTGGTGTTGCCCTATACTTTTCATTTTCACAAGAGGTAAAAGGGAAAAAAGACCCTCTAAATTTGTAATGCAATTTCTCCTGACTACGGAGATACCCCATATGTGGGCGCAAAGTGCTCTGGGGGCGCACAACAAGGCCCAGAAGGGAGAGTGCACCATGTACATTTGAGGCGATTTGCACAGGGGTGGCTGATTGTTACAGCAGTTCTGACAAACGCAAAACAATAAATATCCATATGTGACCCCATTTTGGAAACTACACCCCTCACGGAATTTAATAAGGGGTGCAGTGAGCATTTACACCCCACTGGTGTCTGACAGATTTTTGGAACAGTGGTCTGTGAAAATGAAAAATAAAATTTTTGATTTACACAGTCCACTGTTTCAAATATCTGTCAAACGCCAGTGGGGTGTAAATGCTCACTGCACCCCTTATTAAATTCTATGAGGGGTATAGTTTCCAAAATAGGGTCACATGTGGGGGGGGTCCACTGTTCTGGCACCATAGGGGCTTCCTAAATGGGACATGCCCCCCAAAAACCCTTTCAGAAAAACTCACTCTCCAAAATCCCATTGTCGCTCCTTCCCTTCTGCGCCCGCCGAACACTTTACATACGCATATGAGGTATTTCCTTACTTGAGAGAAATTGGGTTACAAATTTTAGGGTGATTTCTCTCCTTTTACCCCTTGTAAAAATTCAAAAATTGGGTCTACAAGAAAATGCGAGTGAAAAAAATGAAGATTTAGAATTTCCTCCTTCACTTTGCTGCTATTCCTGTGAAACACCTAAAGGGTTAACACACTTACTGAATGTCATTTTGAATACTTTGAGGGGTGCAGTTTTTATAATGGGGTCATTTATGGGGTATTTCTAATATGAAGACCCTTAAAATCCACTTCCAACCTGAACTGGGCCCTGAAAAATTACGATTTTGAAAATCTTGAGAAAAATTGGAAAATTGCTGCGGAACTTTGAAGCCCTCTGGTGTCTTCCAAAAGTAAAAACTTGTCAATTTTTTTATGCAAACATAAAGTAGACATATTGTGTATGTGAATCAATATGTAATTTATTTGGAATATCCATTTTCCTTTCAAGCAGAGACTTTCAAAGTTAGAAAAATGCTAAATTTTCCAAATTTTCATGAAATTTTTAGATTTTTTACCAAGAAAGGATGCAAATATCAGTGAAATTTTACCAATAACATAAAGTAGAATATGTCATGAAAAAACAATCTCGGAATCAGAATGATAAGTAAAAGCATTCCAGAGTTATTAATGTTTAAAGTGACAGTGGTCAGATTTTCAAAAAATGCCCAGGTCATGAAGGTGAAAATGGGCTGGGTCATGAAGGGGTTAAAGGGGTTATCCAGGAAAAAAAATATTTTTATATATCAACTGGCTCCAGAAAGTTAAACAGATTTGTAAATGACTTCTATTAAAAAATCTTAATTCTTTCAGTACTTATGAGCTACTGAAGTTGAGTTGTTCTTTTCTAAGTGCTCTGATTACACCTGTCTCGGGAACTGTCCAGGGTAGAAGCAAATCCCCATAGCAAACCTCTTCTACTCTGTGCAGTTCTCGAGACAAGCAGAGATGTCAGCAGAGAGCACAATTGCCAGGCAGAAAACAACAGCTCAACTTCAGCAGCTGATAATTATTGAAAGGATGAAGATTTTTCAATAGAAGTAATTTACAAATCTGCTTAACTTTCTAGAGCCAGTTGATATAAAGAAAAGTTTTTTCCTGGAATACCCCTTTAACTCATAGCTTGGAGGCTTTTATCATAGATTTAGGGTCTAACTGCAGTTTGTGCTACTCTACTGATATTGCAATTGTTTTCTAGCTTTTCCCATCTTCCCACCTTGTAATAATGAAGAATCCTTTGTCATCTGTGGGTCCTGTCAGCTGACAGTCTGGACTAATGCCTTACCTATATATTTTACAAATGTATGTGTATTAACGGTGTTAATTTCCATGCAATTTGTACTCTTCTCAGGATCCTTCTCCACACCCAGGTCTCCAGTCGTTTCTCCCAGCAGCGCAGCAGCCAGCAGACTGGCTGGACAAGAAGATGATTTAGTTGTTCCGTCAGGTACTGCTATGCTGGATCTCCTCCCTGGATCTGCTGCTGCTGCTGCACTAACACCTTTATTTCCCTAATAAAGTCCTTATTATTACTAGTTTTGCATCATATTCGTCTGATTTTAACACACGCAAATTATCTAAAATGTTAATCTCTCCTGCTCTATGTGTAAGCAACATCACTTTGTCTTTCCGCAATACATATTATATATACCCTGATGTGTGGGGAAAAGTTCCTGAGCTGCCAGGTGTGAACAAGGTGTACGGGCCAGGATGAGCCATTCACTGTGCACTGATAAAGTTATAATTTACTGCTTCCCTGTAATGACAAAGCAAGAAGTGGCGTCAGTATTGTAGCTTTCAGCTTGGCTGATGCTTCTGTGAAAGCCGTGCTGAGTGTTCACACCTTATGATGAATTACTCCCAGTGAATAATGTATGAATTGAGCAAGGTGATGTTGTTTTCCAAAAAGTTGTTGAAATTTATTTTTTTAGACTGCAAGAACAGTGTATTTATCAATTTTGTTAGTAGTGTTATTGATTGCTGAACAGTGAAATATTACTTGAAGAAAAATAATTTTGTTAAAGATTAATAAAAAGCTGACTCTTAATCACGTAAGATGAACAAATGTTAAACCTTTCTAAATTTGAGAAAACTTGCACCTTTTAGTTACTGGAGCATATCTGTTGATGAGTTAATTCTCAAAACAAATGAGGGGGTATAGCCCAATTCTGACTAAATGCTTCCATGTCTCTGATTATTTACTGATTAAATGTGGAATTTCTCTTTCACTTAAATTCTCAATTGCTTTCTAAAGTTTTTTTTTTTTTTTTTTTTTTTTTTTTTTTTTTTACTTACAAAACTGTTTAGTATACAACTGATTTTTCTTTTTGTTTCTCCTCTGTAGGTGAAAGGCAAAGGGTACAACAGAGAAGTGGCCCAGTTGTCCTCGCAGAAGAACCAAGAAATACAGCTATTGAAAAGTTTGAACTAGTAAGAAGATGGAGCTTAAATACATACAAGGTCTGTATAGCATGGAGATCTAATCGTACCGTACATACTCGAGTATAAGCCGAGTTTTTCAGCATTTTTTCGTGCTGAACCCCCCCCCCTCGGCATATACTCGAGTGAACTCTCCACCTGTCAATCCCTTCTCAGTGGTCTTCAACCTGCGGACCTCCAGATGTTGCAAAACTACAACTTCCAGCATGCCAGGACAGCCATCGGCTGTCCGTGCATGCTGGGAGTTGCAGTTTTGAAACCTCTGGAGGTCCGCAGGTTGAAGACCACTGCGGCCTTCATGAGCATCCAGACCCCCCTTTAGTTTTCTACTCTCCTCCCCTCGGTGGGAAGGAAGGGTGAGTTTCTCCCGGCCATCGGGTTAGTCGTTCCGGGCTGTCCATCTTTACCGTGAGGCCCTCTTCGGCGCTCCGGGCCGGCCCCGGACTAGTGACGTTGCCTTGACTACAACGCATAGGGACGTTCATGCGCAGGGATGGATGTCCCTGTTCGTCGTCGTCAAGGCAACATCATTAGTCCGGGGCTGGCCCGGAGTGGAGAAGAGGGCCTCCTGGTTAAAATGGACAGCCTGGAATGACTAACCCTCCCCACCGGATGGTCTCTGCAGCACAGATGGCTCGGACCACCGAGAGGAGGTGGGTAGAAAACTAAAGGGGGGTCTGGATGATGACGAAGGCCGCAGTGGTCTTCAACCTGCGGACCTCCAGATGTTTCAAAACTACAACTCCCAGCATGCCCAGACAGCCGATGGCTGTCTGGGCATGCTGGGAGTTGTAGTTTTGCAACATCTGGAGGTCCGCAGGTTGAAGACAACTGATGAAGGGATTGACAGGCGGTGATGATGAAGGGGGGGTTATGACAGGGTGATGATGACGGGGGATGATGACATGGGGGGATGATGTATTTCCCACCCTAGGCTTATAGTCGAGTCAATAACTTTTCCTGGGTTTTTGGGGTGAAATTAGGGGCCTCGGCTTATATTCGGGTCTGCTTATACTAGAGTATATACGGTAACTATTGTTGCAGTCTTTGTCAGGACCATAATAATGAAAAAAAATCTCTTTTCAACAAAGATTAGCTGGATCCCCATGTTTACTTTGCATAATATTAAATTTTTACATTCATTTTTGCTCTTGAATGCCCATGTTTTAGGCATTGAATAGTCACCTTCGAGGGTATGTTCATACATTCTATGACTGGCAAATGCATCTAAATGGAGTTTGCAGAAATCTTTGCACGTGCTGTAAAAACAACCCTATTCGTATGTATAGAGCTGATTTTTCACTCAGACGTTTCTTATATATCCTTTCTAAGCCATACTGTGTTAAATGCAGACATCTCTTATTGTTAGAATAGAAGTAGGAATATTTAAACACTCCAGACTGCTAAGACCATTTAAATTCATTGAGCATTCTTAGTATTACTCAGTGTAGCAATGCTTTAAACATTTAGTCCATTTAGTGTAAGCACTACAAAGATGTTGCCAAGTCCAATTTTTGGTTTTCATTGATGTGTGACTGTAGGGTCTTGTCAATGTCTTGGATCACAAAAGTTTTATCAGGCACATTGTCCATATGTTTATAGACCCCCAGTTATGTATGTTTCCCTATAACCTGATAAATGCATTATGTTGTAGGTAAACGCGCCTTGCATCAATCTGTAACTTGTTAAACTACATTGCAGAAGCACAAATAACTTACAGGATGTCTTTTCTGCTATTTCTATAACTAGCTGTTCTGTAAGACAAGATTCACTTATGCTTTGGAGCTCTGTTCAGACAAAAAAAACTGAGCTGGGCAGTGGACTGACTTGCAATATTTTTTTCTGCTCATTTCCCATTATTTTGACAGATTCTCCTTAAGGGAGCTCCAACACAGATGTAAAGCATAACCTAAGACCTAGCCCTAAACAGCTGTAAACCATTCTATACATCCAGTTACTAACAAAGATCCTGGCAGGGTGTGTCATTTTTAGTAAATGTCCAGAGCAGCATATGTTTGCTATGGGGATTTTCTCCTACTCAGGACAGTTCTTAAAATGGAAAGGTATGTCAGCAGAGAGCACTGTTCCAAAAAGAAAACCATTTCCTCTGTAGTATTCAGCAGCTAATAAGTATTGGAAGGATTAAGATTTTTTTAATAGAAGTAATTTACTACTTTCTGGCACCAGTTGATTTAAAATAAAAAAGTTTTCCACGGAAGTACCCCTTTAAAGGAGTACTTCACTGGAAAACAATATATATATATATATATATATATATATATATATATATGTATATGTATGTATATGTATGTATATGTATGTATATGTATGTATATGTATGTATATGTATGTATATGTATGTATATGTATGTATATGTATATATATGTATGTGTATATGTATATATATGTATGTGTATATGTATATATATGTATGTGTATATGTATATATATGTATGTGTATATGTATATATATGTATGTGTATATGTATATATATGTATGTGTATATGTATATGTATATGTGTATATGTATGTATGTGTATATATGTATGTGTATGTATGTATGTGTATGTATGTATATGTATATATGTGTGTGTGTGTGTATTTTGTTAATCAACTGATGCCAGAAAGTAACAGCTTTGTGAATTACTTCTATTGAAAAATCTTGAAAAAATGTAAGACAATCAACAAAATCAACTGGATTCCTAAACCCTAATTAATTTTTTATTTATTTATAAAAAATGTTTTTAAATCAACTGGTGCCAGAAATGTAAACAGATTTGTAAATTACTTCTATTTAAAAATGTTAATCCTTCCAGTACTTACCAGCTGCTGTATACTACAGAGGAAGTTCTTTTCTTTTTGAATTTCCTTTCTGTCTTACCACAGTGCTCTCTGCCGACACCTCTGTCCATTTTAAGAACTGTCCAAGGTAGGAGCAAATCCCCATAGCAAACCTATCCTGCTCCGGACAGTTCCTAAAATGGACAGAGGTGTCAGCAGAGAGCACTGTGGTCAGACAGAAAGGAAATTCAAAAAGAAAAGAACTTCCTCTGTAGTATACAGCAGCTGGTAAGTACTGGAAGAATTAAAATTTTTAAATAGAAGTAATTTACAAATCTGTTTAACTTTCTGGCACCAGTTGATTTAAAAAAAAAATAATTAATAAATAAATAAAAAATTAGGGTTTAGGAATCTAGTTGATTTTGTTGATTGTCTTAAATTTTTTCACATAATTTTTTTTCTCTCGAACAATAATAAAGTGCACTGTACAGTGGTGAAACTTGCCACTAACAACCATTTGCTCTTAACAGATTTTCATTGCATGCTATTAGAAATGCCAAATGTATTCCTTATGACATTGGGCTGCACAATTTTAGCAAATAAGGCTTTATTCACATCTGCATCTTAGATTACACCAGGAGCTTTCTTCTTAATAGATACTTTCATAAATCCTGGGAAAAATAGTGTAGCACACTGAAAACCATACATACCCTATTAAAGTCAATGGAGTCGTCGCACAATATCTGTGTCCGGCACTGCCATTTTTCTACTCCTGTGTCTGAGTGGAATAACTGAAAAAGTTACACTGATGTGCACCAAGCCTTAGATATTGGTGTATGCGTGTGTATACATGTGTGTGCATAAATATATATTCCTTGCTGAGTTAACTTGCTTCTCAGGATCATTATTTGTGCGAATTGTGCCGCATTGATTCGTGTCCATGTAAAAGTACAGTATTAGAATTAAATACAGAAGTACATGTTTTTGCTAAACATAACCTACCTTAGGAGTTTCGTTAAGTAAAATGGTTGTCTGACTGTTCTAAAAGTAAAAAAAATTGTCACCTGCAACCTGTCAGTGAAAATGTGCCATACCGACACAAGACCAATGTAGACAATCACTGAACTCAGCATTTGCATATCATATTTAAAGCACGGACATACTGCCATGGTTTTTCCATACTGGCAACCTGTAAACAAAGGCCAGTGAGTGGCTATGGAGCATCTATGCTGGAATAATAGGAGTTTAAAGAATACTAGTTATACTTAAAGAGTAACTATGATATGAATAAACTTTTGATGTGTTCTTCATGCATGTCAAAAATGTATATTGCACCAGATCATGCTCCTAACATCCCCTGCGATCACAAGTTAAAAAGAATGATGCATTTCTGTCTCTAGGGGCATTGCAGGAAAAAAGTTTCAGTTTAGCTAGGTTGTGGTTGGGGTCCATCTTGTTTATATTACAGCAGTTCCTTTCCTCTCAGATCGGCCTTAAAGGAATACTCCGCCTCTAGATCCCTATTCAAAGCATAGGTGGGGACCCCTGCGATCTCTGCTGCGGCACCCCAGACATCTGGTGCACGGAGCGAACTTCGCTGCATGCCGGATGACTGGCAATGCAGGGCGGAGGCTTGTGATGTCACGGCCACGCCCCCTTAATGCAAGTCTATGGAAGGGGGTGTTTGTTTTCCTCCTCCAAGTAAAATTGTGAGACAAACATCTAGTACTGAAACTATTTAAAATGTATTAACAAGTGTTTTATCCATGGCTTTACAAATTCTGGGAATTTTACATCTCTAGTGCTGCCACTTACTTTACCTGGCTGTAATTCGCAATTGCAGAGGGTCTCTAGAGTGAGACCCTTTTGCTATCTAAACTTTTTATCCCGACTGGACATCGTGTCAAAAGTTTTTGCAAATGTTAGTAATAGTAATTTTAATAATTAAATATTATTCAATCAAACTGACCAAATAGCAAAGGGTTCCTTATCTCTGATTTGCACATCTGTCTCCCTGCAGTGCACCCGGCAGATTCTCTCCGAGAAGCTAGGACGTGGCTCAAGAACTGTAGACCTGGAATTAGAAGCACAGATAGAAATTCTGAGAGACAACAAAAAGAAGTATGAACATGTTTTAAAGCTGGCTCAGACACTCTCCTCACAGCTATATCAGATGGTGCAGACCCAGAGACAACTGGGAGATGCCTTTGCAGACCTCAGCTTAAAGTCTTTAGAGTTACATGTAAGTGTACCTGATTTGTGTGCCGTTATTTTCAATACATATTCAGCAGCATAACAAGTAAAAAAAATGGAAAGTGCTTTATGAGAACTGGGGTTAAAATAATTTACTTAAACAACATTATAAAGGAGTACTTCACTGGAAAAGTAACAAATTTGTAAATTACTTCTATTTAAAAATCTTAAACCTTCCAGTACTTGCTGCTGTATGTTCCGGAGGAAGTTCTCTTCTGTTTAAATTTCCTTTCTGTCTAACCACAGTGCTCTCTGCTGACACCTCTGTCCATGTCAGGAACTGTCCAGAGCAGGAGAGAA
Organism: Hyla sarda; assembly: GCF_029499605.1. Lineage (NCBI taxonomy): Eukaryota > Metazoa > Chordata > Amphibia > Anura > Hylidae > Hyla > Hyla sarda. The sequence continues at coordinate 141,959,000 of NC_079189.1, read as the reverse complement.
TCCCCATAGCAAACCTATCCTGCTCTAAACAGTTGCTAAACTGGACAGAGGTCTAGGCAGAGAGCACTGTGGTCAGACAGAAAGGAAGTTCAAAAAGAAAAGAACTTCCTGTGCAGCATATAGCAGCTGATAAGTACTAGAAGGATTAATGATATTTACATAGAATTCATTTACAAATCTGTTTAACTTTCTGGTATCAGGTGATTTAAAAAAATATGTATAAAAAATTGGGTAGATGGTAACAAAAATGGAAAATGCATTTGTGTATATAGAAAAATGCCTTTGTGTGTATGTGTACATATATATCTCCCAGTAGATAGACGATACGCGGTTGTTTGCATGTTTCATATTGACAGCTGCTGTAGCCCCTTAACACTGTAGCAAGCCAATGAGCCCACCTTGAAATCCCTGCACTTTACATGCATATTACATGAAACAATAACCCTTTATCACCCTTGATCATGAAAGTTAATCCTTTTATGAGGCATCTAAAAGTTTCTCTTGCGTTAGGTGCTTCTGGCGGCAAAAACAAAACGACTTTCCATAAATCTTAAATACATCTAATACACCCTGTTAACCCCGCTTAATTGATGACATTTGTGGGCTCTATTAGCATGTTGTCTTATATAATTTTGTTGTGTAATGTACTAGTACAGTTTGTGTTTTCAGTACTTTGGATCAGTTTGTACTGTACATTCAGGCACACTCCTCCAATGCTTTAGTTATATAAAACGTTGCTGAAGCAAAGGACAGTCTTTCTTCTAATCTGGTCTTTCTTGATCTTAGTCACTTTCCTTGAAAGCAATTAAATGAGATGAATTTATAAACTTGTTGAACCAGTTTTTACCTCTACAGGTTTATAGATTTTTTTTTTTCCCCATAATTTAATATTGTACTTTTACCTAGGTGCAGGGTGGTTTGACTTTAGCTGCCTTATTTTGGGGTGGTACATGTTTCTTTTCATATAACTCTGTGGGACTATGTATCTGCTTGTAATATGCTGCTTGTGTGCGTATATATTATAATGTAAGGTGAGGGAGAGAGGTAAGACCCTACATCTCGTATGCTTTTTGTTAAAGGGGTTATCCACCATAAGGTGATTTTAGTACGTACCTGGCAAGCAGTAATGGACATGCTTAGGAAGGATCTGCGCTTGTCTTGGGGCTAATTGGCTATGTTGTGAGATTACCATAACACTGTGGCTAGCTTTTTGTGAACTGGTATTTCCTGTTTCAGTTTTCTTTTTTTTTTTTTTTTTTACTACAAATCCGATAATTCCATTTTCCTCCCTCCCACACATCAGCCACCCCACCCATTAAAACATAAATGAGCTGCATCCATTCAAAAGATCTGTGATTTTCAATCAGGATTCCTACAGCTGTTGCATTAGTTGCCGATTGATCGCTCCACCCATTGATGCAGATAGGCTTCCTGTCATCAGCTGACTAGTGAGTCCGGTCTCGGCTGTATTGCAAGCTGGGAAAATCTGAGACAAGTCATTTTGTATGCTGTTAAAAATAAATCTTGGGGTGAAAATCACATAAGAATTTGGAGGATACCGTCACACACTGGTATAGACACTATATTATGACCTACACTAACTTTAAAGCCCCTGTAGCATAGTCCAATAATAAAAAAAAATCCTGGAATACCCCTTTAATATTCTGAAGTATGCCTTAGTGTTGTGCCTATGGGTGGAATATAACAACATAGTCTACTTTTGACGTTTACATTTGCTCTGCTTCATATTAGTATACAATTTCTTCATGGCCTAGAATAGCATAGTCTACCAGACTATTCTGTCCCACAAATAAATGTCTGCCATTGGGAAGCAGGTTATTGTAGTCCCAAGTTGACTGTCTTTGATCTATTCAACCGCAATATAGGTCAGAATACATTTTTATGGTGGTAATAGATGTAAACAAAGCCTTAATCCCTATTCACATCAGGGGCTATATTAACTGTGTATATATTGGAATACTTTAAAAAAGTGTATCCTGCTACATAGACTTTAATAGACCAAGTGTGATCTACAATGTACTACATTTGGTTTGTTTTACAAGCATATACGTTTTGTGTGGCCAAAATAGTAATATTCTTTCAGCATAGTACTACTGCAGGGATGATGAAACTGATGTAGTGACTATTCTGGACTGGGCTGATCTCGCCCACTTTCCACTTATCAGAATGATTGCTTATTGTCCTGCTGTGCATGTCCTGTTTTTAGGCTCGTTTCCATAGTGATCTGAATGCTATTCACTGGCCTTGTGCATCATCATCATCATCACTGTTGTACCTGAAGCTCTCCTCTTTGCTTGTTTTGCTTTACCATGAGATGATTTGACATTTGAGTAGTCCTTTGATCGTGTATAATTGCCGCCAGCCCACCCCTTGTTATTGTTCCCATTGAGTGTCTTACCATCCTGATGACATCATTGTCTCTGATCTTGCTTTTATATAACAAATTCTCGGCATGTACATGATCTGCTTGTTTCGTGTTCTATTTTCAGTACAAATGCTGATAGCTTCACTAAATAGCAACTTATGTTGAAATGCATCTCTTCCTGACATTTGAGCTGGATCTGGCATCTGTGAAGTTGTTGTATTGTCTTCATTGCTATTCTGTCCGATGTCTCTCTATGGCATATGTGTCTCTGTCCATCTGTTATGTCATCTATAATATCTCTCACATTCCACAATGTTCTGCAGGGAGTGCACTTTTATTGGGCCCTGTCCCTAACAGTGCTCAGTCTGATTCCATTAATGCGACCAAGAATTTTGTATATTATGCATTTTTGATGGAACACTCCCAGCTACATGGTTAAAGGGGTACTCCGGTGAAAACCTTTTTTTTTTTTAAATCCACTGGTGCTAGAAAGTTAAACAGATTTGTAAATTACTTCTATTAAAAAATCTTAATCCTTCCTGTACTTATTAGCTGCTGAATACTATAGTGGAAATTCTTTTCCGTTTGAAACACAGAGCTGTCTGCTGACATCACGAGCATAGTGCTCTCTGCTGACATCTCTGTCCATTTTAGGAACTGTCCAGGTTAGAAGAAAATCCCCATAGTAAACATATGCTATTCTGGACAGTTCATAAAATGGACAGAGATGTCAGCAGATAGCTCTGTGTTTCAAAAAGAAAATAATTTCCGCTGTAGGATTCAGCAGCTAATAAGTACAGGAAGGATTAAGATTTTTTAATAGAAGTAATTTACAAATCTGTTTAACTTTCTGGCACCAGTTGATTTAAAAAAAAAAAAAAAAAAGTTTTTCACCGCAGTACCCCTTTAAAGCATCAATAGCTTTTGATCAGGTGGTTTTCTTTGCATTTCATGTATATTTGCTATATGGAACAGCACAGACTGCTGAGCTATCCCGTAGATCAGTTTACAGCAAAAGAATGATACTGAGAGACTTACTTTAACATGTGAGTCTATGTATGACTGTTCCTTCAATAAACATTGTGAAATACAAAAATAAAGAGAATAATAAAGGCTTTTTTTAGGGTATATTTACATAAGAGCGCATCCGCAACATATTTAACACCGTGGATGCACTGCCAGCACACACAGAGTTACGGCAGAGCAATCTCCCTGCTGCTGCCGCGGCCATAGCCCTGTGTGTGTGTCTGCTCGTATCTGCGGATTTCCTGCTGGCAGTCACAAGCGGGGACACAGAGCTACGACAGCAGCAGCAGGGAGATTGCTCTGCCGTAATTTGCTGCGGATTCGCTCCCCTGTGAATACACCCTTACACTGTATTTCTTTGTGACATTCTACATCTTGATGCATTTTAGGAAGAGTTTGGATACAATGCAGACACTCAGAAACTTCTTGCCAAGAATGGAGAAACGCTTCTGGGGGCCATCAACTTTTTTATTTCCAGTGTAAATACTCTAGTTAACAAGACAATTGAAGACACCCTTATTACTGTCAAACAGTATGAGACAGCCAGGTAACAAAACTGAAAACTTTTTTGTTGTTCAACTTTGTAAGTTATGTTTGCAAACATTTTCTTTTTTTAAGGTACTCTTAATTTAAATCTACATATTGCCTTTTGTAAATAAATCAAAACAGTGTTTTGCAACATGAGGCCACTCCAGCGCAATGTTTTATTTCCCTCCAAAAATAAGCATGTTGAGGGTAAATGACTGCCCTGCCCCCATCCACCCTTAACGGACACTTCGTTTTCCTGATAGGACAACGTTTCCAGGCTGCTCTCCAGCCAATTCACACTGGGGTCTGTGTGTGGAACAGAAGTCACTTTCTTAAAGGGGTACTACAGCTATCATTCCCACTCCCATAGACTTGCATTGAGGGGGCGGGTCGTGATGTCACACGGGGGGCGAATTTGTCACATTACTCCGGCCCCATGGTCGTGAAGCTTCAGACTCTGAGCCTCCAGAGCTGAGTGCAGCTCATACAGGTGAGTGCTGCATGACAGATTGCGGGGGACCCCAGTGGTGGTACCCTTGTTATCAGACATCTTATCTGTAATACTTTGGATAGGGGATAAGATGTCTTAGGGTCATGAGTACCCCTTTAATGTAATTTTGAGACTCCCTGAGTGTATCATAGATTTACACTGGACACATTACTTCCAGTGCGCACAGCATGCGCCGCGTGAATTGTCAGTGTTGTGGAACCTTGAGCTGGCATCTTTTATCCTGTTGTGAAAATAGAACTCCCAGTAAGAGTGGGGAACAGGGCAGCTGTTTGTCCTCACCATGCGGGGAGGGGAATATTAAGTTTGCACTAGGGTGTCACTTTTTAAAGGGAATCTGACAGCAGCGTCACCCAGACTAACCTTAATACACAAGTTAGTAGTGTGGGGGAAGCTGTTTCGAATGCAGTATACATTAAATCCATTCAGCCGTTCATCTGTAGTAAATAGAAATCCAAATATGTAAATAAGGCTCTGTGAAATGGAGGCGTTCTTTAGCTTGTGTTGGCAATGAGTCTCCGGCCCAGTACTCCAGCTCCATTCATCTTTTGTTTCTCTGCACATCTGCCTGATGACCAACAATAAATATAGGAAAACAGTCCTACTAGGCTGGGGATGAAGGTAAAAATATAAGAATATAAAAGAGAATAAGAGGAATAAAAGAGAGTAAGAATGAAGTAAAGAGATGGTGTCCAATGATAAAATAATATTTAATAGGTACATGCACAGTCTTCAGCAGGGCCCTTGCCTCAGACTGTCAATAAATAAAAATGCTATAAAATAAGCTAAAAGATTAATGCAAAAATATTTATACAGTATTTCTCATATAAGAATGATCATGCAATACTAGGTGCTACCCCTTGGGAAAGGTCAGGGAAGATTGGACATTCGGCAATTTAGGCACTTAAAGTGCTGCAGGTGCTGGAGCTAGTATAGTCTTTCCACAGTTAAGTCACTTGATATAGTCATTGTTTTATCTGCAAAGACAGCTACGTGTCTGGATTGTAATAATATCAGTTGAAAGTATTTGGTGGCAGAATTTTTGCAGAGCTGGAGGCTCCCTTTTTTTTAGGCCACTTTACCCTGTTGGCACAGGGCTAGGTGTAAGCGGTCTCAAAGCTGGGGGTTTACTGTTGTATAATCTGTTGCTCTGTTTAATAGCCTCAGAACCTCGCTACCACCAACTGTGCGGGGACCAATGTGCGGGTTTCTGAGCGCAATGATGTTAGACACAATAACACAGAGAGTTCACAATTTGTAATCCTTCAGAACCTCGCTAGTGCCCGGCGGCGCGGGGAAAAGTGCATGGGGTTCCGTATGAGCTGGGATGTGGCACTATGTGCCTCTTACCGGCTTCTTTTCTGTAGCTAGCCAGCGGAGCGGGGGATGGATCCTGATGAATTTTCGAATCCGTGCAGAAGATTCCTAGGTTTAAAGTCCTCCTTTGTGTCCACAAGTAGGGGTGAGGGTAAGAGTGTTCTCGGGCTAGACGCGTTTCAGGGAGCCTTGTCCCCTTTTTCAATAGCAGTGAGCCTGCAATAGCCTGATGTACCAAGTCCCAGATCACTTTATCTCCTGGATGAATATTTATCCAGTGGGCAGTGGGCGAGAGATTCGTTGCTAATACTGTACATGCTAAATAACATGCATGGATTCCACCGAGAGCCTCATTTGCATATTTGGATTTCTATTACATAGGATTACAGAAGAATGGGTCCACAGAAGGTATATACTGTGTTTAAACGTGTATTCAGATTACTGTGGGTGGTTGCTGTCAGATTTTCAGATTTTAAAGCTAGGTACACTCTAATGACAAGAAATTCCATCCAACTACTATCAGTTATATATAAAATAAGGCTATGCTCATGCTGCTGCCAAGGGAATCTGTGTGGAGACTGTCAACAGTTCATCAGATTTGATGGGAAGAATGGTGCAGCATGCAGCACTGTACTTTTCTTGAAAATGAGTAGACCCCATTTTAAGTTGATGAAGACCGTTGAGTGGGATTGGTGTACAGACACCAGATCAAATCCCTCCCCCAATAACAATGTAACCAACTTAAAAAGGAGGGTATTGATAAAAGCAGGTGACTCAGGGGCAGGAACATGCAGGACTGCTACATTACGAGGAGAGTGCGCTTCTTGAAATGGGCAGGTATAAGCACATTGGATCATAAGTCAATTCCATAGCAAAAGATAGCCCATCATTGTTAGATCAGTAGGGGTCTGACTCCTAGCACCCCTGCCAGTTGCCCCTGCCCAGTTCTTCAATGTTAACGTGCGCTCTGTACCTCCAAATACTGTACTATTGGAGACATTGCAAGGTACTGCAATTGTCCCATTGACTTGAATGGGGCAACAGTGAGCACTGCAGCTTCTTATTATATGGCAATTGCTGATACAAAGCACATGCTGACACTAAGGAGCCTCAGCTGATTGGCAGAGGTGTCGGGAGTTTTGCCAACAATCCTCAAATTGTTAGATATTGTAGTTATATAACTCTCCATAGCTGATTGGTCATATTTCAGTATGTTCTCATCTGTACAGCAGTTATCACATTTTATTGTTAGCCCTTATTCATACATTACAGACTTGGTGTTTAGTTAGTTGTTATGCTTACACAATGGGGGGAATTCATCATTGGTCTAACCCGGGTTTTGTGGTTTACATTTGTCTCAGAGTTGCTCTCAGATGCTGTTTTGAGACTTTTCTTTGCGACTTTTGCTTTAGAAGGTTTTTCTAAAGGAACACACCAAATCATGATTTCAGGTGATATCATGCAGTGGTAAGGAATTCATGATGTGCCACTTTACAATTTGTCGCAACTGCGCTTAATAAGACACAAATCTACACCAGCCTTTACTTGGCTTACAAAACTGACTGCTTAGAGCATTATTAAAAAGTTGCACATTTTGTTGCACAGGATAAAACGTCGCACAAAAAGTCGCAGAGAGGAACCATACAAAGTGGTGTACAGCACCAGGTTCATCACAGGCCCTGCACCATGCAATGGATCTGGTGCAGGTAGACAGTTTCCACCACTTGAATTAATGGGGTAAAAAACGTTCACCTACACCACTCTTGATGAATACCCCCCAGTGAGTATAGTTTATCTAGGTGTTTGTGGAACAGTACAGTTTATTTTCAGTATGTTGTAATGTTGTTTTACGTGGGTCATTGCATTACACACACAATGTTATTGGTGGCGTTGGTCTTGCTGTGTACACTATAATTGCACATTATGAAATGTTTTATATGATCAGATAATTGTTGTTGATATATTCTGTAGCTGCTTCAGGACCGCACATGTCCCTTCTTGAATAATTCTGTGCATCCGAAGCTTCTATTAAATCTAGGATCATGTTGGGCAGGATGTGTAATCCTACTATTGTCATTCTGTTAACTAGAGCGAACAGAGGTATATACTTAGAGATGCGCACGGCTGTCCTCAATATTTATTTTATGTTTTTTATTTTTTTTTATTTTTTTATTTTTAAATCCATGTACTTAGCCACACACATAGGGTCTTGATTTGCACTGGTAAACTATGCAAATTTGAGGCTGCAGCTTTTTGGTGTGGATTTTATTGATTTAAAATAGAAAATCCGTATCATAGGATTATGGAAAAAACAATCTGCACCGTTGGTCAGTGGGTCCCATCCACTTTGCTCCTTATAAAATACACAGTGGATTTTCCGCACGAAAATCCACTGCAGAAAATTTGCAGCATGTACGCCACATAGGGACATATAATAAAACTGTTTTGCTGCACTTCCCTCTCGCTGCATTTCATTTATATGTAGAACTTACACTACATAAGATAAAGCATTATTAAGTGAGCAGCCTGACTCCTATAAGCATCTGTACAGCAGTCTACCTGGCCACTTGATTCTCTCTGCTGATATTTATTATGGGGTGCCAGCTTTTTCCTGTGTCGTCAGAGTTAAATTAACTATTTCTGTGTTTTCCACTTAGGGTATATCTATCACTTGAAAAAACTTTTGGGATTTTGTAAAGACAGGTCAAAAGTTTTGACCCGTGGCAATTTGTGTTCAGACCCCCCCACAATTGCTAGAAGGGGCAGGGAAAAGCTCAAGGCTGAGCACAGTTTCTTCCTGCTCAGTGCACATAATTCAAGACAGGCCATAGATTTATTAAAGGAATCTGTCCCGATCGAATAGACAGAGCACTAAGCACTTCTCTTGGCTTGTTCTAATGATCGTGGGGGGTCTGAATACCAAGACCTTCACTGTTCAAAATGTCTCTACAACATGTCAACATTTTTTGGAAGAGACTGGGCCCATTAATGTAATTTCGACTGTTTTACCTTTCCTTCTCCATTATAACCAAATTCATCATTTAATAATTTGGATGAGATATTTAGAACCTGATTCCATAGGCACCCAGATTGACTTCCAGTGTGGTGATGTGGTGTGGATGGCTTTGGGTGTGTTACAACACTGTAACATAAAAAGGTTCCTGGATGCTGTAGGTAATACAAAGTTTCTTCCTTTACAGAGCTGCAGTGATGTAACATTTTGTTCAGCTGCTCCCCTTAAGTCAATGCAAATCCATTGGGTTAAAATAAACAAAGTCCCAGAAAAGCCCTTAAAGGGGTTATCCAGGAAAAAACTATATATATATATTCCAGAAAGTTAAACAGATTTGTAAATTACTTCTATTAAGAAATCCTTTCAGTACTTATGAGCTGCTGAAGTTGAGTTGTTCTTTTCTAAGTGCTCTCTGATGACACGTGTCTCAGGAACTGCCCAGTTTAGAAGCAAATCCCCATAGCAAACCTCTTTTACTCTGCCGTTCCCGAGACAAGCAGAGATGTCAACAGAGAGCACTGTTGCCAGACAGAAAACAACAACTCAACTTCAGCATCTGATAATTATTGAAAGGATTAAGATTTTTTAATAGAAGTAATTTACAAATCTGTTTAACTTTCTGGAGCCAGTTGATATAAAAAAAAGTTTTTTCCTGGAATACCCCTTTAAAAGTGCTATACAGTGTTATATAAGTAAACCTATTATTTTCTTTTCTTTAGGAAATAGAGGATCGAAGTGCATTTGTTCTCAGCAAAACTTTTATTTTCACCAAAGAAATCATTAAAGGGATTGTGTCTTAAAGACATCCATTTTAAATGGAAGCGAGCATGGTGATCATATTGCAGATTGTCTTCTTCACTAACCACATGGCTATCACTAGTTTTTACCAGGGACTGCAGTGTTTGGCCAGTCATTTCCACTTCATTGCCCACTGCATTGGGTTTAAATGAATGGCTGTCTATGTAATGCAATGCAGGCTAGGTAAGCCAAAGCAGGAGCCATTCTAAGGGCCCATTCTCACAGTGGAATTTCCACCCAAATTGGATTCTGATGCTTAGTTTGCACTTCAGAACTTCTGACGCAGAATTGAATTCTGGCGGAAGATTAACCCTCTTCCGGCGGGATCCGCTCAAGTTCCGCATCTGTGCTGTAGTGAATAGGATGAGGCTTACTGTGTGCAGCAAACTGCTGTAAGTGGAATCCGCATGAAAGTTCTGTACAGAATTTCCGTGTGTAAACAGGGCCTTACTGAGATGTCCTAAAGGGAGGTCTTGAGTTATATATTTAATTTTATTGGTCGACCACGGCGAGGCCTTTTTGAGTGGAACATGTTATGTGAAACTGCTGTATGGTCTTGCCCACCTTGCTGTAGCTTAGTTTCAGGGTTCTGACAATCTTGTTATAACCTAGGCCATCTTTATGTAGAGCAACAATTCTTTTCTTTCTGTGCACTCACTACTTTACATTGTAGCAGACGGTCATTTCTTTAGTGTTGTCATATGAAAAGCTAGATAAGATATTTACAAAAATGTGAGGGGTGTAGTTACATGAGAAACAGTATAAAGTGTTATGTAAAACCCCTTATAGTAAACAAACTTTATGGTACTTGACGCATCAGGACGTACATTTATATCCTATACATGAATCAACCTGCTGGTAATGGCTGACATAAGACACGCCGACGTCAATACTGATCACAGCATCTGCGGCAATGTAGCATGACCGCAGGGATCTGATCAGCCAAGATGGCCGACGAATGTCCACTTACCTGCCTCCGCTGCTCTCCTGGCGTCGTCTTCTCTGGTTTTCCTTTTAGCAGGCAAGAGAAGAGAATCGCCGATACTTAATTACTCATATGCATAGCACTAAACAGTATTATCAATCTGACGATTCCTATAAATAGTCCCTTATAGGGACATAAAAAGTGAAAAAAGTAAAAAAATATAAAAATAAAATAAAGCCAATAAAAATTAAAAATACCCCTTTTTCCCATTTCGCCCCAAAAATCGTAAAAAATAAATAAATTAAGGAACATATTTGGTATCAGCACGCGCATTTTTTTCACATCACATTTCAAAAATATTTGAATAAAAAGCGACTAAAAAGTCATAATAAAACAAAATATATAGATAAAACTACAGATCACAGCACAAAAAATAAACCCTCATACAGCCCCATATGCAGAAAAATGAGAAAGCTATAGGTGTTTTAATAGGGCAATTTTAAACATTTAGGGAGAATTTATCAACAGCTTGATTGTTTTTTTGCGGTGAAAAGTCGCATCCTCCTTCCGTGCAACTTTTTTGAGACTTTTCACTGCACCGCAGATTCCTTAGAAATAGCTGTTGACAGTCAAATCTGTGTTAGTTATGCAGTGGTCTGGAATTTATCATTGAGACTTTTTGGGGAAAGTCACAATCACCCCAAAAAGTCGCAAATCACCGCCAGGTCCGACCTGGCTTACAAAAATGCCTGTGGAGAGCGTTTTAAAAAGTCACACAAAAAGTTGCAGCTGTGACTTTGTGCGACTTTTGTAAAGCTCCACTCCCCGGCCACCTGCCTGCATCTACCAGTTACCCACTAGCTGTTGCAACTACAACTGCCGGCATGCCCTTACATTGAGGACATGCTGGGAATTATAGTTGCAACAGCTAGCGGGTGGGTGATCGATGCGGGCGGGAGGCCGAGGAGCAGAGCTGGCTGGCTCCCGGAAATATGAAACTACAGTGCTGTAATTTAATTTTTTCCGCCTGGAGCCATGACTGTTCCGGGCGGGAAATATTAAATCACAGTGCTGTAATTTCGTATTTCTGTGAAACCGCCAGCTCCGCTCCCCGGCCACCCGCCCGCTACCTGTTGCAACTACAACTCCCAGCATGTCCTCTAAGTAAGGCCATGCTGGGATTTGTAGTCTTGCAACAGCTTGTGGGCGAGTGGTAGATGTGGGCAGGTGGCCGGGGAGCTGCTTAAATTTTAACACCAGGGTGCCTCCAGCTGTTGCTAAACTACATCTCGCATGATGGGAGTTGTAGTTTAGCAACAGCTGGAGGCACCCTTTTCCTATACTACAACTCCCATGATGAGAGTTGTAGTTTAGCAACAGCTGGAGGCACCCCAGGGGAGAGCGCTATAAATGTACTAACCTGTTTTTCGTGGGTTTTTTTTCATGTATCCTGTGACTACTTCAGATTTGATGGACTACGTTGATGAGCAGTGTTTTTTTATGTTTAATATTAATAAAATGGTTAACGAGGGCTTGTTGGGAAGTGTTTTTTGGAATAAAAGTTCTTAAAACTTGTGTATTTATTTACTTTACAGGCTTAGTAGTGGAAGCCGTCTTATAGAAGGAATGCATTACTAAGCCGGGGCTTAGTGTTGCCACCAAAAACAGCTATTGCTATCCCCCAATTATTACCTCTGTACCCACCGCCCCAGGAGTGCCGGGAAGAGCTGGTACCCACAAGCCCGGAGCGTCAAAAATGGCACTCCTAGACCAACAGGCTGGCGTTATTTAGGCTGGGGAGGGCCACTAATAATGGTCCTTGCCCACCCTTGTAACATCAGGCTGTTGATGCTTGGTTGGTATTTGGCTGAGAATAAAACTAGGGGAACAACACTTTTTTATTATTATTAAATTATTCATGAAAAAATTTGTGTGGGGTTCCCCATATTTTAATTCTCAGCCAGATACCAACCAGGCAGCACCAGCCTGACGTTACCAGGGTGGGCGAGGACCATTGTTACTGGCCCTCCCCAGTCTAAAGAACGCCAGCCTGTTACCGCGTAGGCCCAGGAGCGCCATTTTTGATGCTTCTGGCCTGTTGGTAATGGCTCTTTCCAGTACCCCATGGCGGTGGGTACCTGGGTAATAATTGGGGTTTAGTGCCAGCTGTAGTTGGGGCTAACGCTAAGCCCCGGCTTAGTAATGGACTCGGTCTATAAGACTGTTTTCACTTCTAAGCCTAGTAAAGGAAATTTAAAAAAAACCACATGTTTTAAAAACTTTTATTCCAAAAATCACTTCACCACAACCCTCCCCCCCCAACAGACACACACACACACACACACACACACACACACACACACACACACACACACAAGCCCTCATTAACCATTTTATTAATATTTAACAAAAAAACACGGGTCAACTATGTAGTCCACCGAATCCGAAAAGGTCGTCTGCATACACGTATCTGAAATGAGAAGAAAAATACCATGAAAAATAGGTTCGTACATTTAGTGGGAAAAAGAAGTAACCTATGAGAGATAAATAAATAAAAAATATATTATATATATCACATGCTCTGCACTATGTAATACATTTGGTGCACGTACACATTTCCAACACCAGGTGTAAAAAAAAAAAAAATAAATACAAAACTACAACTCCCAGCATGCCCTGACAGTGAGGACATGCTGGGATTTGTAGTTTTGCAACAGCTGGAGAGTCATAGTTTGGGAATCGTTGCCCTAACATGTCTCTCTCTATATGGTACACAACTAAAACTCCCAGCTCCTCCTGCGTTTAATAAATGTGAATGAGCCCCTCCCTCTGTTCTCATTGTACAAATAAAAAAAATTTAAAACAATGAAATATATAAACGTATTTGGTATCCCCATGGGTGGAAATATCTGAACTATTAAAGTAAAATGTTAATGATCATGTGCTGTGAACAACGTAAGTGTGAAAAGTACAAAATTGCTAATTTTCTGGTCACATCATATCCCAAAATCACAGCAACAAAAAGTAACCAAAAGTCAAATATATGCAAAAGTGGTACCGCTAAAAACTACAGATCATGATTCAGAACAATGAGCCCTCATCCCCACACAGCTCTTATCAAAGCCTTTTTTTGAAAGGGACTGTGCTGTGGTAATTTTTCTTAGCTGTGTATTGCACAGACAGATTTATCATATTTGATGTACGTCAGCTAAAGATAAATTGCCCTGATTTTTTTTAAACCCCTTTATTTCTTAACCACTTTATGCATTAAGAACTCTGGGATGCTTTTACCTTTCATTCTGATTCTGAGATTGTTTTTTCGTGACATATTCTACATTAACATAGTGGTACATTTTTGTTATTACTTGCATCCTTTCTTGGTGAAAAATCCCCAAATTTTATGAAAATTTAGCATTTTTCAAATTTTGAAACTCTGCTTGTAACGAAAATGGATATTCCAAATAAATTATATATTGATTCACAAATACAATATGTGTACTTTATGTTGATATCATAAAGTTGACTTGTTTTTCCTTTTTGAAGACATGCGAGGGCTTCAAATTATAGCAGCAATTTTCAAAATTTTCACAAAAATTTCAAAATCTTAATTTTTCAGGGACAAGTTAAGTTTGAAGTGGATTTAGGTGCTTTTCTGTGAGAAATTCCCCATAAATTACCCCATTATAGAAACTCCACCCCTCAAAGTATTCAAAATTACATTCAGTAAGTTTGTTAATCTGAATTTTTTTTTTACACTAACATGTAAAAATCCCCAAATTGTATGAAAATTTAGCATTTTTCTAACTTTGAAACTCTGCTTGTAAGGAAGCAAGGGTTATAGTGAGGCTTAACACCTCACAGGTGTTTGACGACTTTGCGTTGAAGTTGGATGTGAAAATGGAAATTTTTTATTTTTAACACTAAAATGGTTACCCCAAATTTTTCTTTTTCACAAGGGGTAATAGGAGGAAATGGACCCCAAAATTTAGAGCTCAATTTCTCCTGATTAACAAATGCCCCATATGTGGACATTAAGTGCTCTGCTGGCGCACTACAATGCTCAGAAGACAAGGAGCAAAATTTGGCTTTTTGAAAGAGCATTTTGCTGATATGGTTTTTGAGGGGCATGTTGCATTAAGGAAGCCCCCATTGTGCCAGAACAGCAGCAAAAAAAAAAAAAAAAAACACATGGCACACTATTTTGGAAACTACACCCCTCAAGGAACATAACAAGGGGTATAGTGAGCCTTAACATCTCACAGGTGTTTGACAACCTTGCGTTGAAGTTGGATGTGAAAATGAAAAATTAGATTTTTAACACTAAAATTATGGTGTTACCCCAAATTTTTCTTTTTCACAACGGGTAATAGGAGAAATGGACCCCAAATTTATAGCCCAATTTCTCTCGATTAAGAAAATGCCCCATATGTGAAGGTTATGTGCTCTGCTGGTGCACTACAGGTCTCAGAACAGAAGAAGCGCCCTTGGACTTTTGGAATGAGAATTTTGCTGAAATTTGTCAGGAGCCATGTGCATTTACAAACCTCCCATGATGCCAGAACAGCAGAAACTCCCCTCATGTGACACCATTTTGGAAACTAGACCCCTCCAGGATTGTAGCACTGGTTACAGTGAGTACTTACACTTCACAGGTTTTTTGACAGTGGGCCATAAAAATGAAAATAAAGTGATTTTTCACACCTTATTGATAATGTTACCCCAAATGTTTCATTTTCACATGGGGTAATAGGGCAAAAAGCCCTTTAAAATTTGTAGTGCAATTTCGCCTGAGAAAGAAAATACCCCATATGTGGATGTAAAGTGCTCTGCGGGCACACTGCAATGCTCAGAATCGAAGGAGCGCTATTGTTTTTTTTTGAGTGAAAAGTTTGTTGGAATTAGTCGGGGGCCATGTGCGTTTACAAAGCCCCCATTGTGAAAGAACAGCAGTAACCCCACAAGTGACACCATTTTAGAAACTACATCCCCAAGGAACATAACATAGTGAGTACTTACATCTCACATGTTTTTTTGAACAGTGGGCCGTAAAAGTGAAAGAATTGATTTTTAACACTGAATTGCTGGTATTAACCAAATTTTTTTTTGTTTCCCAATTAGTAACAGAAAAAAAGCTCCACAAAATTTTGTAGCCCAATTTCTCCAGAATAAGGAAATACCCCATATATGGCGGTAAAGCACTATGCGGATGCAAAACAGGGCTTAGGAGTGAGACAGCACTGATGAGATTTGAGGCCTAAAGTGGTGCTTCGCACTGCAATGGTTCTGACATAAAATCTAAAAAAATAAAAAATAAAAAAAACGGCAAGTGCTAACTATTTTGAAACTACACCCCTCAAGGAAGGCAACAAGGGGTACAGTGAGTACTAATGCTTCAGGTTTTTTATTGAAAAGTGGGCTATAAATTCAAAATTTTAATTTTTTTTACTCGAGTGCTGGGGATACCCAATTTTTACATTTTCACAAGGGGTAATGGGAGAAATTGGGTTACATATTTTGGAGGGCTTTTTCAAATTTATGGGGTAACGTGTTGGGCAGGCACACAACAAGGCTCAGAAGACATAGGTCTGTTTACATTTGAGGCCTATGGCATATCAGTAGCTGACGATTACATACATTCAGAGGAAAATACAAAAAAGAAACACCCACATGTGATACCATTACAGAAAGTACCCACCCTGAGGAATGGGTATACGGGTAAAGTGGACATTTTGAATGCACAGGTGTTTCCTAAATGTATTTTTTCTTGGAATGGTTGAAGGGTTGCTTTTGAAAATTGCAATTTTCAACCTATGCTCTGCTTCATCTTTCTGGGAACAACTAACGTGACTCCGAATTGTCACTCATGAAGGAGAACTCTTCTCATTTGAGGCAGATGTTTGTTACGGACCTAACAGTTACATACATTCAGAGGAAAATACAAGAAAGGAACACCACATGTGAGCCTATTACAAACAGGACACCCCCTAGAGAAGGTGTGTAAGGGTGAAGTGTAGATTTGGAACAGACGGGTGTTCCCTAAATTTATTTTCCAGGAATGGATGAAGTGTACTATTGGGAGGGTGGGGAATGAAAATTGCAATTTTAATACTGATATGCCAATTATATTCCCAGAATGATGACCCAGAGAATAGCCAAAAGTAAAAATGATGCCTGCCCTAAACCCTATGCTCTGAATCATCATTCTGGGAATGTGATGTGTGTGGCTGTCCCTGTTCTGTTACCTCAAATGCCAACCCCGCTCAGGTGGGGAGAGAGCGCTGCGCATTTAAGGCAAACCCCCAATGCGGTTGACTCTGTGTCCCATGAGCCATGGGGGCACATGCCGCATTATCAGCATAATGCAAACATTTTCGAATGGCCTCGAACCGGGGATGTGCCATGGCCATATTGTAGAGCGGGGTCTGGTAAAGAACGTCCCCACCCTGAAAAAATCCACCCGCCTGAACCCAAAAAAAAACTGCTGATCAGTGATGAATTGCTGACATCGGTGGGACAGGCCGCACACAGAGGGTACGGTCTATCCCCACAGCACAGGCCTGCTACTGGTGGCACGGACTGCCTGTAGGTGCAAAAAATTAAAAAAGCCGCTATAACCTGAAAAAGTACTAAGGGACCGATCAGCGGCGAGTGGGCTTTAGCTAACGGTGGCGGACCGCTCTTTTATAGCTAAGAGGGCCCGGCCACATGTTTAGCAAAGGGGAAAAAAAGTTTGCGCCCCCAAAAAACGCTGATCACTACGGCCGCCCAATTACAGCTATACTGGGGGGTGGCAACAGTGCTGCCCCCCAGTACTGTATGGATGATGATTGGTGGTGTATGTTACACCACCGATCATCATCGTTATCCGGGTCATGGGGTCACATGTGACCCAGAATCGCCGCAGACCGCCGGTGAGTATTTACCGGCAAACTGCAGCGATGAGCTGGGATGCCTGCTGAATGATTTCAACAGGCATCCCGGTCCGGTCCCTGACCGACTAGCATCGGAGACCGGATTTCCCACGGGCGTACCCATACGCCCTACATCCTTAAGGACTCGGATGCAGGGTGTATGCATATGCCCTGTGTCCTGAAGAGGTTAAAAACAGTACAATAAGAGAAAAGCATATAACATGGATATCATTTTAATCATATTGGCCCAGATTTATCAAACTGTGAGAGAAAGTGGAGTGATTTCCTCACACCAACCAATTACAGCTCAGCTTTCACTTTACCAGAGCTTGTTATCTGAGCTGTGATTGGTTGTTGTGGGAAAATCACTCTATTTTTTTCTCACACAGTTTGATAAATCTCCCCCATTGACTGTCAGAATAAAGAAAACATTTTACAGCGTACAGCGTGAATACAAAATCTTGCAATTTGTTAGTTTACTTTTCAATTTCCCCGCACAAATATTTTTTTGTTTTGCCTTATAGTTAATGGTAAAATTTGTGATGTAATTACAAAGAGCAGTTAGTCTCACAAAAAACAAGCCCTCATATGGGTCTGTAGATGGAAATATAAGAGAGTTATGGCTTTTAGAAGATGAGGAGGAAAACCAAAAATTACAAAAGTAAAATTGGCTGGGTCCTTAGGGGGTTAGAGGAGTCTAGTTCTAAGATTGTCTTAAAGGGGTACTCCGCTGCTCAGCTTTCGGAAAAGTTTGTTCCAAACGCTGAGCAAGGGAATACCCCTTTAACTAGTCTTGTTCACACATGGCAGAATTGTTGAATATTTTTGACCAGCACCAATAATACCTACCCTTCAAGTAACACTTAAATTGACAAACGGAAATATATACAGAGAAAAAATGCAGGAATTCTACAGAAATATAATGCATGCAGGTGTGCATGATTATTTTCCATTTGTCGGTAATTGTTTGTTTATAACTTTAGAATTTAGCACATTCAGTGAATAGTATGAATCTCTAGGTGGAACCTACATTCAGATTAATAAATGCTGGAAGGCCTATGATTCAGGTGCCATTTTTAGAATTGGCTACAACTTGACTGTGAATCAAGCTGGTTAATGTGATCCTACTGTATGGCTGTCAGCCCTTCAGTAATTATGCACTGTCTGTGCTGGGTGTGAATTTTAATAGAAGTGCTAAGACTGGGCATGTCCTCAATGAGATATGTTCTGCATTTATTGGATTGCCTTCAAATTTCAGTGTAAACAGGAAGCAATCATGTATTAGTCCACCTTACATTACAGTCATTATGTCTCCTGCTTTTACCTTTTTAATCATTCTTCAACATCAGATTTAAGATTTCATATGTAATATAAAGAAGCCGTAATTTCTTAAAGGGCCATAGTCATGGAACATGGGCGCTGTAAGTGTTGGCTTTAAAGCCTATGAGCGGTTAGAATAGGGTTAATTTATGGCGAGCTGCTGACTGCACCCTCAGCAAGTGGGGCTTCAGCTGTGAAGAGCACAATGGATTCTCATTTTGAGGTGTTTGCAAACTGTTTAAAATCAACATATACAGTGAATGCATGTGCTATAAATTTGGCAATATTTAAAAAACAAAAATAGGTGTGTAAAGAAATTGCAAGGCAAGCACTCACTTTGGCTAATTAGTTGCAGTGCCAGATGAACTGTTCTTTAACCCCTTAAGGACGCAGCCCTTTTTCACCTTAAGGACTGAGCCCTTTTTCACAATTCTGACCACCGTCACTTTACAAATTAATAACGCGAAAACCCTTTTACCGAATATTCTGATTCTGAGATTGTTTTTTTGTGACATATTCTACTTTATTTTGGTGGTAAATTTTCGGCGTTACTTGCATCCTTTTTTGGTGAAAAATCCCAAAATTTCATGAAAATTTTGAAAATTTAGCATTTTTCTAACTTTGAAGCTCTCTAATTGTAAAGAAAATGGATATTCCAAATAAATTTTATTTTTCTTCACAAACACAATATGTCCACTTTATGTTGTCATCATAAAATGGAAATACTTTTGCTTTTTGAAAAAATTAGAGGGCTTCAAAGTAGAGCAGCAATTTTCAAAAATGTCATGAAAATTGCTAAATCTGAAGGGACAGATGTTACAGAACTACAACTCCCAGCATGCCTGGGCAGTCGAGGCATGCTGAGAGTTGTAGTTTGGCAACATCTGGAGGGCTACTGTTTGGGCACCACTGTAACAGTGGTCTCCAAACTGTGACCCTCCAGATGTTGCAAAACTACAACCCCCAGCATGCCCAGACAGCTTTTGGCTCTCTGGGCATGCTGGGAGTTGCAGTTTGGCCCCCCCTAGTGGTTGCCACAGTAAAGATCGATTTACTTTCACTTTCAATTCCCCCCCCACTGTCGATTCCCTACCTGATCAGGATCCTGCAGGCTCCAGCGAAGATCCCAGGTCCCCAGGCATCTTCTCCTGCAGGTACGGCCTCCATCTTCTTTCCAGAGCCCCTTGACATCCAGGGGCGGGCAGAACGGGGGGTTGCCATGGCAACCCCCTGTCCTGCGCTGCCATATGTCAGAACTCCGTTCTGAGTAATGGCAGGGGATAGGAGTAGATCGCAGCTTTGCGATCTCACTCCAATCCTTTAGGCTGATCGGGGTTGTTGCTGACAACTCCTCCGATCAGCCCTATTTTCCGGGTGATCGGGTCACCAGAGACCCGATCAGCCCGGAATTGGAGAAAATGGCATGTCTGAATTGACATGCGATTTTCTCCGATCGCCGACATGGGGGGGTCTCAGGACCCCCCTGGGCGATGTGCCAGGGTGCCTGCTGAATGATTTCAGCTGGCATCCGGCTCCGGTCCCCAACCGGCTAGCGGTGGGGACCGGAATTCCCACGGGCGTATGGATACGCACTGCATCCTTAAGGACTCGGAATGCAGGGCGTATCCATACGCCCTGCATCCTTAAGAGGTTAAACATGCATTTAAAAAACAAAAGTTGGAAATTGAAGTCCTGCCCCTGAGTGCCTAGGAATACTCCTCAAAACAAAACAGTTCCTGAGATTGTCTGATCCATATTAGGACTGGCGTCATGTACAGTATTTTTATTGCTGCTGTCACTAAGTTGAACATGTATTCTGATTCTGTAAAGTAGGGCTGTATAACCTTGTGGGGGGCACATTAAAGGAGTAGTCCAGTGGTGACTCAGTGGTGAACAACTTATCCCCTATCTTAAGGATAGGGGATAAGTTGCAGATCGCGGGGGGTCCGACTGCTGGGGCCCCCTGCGATCTCCTGTACGGAGCCCCGACAGCCCGCGGGAAGGGGGCGTGTTGACCTCCGCACAAAGCGGCGGCCAACACGCCCCCTCAATACAACTCTATGGCAGAGCCGAAGCGCTGCCTTCGGCAATCTCCGGCTCTGCCATTGAGATGTATTGAGGGGGCGTGTCGGCCGCCGCTTCGTGCGGGGGTCGACACCCGCTATCTGGCCGGAGAGCCGGGGCCCCGTACAGAGAGATCGCAGGGGGCCCCAGCGGTCGGACCCCCCTCGATCTCAAACTTATCCCCTATCCTTAGGATAGGGGATAAGTTTTTCACCACTGGACTACCCCTTTAAAAGATGAGAGCTTGTTGAAAATTGTGACACTTCACACCAGATTTGATTCTTATTGCTGAGCCAATGTACGTTGAATTTAATAAGACAAGTCCCAGATGGCTCATTATTCTATCTATATTATATATCGGTATTCTATGCAAATACATGTGAATGATGCTGCTGGTTCTCTATGGAAACAGACTGCACATACAGATTTACTACAGTGTAAACTTAGACTAGACCGTTTAAAATGCACCAAATGTGTCACGGTTTGAAAATCTTGCACATATTTAGACACTGTAGGGAAGATTTATGAAAACCTGTGTAGAGGAAGAGTGGTGCAGTTGCCCATAGAAAACAATCAGATCGCTTTTATTTTTCAGAGGCCTTTTTAAAAATAAAACAAGTGAAAGGATTGGTTACTATGGGCAACTGCACCCCTCTCCTCTACACAGGTTTTCATAAATCTCCCGTGTGTAAGTTTAGGCCACCTATTGGTGGCTTATTTGTAGGCCAAAATTTAACATCAGCAGTTTGCCACATGTGGAGAGCTATTAAAAAAAACTACTGTCATTTCTGTTACACCGATATGAAGTACGCTTTTTTTCTCCTCACATTTTCAAAGGTCTCTTGTGCTGCTTTGAAAATATGTGAGTTCATTATCATGCTTCTTATTTATGTTTTTTTTTTTTTTTTTTTGGAACAAATTTTGTATCCCTGAAAACTCAGGCGAAAGCATCTCACCTGATATTCCATGATTACTAGTGCCCAGACATGTGATGACTGTATAAATATAACCTTTTTAGGGCTTAAATGTGAGTGCAGTTGCAGTAACCAAAAAATATTTGTTTTAAATAACATTTTCCAATAATTTATTTTCCAGTAATTGATTAAATAACACCTTTTCCCAAAAAACTACAGAAAACAAATAGTAGCAAAAAACAACTATTTCTGTGATTTCTACACTAGCAAAAAGCTGGTGGGAAATTTTTAATGCAATATGGACTCCCACCCTTTTAAAATATCATCATGTAAAACATGACATTTACATAGCCACGCCCACTTTTGCAAAACAAGTGTTACTCGTGTTAACCTTGGATCATTCTCATGTAAAACACTTTGTATATCTGATGTAAACTTTTGGAATGACACGCAAAATTTTTTATGTGAAGAGTTTTGACTGACCCCCCCCCCCCCCCCATGGTTTCTAAACGTTTTTCAAAACATAAAGTTTCCCTGGCATTAAAAACAAATTTTTGATATGTGAAAGGGCATAACTATTCGCTCTTCCCCGATCATTCTAATGACAAGAAGGTCTCCGCACTCCTGACTGATCTAAATGTTTTTCATGCCTGTGGTATGTAATTTTTTTTTGTTCTTAAATTACATTAAAAAAAAATTTATATATCTTAAAATTGTGCAGAAGTTGGGCCAAGTCATATGTGTTGTGTGAAAAAGTAGAAATAATTAAGGACGAACTAATACTATCATTGTGGTTTTGTGACAGGATTGAGTATGATGCCTACCGCACAGATTTGGAGGAACTAAACCTGGGACCACGGGATGCCACCACAATGTCAAAGATTGAGCAGTCACAGCAGATGTTCCAGACTCACAAAGAAAAGTATGACAAGATGAGGAATGATGTCTCTGTCAAACTGAAGTTTCTAGAGGAGAACAAGGTAAAAATAAAAAATATGCAACTTTTTTTGCGCCAAACCACAGCAAAAAAACACGTCTAAATCCTATTGATAAATTCCTCCCATATACCAGCAGGGAATATACCGCTAACATGCATATATACCATGAATATATCCCAGAGACCCCCTAATAAAATCCCATCACAAACTTCCCCTCTGAACCATAAGAGGGACCCTTGGGCCTCGACCCAGCCCTAATAGTGCCAGTAACCTACCACTGGCTGGAGACCACCAACTGCCTCCCACAGATGGGGGCTTGGCAAGCTGGTTCCTGCCTCTATTGTACAGAGGAGTCAATTTGCATAATAGCAACAGGGTCGATATTTCAAAGACGGCTGGTTCAGTTTTAGTGAGTAAAACATCATTTTACTAGGTTCACCTGCACTATAACCCAGTTTATTGGGTTTAGTGCAGGTGAATGGGCTGTCAGTTTCCCTTTTAGGTTTTAGGCTAGATGATACATACATAGTTCATAGTTACATAGTTCAGAAGGTTAAAAAAAGACCAGAGTCAATCAAGTTCAACCTATATCTCTTATGTCCCTACTATGTTGATCCAGAAGGAGGAAAAAAATCCATTGAGCGGATGCCAATTTTCCCCTACTGTAAAATATCAAATTTATTGAACATCTATCAAAATAGACATACATTTAAAAATAGACAGAAACATTTAAAAATGTAGGCACTGAAGGTGACAAGTACAGATGAATGGAGATGGTAGAGATGGTACATAGATGCATGAAATACAGGGGAACACTAGGTCCAAATAAAGCAAGCCGCTCACTATAAAAGTTAAACACGGTAATAGCGGTCAATAGAGGTTCAAGAGCCAAATATATAGCAGAAAGAGAAGAGCCTGCCACGGAGAGGATAAAGGACCATAAGAACAGGAAGGATGAACAAGAATAAACTGCCTAACCACATGGAGATT
This sequence comes from Hyla sarda, assembly GCF_029499605.1. Classification (NCBI taxonomy): domain Eukaryota; kingdom Metazoa; phylum Chordata; class Amphibia; order Anura; family Hylidae; genus Hyla; species Hyla sarda. Next base: position 141,935,362 of record NC_079189.1, on the reverse strand, counting down.
ACCTGCCATGCATGTTGCCACCTACCAGCTCCAACCCCAACGTACATTTCGCGCATGTGCTTCGTCAGGGGGCGTGCTGCTCTGGATAGTTCCTAAAATGGACAGAGGTGTCAGCAGAGAGCCTTGTAGTCGTGACAGAAAAGAAATTCCAAAAGAGAAAAATTTCCTCTGTAGTATACAGCCGCTAATAAGTACTGGAAGGATTAAGAATTTATAATAGAAGTAATTCTGCAAATCTGTTTAACTTTCTGGCACCAGTTGATAAAAAAAATTGTACCCCTTTAAACTTGCATCAGCCTATCAACTTAGCAGCTCCGGTCACAGATGCCTTTACCAGGCACACACCAACAATCATTCCATTTTGGAACTTTATCATGTCTGACATATCACACCCCTAAAACAAACAAAGATAGATATGTAGAGCAGCACAAGTAATAAAGTTTACCAACATTGATAGAAGCTACATAATTTTGAGAGAAAAATTGAGGCATTACCAGTAATGGCAGCTGTGTCAGGAACCGTTCAATTTAGCCATAGCACATTCATTATTCTGTTAGGATATTTTTTTCCCTCCATAGAATGTGGATTGAGCCTAAAATACCCCATTTACATGCATTGCCGGCAAAATTTTAGATACTGTCAGTTTAGTCATAGAATCCATTTTAACCCCCTTCCCTCAACAGGAAATATGGGTACGTCCTGGGAAGGGGGGGGGGGAGCAGCTACTGTGGTTGTCAAATCATCCTGCTCCGTATCACGTGCTCCTGGCTGGTATCAACAGCCTGGGGCCACGCGATTGAGTGAGGCTATTAACCCTTTAGATCCCTCGATCAAAGCTGATCGCAGGACCAAAAGTCGGGAACACAATGTTGCCGGCTGGTTGCTATGGGTGATCGGGACCACCGTGGGGCAATCGCGAGGCCTTGGTCACCTTAACTTGTGGCCAGAGGATCCCGACCTTCTTCTGTGCTGTTAGATCTTCTTTGTGTAGCTCTAGCCTGCTTTGGCAGGCTAGAGCAACAGAGTGCAGATAACACTGATCAATGCTGTGTAATAGCCCAGTATTGATCAGTGTTAGGATTTGAAAGATTTCATGGTATAGTCCCCTGTGGGGACTAAAATAAATGTAAAAAATAAAAACTCACCCCTTTTCCCGTTCCAAAATTCATAAAAAGTGATCAAAAAGTCTCTTAAAACAAAATAGTACGGTTAAAAACTACAGATCACGGCGCCAAAAATACAGCCTCATACAGCCCGTATACAGAAAAATCAAAAAGCTATAGGGGTCCGAAGAGGACAATTTTAAGCGTACTCATTCTCTTACAAAAAGTTATATTTCTTGTATCGGTGTAATTGTATGGACCTACAGAAGAAAGATAATGACCCATATTTATCAATCAGCCTGAATCCCTGTCTGGTTTTTCCCATAGCAACCCATCACAGCTCAATTTTCACTTTTACAAGAGCTCGTTTAGATATGAAAGTTGAGCTGTGATTGGTTGCTATGGGAAAAAACAGACAATTAGGGTTTCCGGCAGATTGATAAATCTCCCCCAAAGAGTGCACTGCGTAGAAACACATCCCTCTAAAAGTTGCATATTGACGTTTCCCCCCCCAACTTTGCCCCACAAATAAGTTTATTTTTGGCTTCCCCATGTGGTAAATGGAGTGCTGTCATTACAAAGTACAATAAGTCCCACAAACAGCAAGTCCTATAGAAGGAAAATTTATGAACAATTGTAAGAGTTATGGATTTAAAAAAAAAAGGAAAAAATGAAAACAAACAAAAAAAATTGCTGTGTCATTAAGGGGTTAAGTCCTGATCCTCAACCCTGTCATGTCTGTTGAAGATTTGCAGTTTTTTGTGCCATTGCACTTTACAGAGATGTGGAAGCTATTGTGAGGAAACTCATTCTAGATAATTTCTGTAATTCTTTGCTGTGTTCTTATACCAGACACCCGAATTCTTGAATTTAATAACCAGTAAAAGTCAGGAGTCTGCAGTGGGGGTATACGCTTCTGCTGTATGCATGGAGTTAAACCATCCAAAACGAAGTCATCTTTGCAAATTATAGATCTTCAGACAAAGGTTTATTCTATGTGACACATCAGCAGTGAATAATCCAGACATGTTCAGCTGCGCTGCACAAAGTAATAACACCTGGATAAAAAGAGGAAAAAAATCTTCAACATTAGTCATAGATCTGTAGACAAATGTTTTGTGAGAACATGGGGGGAGAACTATCATATATATATACTGTTTTCAGGCTCTATATTACGTTAAAGGGGTACTCTGGTGAAAACATTTTTTCTTTTAAATCAACTGGTGCCAGAAAGTTAAACGATTTGTAAATTACTTCTATTAAAAAAAATCTTAATCCTTCCTGTACTTATTAGCTGCTGAATACTACAGAGGAAATTCTTTTCTTTTTGGAATGCTCTCTGATGACATCACGAGCACAGTTCTCTCTGCTGACGTTATTATAATAATAATAATGCTTTATTTATTGTTGTCCTTAGTGGGATTTGAACCCAAGTCCCCAGCACTGCAAGGCAGCAGTGCTAACCACTGGGCCACCATGCTGCCCTTAGCATACATCTGCTATGCATGGTTGCTAAAATGGACAGAGATGTCAGCAGAGAGCACTGTGTTCGTGATGTCATCAGTGTTCCAAAAAGAAAGGAATTTCCTCTGTAGCATTCAGCAGCTAATAAGTACTGGAAGGATTAAGATTTTTTAATAGAAGTAATTTACAAATATGTTTAACTTTCTGCCACCAGTTGATTTAAAAGAAAAAAGGTTTTCACCGGAGTACCCCTTAAAAAAAAAATTAAGCAATTGTGTATTTTGCGTTTTTTTGGGGGTAACTTTTGATAGAAGATCACATCTGGAATTCTAAGTTATGGTCTACGTTAGAGATAATTATGCAGTGTACCTCAATCTATTAACTGCATATTTTTTTATTATAGACGCTCAAAGTTCAAAGACACGCAAAATAATTACTCAAAAATAAATCAGCACGGTGGACGTGTAAGACTTCGCTCTAAATCAGGGTCACCCCAGTAATAGCTGTAATCTCCCGGCACTTTGGACAGGCCGTGACCCCTGGCTAATACCCGACCTCACCGTCGGCGGTGATGCCCGGTATTAACCCATTAGACACGGCAATCAAATCTGATCACCGGTCTAAAATATAAGCTATAAGGACATGAGGAGGTAGAAAGTTCAAACTTCTGCTGTTCTTGATGAGAGCAGGAGATTGCACCTGTGTAGACTGTAACCATGGTGACTGTACACCTAAGAATACCACTGTTTGTGCAGGGAGGGAGGAGGAGGTACAGCTGTTAGGTCTATGTATATGTGTGATCATGTGTATGCAGCAGAGCTTAAAAGTGTGATTGTGTAAATGCAGCAGAGCTTAGTGTGTGTCTGTGTATGCAGCAGAGCTGAGTGTGTGTCTGTGTATGCAGCAGAGCGGAGTGTGTGTGACTGTGTATGCAGCAGAGCTGAGTGTACGTGTATGAAGCAGAGCTGAGTGTGTGGCGGTGTGTGTGCAGCAGGGCTGTGTGTGTGAAGGTGTGTCTGCAGCAGGGCTGAGTGTGTGACGGTGTGTCTGCAGCAGGGCTGAGTGTGTGACGGTGTGTCTGCAGCAGGGCTGAGTGTGTGACGGTGTGTCTGCAGCAGGGCTGAGTGTGTGACGGTGTGTCTGCAGCAGGGCTGAGTGTGTGACGGTGTGTCTGCAGCAGGGCTGAGTGTGTGACGGTGTGTATGCAGCAGGGCTGAGTGTGTGACGGTGTGTATGCAGCAGGGCTGAGTGTGTGACGGTGTGTATGCAGCAGGGCTGAGTGTGTCGGTGTGTATGCAGCAGGGCTGAGTGTGTGTCGGTGTGTATGCAGCAGGGCTGAGTGTGTGCCGGTGTGTATGCAGCAGGGCTGAGTGTGTGACGGTGTGTATGCAGCAGGGCTGAGTGTGTGCCGGTGTGTATGCAGCAGGGCTGAGTGTGTGACGGTGTGTATGCAGCAGGGCTGAGTGTGTGCCGGTGTGTATGCAGCAGGGCTGAGTGTGTGCCGGTGTGTATGCAGCAGGGCTGAGTGTGTGCCGGTGTGTATGCAGCAGGGCTGAGTGTGTGCCGGTGTGTATGCAGCAGGGCTGAGTGTGTGCCGGTGTGTATGCAGCAGGGCTGAGTGTGTGCCGGTGTGTATGCAGCAGGGCTGAGTGTGTGCCGGTGTGTATGCAGCAGGGCTGAGTGTGTGCCGGTGTGTATGCAGCAGGGCTGAGTGTGTGCCGGTGTGTATGCAGCAGGGCTGAGTGTGTGCCGGTGTGTATGCAGCAGGGCTGAGTGTGTGCCGGTGTGTATGCAGCAGGGCTGAGTGTGTGCCGGTGTGTATGCAGCAGGGCTGAGTGTGTGCCGGTGTGTATGCAGCAGGGCTGAGTGTGTGCCGGTGTGTATGCAGCAGGGCTGAGTGTGTGCCGGTGTGTATGCAGCAGGGCTGAGTGTGTGCCGGTGTGTATGCAGCAGGGCTGAGTGTGTGCCGGTGTGTATGCAGCAGGGCTGAGTGTGTGCCGGTGTGTATGCAGCAGGGCTGAGTGTGTGCCGGTGTGTATGCAGCAGGGCTGAGTGTGTGCCGGTGTGTATGCAGCAGGGCTGAGTGTGTGCGCGTGGTCATGCATACACATAATCTCACATTCAGCTCTACTCCAAACACATGCCGCACACTCGGCTCTGGTATATGTACACAGTGTTTACCAACCAGGGTGCCTCAAATCTGCAACTCCCAGCATGCCAAGTTTTGCAACACTTGGAGGTATTCCCGTTGGTAAACACTGATATAGAGGTAAGGGAAGGGACAGATTGTTTAGCAAAATTACATATTTTTTAAACCTAGAAGTTCTGTGTACCTTATAAAGATTCATGATTTTACTATTGTGCAGAGTTTTGTTTGGCACACACTGCTGCTCCAGCACTTCTAGCTATGTGAGCAGTGTACAATGAGAAAATGCCACAGCTCTGTGAAGTGTGCGGTAGAGGAGGAGTGCACGGTAGAGCGAGGGGGGGGGGGGGGTCATTTCTATAATTCCTTTAATTTATCAAAGGACGTGCGCAACTTTTGTAAATTTTGAGCAAGAGTGTAAATTAGACAAGCAGTGTAAAGGGGTAGATCTGTGTCTACAATAGACACATAATGATAAATCTCCCTCATGCAGAGTATCTGATTTCTATACAGTCTGATAAAACTTCCCTAGGAATGTCCGTATAGCCAACATTGATTTGGACTGGAGCCTTCTGGGTGATGATAGCTTAAGATAAAAATAGCATGTTCTCTGGAAGAGGAATCGGGCATGTTGAATTCTAGTATGACCAACCCTTCTTCCAACTCTTCCCTGACATTAGCTCTTAGGACTCCCCATACACGGAGGGTTGGCTAAAATTGGCGGGTTCAGCAAACTATTGTGTTCGGCCAGTTTTGGTATGGTAGGTCTAGTATCTTTCCAGTTCTTATGTATTAATGGGCTTTATTTGTATTAGAATCAAGCCCCCCGACCTAGTAAGGCTGGGTTCACATCACGTTTTTGTCATACTGTTTTCAATCCGTTTTTCTAAAGAAAACCGTATGGCAAAAAAACGGATGGAACAGTATGTAAAAAAGTAAACTGTATGCGTTTTTAAACAGTATACTATATAGTATACTATAAGTGCATACAGTTCCGTCAGATTTTATAGAAAAAAAAAAGTTTTTCCCGTATGGAACCGTATACATGTGCGTTTCCCATTGACATCCATTTTAAAAATAACGTATGCTGTTGCAGTACGGTTTTTAAACCGGAGACAAAATCGTGGTCAACCACTGTTTTGACTCCGGTTTAAAAACCGTACTGCAACCGCATACGTTTTTTTTTTTTTAACATGGACGTCAATGGGAAACGCACATGTATACGGTTCCATACGGGAAAAACGTATACGTGTTTACTTTGCACATGCGCATTTGAATCCTAAAGTCCCCACCGAAGACCCCTCCCATTAAAAATGGACAACATTTTCAAAAACATATGGGTTTTTTTTCTATAAAAACTGACGGAACTGTATGCACTTTTAACAGTATACTGTTTAAAAACGCATATGGTTTACTTTTTTTCCATACTGTTCCATCCGTTTTTTTGCCATGCGGTTTTCTTTAGAAAAACGAATTGAAAACAGTATGGCAAAAACGTGATGTGAACCCAGCCTAACTCATTTTATACTTTAGGCTAGCTTGTTTTCCACAGTTGTGAAGGACATTTTAGGGTAAGGCTTTCCAAAGCTCTCTAAGGCATGGAATCATTTTGGAGCAAGTGTTAGCAGGTCTAGGGGCAATCTCTTTTTTTTCAATTAAATATGTATTGCTTTGTAAGAACAGGCTGGTGGGTTTTTGAAGTTTTCTTTGGAATGCAAACTAAATACCTGTCCACCTACAACATATGTTCTTGTCTAGTGATCAGTGAATTCTGGGCCTGCCTTGCAGAAATGAGAGCTCATGTAAGATCATAAAAGGAACTGGTCTTCCCTGTGTAATGGAATTTAGGCTGTTTTATTGTTTTAGACAAAGCCTTTCCTACATGGTCAGCTATTACTATATAACCATTAGTTCTGCACAATGATCATGAACATTTCTGCCTGCCCCTTTAAAAAAAATGTCATTAAAGTGGTACTCCATGCAGGGAAAAAAATATCTCCGTAATATACCTGTGTAACATATTCAGAACAGTTCCACCCCATTTCATACCCCCTCAGAAGTATTTTAGTCCTGTACCTGTTTATATATCAGGCCCACTTTTCTGTGTCATTGCCATTTTGTGACCATACTACACACAGTATCCTCATGCTACAGCACTTGGCTAGCTCCACATGCTGCTTTTGGGCCAGCTCCTGACTGATATCGGCACCTCTGATTGGTAAATTACCCAGCAAGCCACATAATTGTTGTCGCCAATGACAGCGCTCTGAATGCATGCACCTAGGCAACGGAATGCGGAAGTAAGAAACTTTTACACATCATTGCGCGGGTCTCCATAGCTGCAGTTTTAGGGGAAAGTAATCACATTGGGACATGGTAAGGCATCCAAATCCTATCATGAGCAATAATTAGTTTTTTGTTAGGACATCATGTAACTCCTTTTAAAGGGGTACTCCGCTGCTCAGCATTTGCAACAAACTGTTACGAATGCTAGCCAGCGCCGGGAGCTTGGAATGTCATAGCCCCGCCCCTCATGCTGTCACGCCCCCTACTATGGACTTGCATTGAGAGGGGGCTGGGTGTGACGTCATGAGGGAGGAGGGGCTATGATGTCACAAGCTCCCAGCGCCGGCTCTAGCGTTCGGAACAGTTTGTATGTTGCAGCTAATTTATGATATGCAAACAAAATTCTATTGCATACTTTTATTAATTGTATCTTTTGCCATTATTTTGGGTTTATTATTGAGTCCGGATGCTATAAACCGCAAGTGACCTACGGAGCATTTTTAGAATCTTTTTATTTTATTTGTGCTATTTGTACCATTTTATGTCATTTTATTTATGCAACTTATGTGAATGAATTCAACCATTTATTTCTATCTACTGCCGAAACCCACCATATACTCTTTGGGTAGGACACTGAGGACTGTGGGGACCAGTTTCTTCATGTACATATGACTTTCGCTCTTGCCTTGAGGGGTAAATTGTAAAAGAAAAAGGAGAAAAACAGTTTAATGTCCTGTGATGTAATAGATATGTTGTGGTGAGGAAGTAATAACAACTGCAGCAACTAAGGTGTGTAACCTAAACAGGTCATTTCCTTATTACTTTTTGACTAATTACCAAAACTTTTTTTTATTTTATTTTTTTATTTATAATGATATTGTGGAGGAGAAGAATTGCTGTGCAATAGTGAATTGATGTTTTTTTTTATTTTTTTTGTAACCCTCAAATAAAATAAATTATACAATTACTTTTATGTTAAGCAAAATGGTTCAGTTGTAACTCAACCTGCGGAAACAATCTCTAAAAAGCTACATTGATGGGAATATAAAACTATTATGGCTCTCTGAATGTACGGTAATAATGCATTTTACTATGAAAAAATATTTTACTGTAAATAAAAATGCATATCTTAGCACAAACATAACAACCCTTAGGATAAAGTCAATTTTTTTTTTCAAACTATTAAATATGGTATAAATAACAAGTTATAGCAAACTGCAAATCCAACCCCCCACCTCCACCGAAAAAAAGATTAATAATATGAAATTAGCTACATATAGTCTAAAGTGGTACCAAGCCATCATACATTGATAACTACAAAAAAAAAAGTTATGGCTATTGGAATGCAGTGATGAAAAAAAATGAAAAATTGCTGTGTCATTAAGCCCAAAGTAGGACAAGTCCTTCAAGCATTGAAGTCCTACACTCTAATTGTGATCAGCTCTACAGAGTTAGTGCATGCTGTAGAATATTTCCTATACAAGCATGGAGTCATCACCATCAGTTCAGCTTCTATGGAAGCATAAAGCATTTATATCCTGTGGAAAATGATTTAGACACACCGTCTGCTGAGGTGATAATTAGAGCCGTATATCCATAGGTCACGGTGTCCCCATGTCTATGGTAGTCAGGACTGTTGTAATTTATGACATGTCACATGATGTCTAGAGAGGTTCTTAGCAACCCCCTCACCCTCTTTACTTACAGACCAAATACAAATGAGTATAGAGCTTTAAGCCCATCTTAATTGTAGTAATTTCTATAATCTCTTGTCAGGAATTATCTCTTTACTGTGTTTACATAGGTGTATCTGGTGTTGGTAACATATACCTAATAAATACTATTGTAGTTTGGTTAGAACTAAAGGAATCAAGTCTTCTACAGTATGTGTATAGTTACAGCTATGACCAATAAGCAGCTTTAAACTGCAGTAGTCACTACTTGGCTGTAAGAAAATGCAGTGATATTGTTCTATGTTTACACAACTTTTTTACATTTAAAGGGGTACTCCGGTGGTCAACGTGTTTTTCCTTTTTTGACTTACCCTATTTGTTTTGTTTCATTGCTATTCTTGTTGTTTAGGCAACTCTATTTCCGTTCTTTGTTGTCTTTTAATCCCCCACTTTGTTTTCCTATCTTTGCTTCTATTTCCTTTTTCTTGCTGTGCTGAAAACTACAAATCCCAGCATGCCACATGCCTTGCTGGTTTGGGGCAGCTCCTTTTTTCCTTTTTTTTTTTTTGTTTTTTTTGTTTGTTCCGCACTTTACCCATCCTACTATTTCCCGGGTCGGCCCCCTTATACACAGCACACTAATATAATCAGCCTTGGTTGGGATACACTGTCATACACACACAAAAGGGACTACAACTCCCAACATGTGTCATTCAGGAGTCTTCAGTCTGTGGTATAACACCAGCATTCTGCCTCTGTAGTCTCCTGGGGGTTGTAGTTCACCACACCTCTATAGGGCATACACCAGTGTTTCCCAACCAGGGGGCCTCCAGGTGTTGCAAAACTACAACTCCCAGCATGCCCTGACAGCCTTTGGGCATGCTAGGAGTTGTAGTTTTGCAACAGCTGGAGGCACACTGGTTGGGAAACACTGGTGTAACATGATGTGTATGCTGAATAGGCTAGAACAGTTTTTCCCAACCAGTGTACCTCCAGCTCTTGCAAATCTACAACTCCCAGCATGCCCAAAGTCTCTCAGGGCATGCTGGGAGTTGTAGTTTTGCAACAGCTGGAGGCACACTGGTTTGTAAACACTAGCATACACACACACAACAGGGACTACAACTCCCAGCATGTGTCATTCAGGAGTCCCCCCTCCCCCTTCACATATAGGGGGAGATTTATCAAAACCTGTGCAGAGGAAAACTTGCCCAGTTGCCCATAGCAACCATTCAGCTTGCTACTTTCATTTTGATGAAGGCCTGTGAAAAATGAAAGAAGCAATCTGATTGGTTGCTATGGGCAACTGGGCAAGTTTTCCTCTGCACAGGTTTTGATAAATCTCCCCCATAGAGATCATTCCCAGTATGAGATTTATTCCCCTGCAGTCTATACATCCCCAGCCCATGCACCTTCTCATCCTCCCCTTCAGATAACACTTATCTTCTCTGTGAGGTCCTTCTCCTGTGCAGACCTGCGTCCTTAGAATACAGAGCAGGGGGAGGGGAAGTGAGGAGCTGTGTACTCAGCTGGATGAGATAAGGGGGCGGGGCTTATTCCTCTCATGCAGACAGAAAAAAAAAAGAAGCTGTGACATCTTGTCCACAACAGACTCAGAACTGTGGACAATGGTAAAAGAAAACCCTCTGAACTACAGAACTTCCTGCCCAACAAACAGGCAAGAAAAAAAAACACACATGCTGCCAAAACATATAACACATGTATATTGCAAAAAAACTAAACTTACAAAGATGATGCCATATAGTCAAAAAAAAATTAACCACCGGAGTACCCCTTTAAGGAAATTTATATGCAGTACTGCTTATGAGGGTTTTGTAAGAGAATAAACAGTTAACATACTTTTTTTTAAATATAATTTCGTAAACAGTCACTGTGGAATCAATTGTCTGAAAGGGTCTCTAAACACACACCAGTGGTTTTTACTCCCACCACTGTTTTGCCTACTCTTTAGAACAGGAGTGGGGCACTTTTTTTCTGCCAGGGGGCCGTTTTGGATAATTTAGCAGTTTGTTTGCGGGCCATAAAAAATTATAAACTTAAAGATTACAGTGCTATATTTTATTGACATTTAACTATCTCACCAATAATGTGATGGCTGCAAAACTGCTTCTCTTCGGTGAGGCATACTTGCTTCTCTTCGGTGAGGCATGTGATTTTGGCTGGTATTGATGGTGTTGCTACTCGCACATTCACACTTTTTAAAGCATACTCCTGCAGTGTTTTTCCACTTAAGGTATTAATTAAAACGCTACCCGAGGTGGCATACGGGAGAAGACATGGACAGTTGCAGACATGCAGACATCTATTCTCTTTTAGCTCTCAATCAGAATTAAAAGACAACTGCAGCGGCATTACACTTATCCCCTATCCACAGGATAGGGGATAAGTGTTTGATCGCGGGGGGTCCAACCGCTGGGACCCCCCCCGATCTCCCTAACGGGGCGCCGCCATAAGCGCTCATGGTGAACGCTAAGGCTTGTAGCGCCGAAGCCCCGTCTCCTCCCCGTCCCCATACAGTTCTATGGGGGATGCGGGGAGGCACGAACGCTGCCTCCCCGCCTCTCCCATAGAGATGTATGGAAGAGGCGTGCCGGCTGCAACGTCATGCTGCGGCTGGCACGCCCCCTGCACGGGACAGCCGCGGCCCCGTACAGGAGATCGCCGGGGGCCCCAGCGTTCGGAACCCCCCCATCCCCCCCCCCCCCCCCCCCCCCCCGATTAAACACTTATCCCCTATCTTGAGGATAGGGGATAAGTGTTTGTAACGCTGCAGATGTCCTTTAAATCTTGCAAAGATATGTTATTTTATTTGTTCAATTCTTCTGCTGCAACATATTTTCTTTTAATGTATCTATGTAGCAGTTTTATAAATAAAGAGCATATGTTTTTTTTTTTGTGTATTACCAGGAATTTTATCAGTTTTTTTTCCCCCCAGGATAAAGTGCATTCCCCCCTAACTGCAAGCATATGAACACAGACATTTTTAAATAGCTGGTAGTGAGGAGGTGACATCATGCTGCTTGGGTCTTACAAAGGACTGGGCACATATTGGGACAGAACAAAGCATTCTTCTGCTGCTTGATGGCTATTAGTGCAAAGAACTTTGGTGTGTGGGGCCGCAGCAAACCTTCTGAGCAGCTTAGCCGTTTAAACATGGTTGTCATAAGCAGTCTAATTAAATTCTGGGAAAGTGTTGTTTGTCTCCTCTATTTGCTAAAAGCTGATTATAAAAACGTATTACAAATTATATTTAGACCTTAAAGGAAATGCTCTAATAGGAGACAAAGAGGTTCAATTTATTCTGTGTAAAAAAAAGCTTTTAATCCTACTGTACGATACTGAGAAGGCCTCTTTTTTTCCCCAAAGAAAAGATGTTGTTGTTTTTTGTTTTTTTTCCATTCACTTGTGATGGGATGTGAATTTATTTATTTAGTGGTCTTATCTACTATATTTTTTGTAGGGTGGTTGTCAACGTTCAACCTATTATGTAACCACACACTTATGGAGAGGAATTTGACTTTTATTCAAAATGTGTTCCAAGTTTAGTGCATTGGAAAGACTGGGGAATCCCTGAAGGTGACAGAACTGTGAGATGTGGGTACAGTCCAGTGGCTATGTATAATGCAAGCGAAATGGGCTTCAGTGAAGTACAGCAGATGAACCATGGTCTAAGGCAGTGGTTCCCAACCTGGGGTACTTGGCAATTCTCCAGGGGTTAATTTGCTGACGGAACTCCGAACTTCGCCTTAGTATGTCTGTCCAGCTTGCAAGCCAATGCCCTATTTTTGCTTTGACTTAAGCCTATAATCTCCATCACTGCTCATCCTCATTTAAGGACAGGACATGAGTATGCTTTTCCTCTCCAACAAGGTTTAGGTAGAAAGACCGGCAGGGCTGGTGCCAGGATTTTTGCCACCCTAGGCTAAAGCTAATTTTGCCGCCTCCTTGACCCCACCCATTGTCTCTGCCCTTTTACACGCCTCACTATCCTACTGGGGTGACACACTGTAACAAATCTCCTCCTTACGTAATCACCTTACTACTGGGGTGACACACTGTAACAAACTCTCTCCTCATGTAATCTCTTTTCTACTGGGGTTACACACTGTAACAAACACTCTCTTCGTATAATTTCCTTTACTACTGGCGTGACACACTAACAAACCACCTAGTTATGTAATCTTCTGAGGTGACACACTGGGGGTCGTGGGGGGTTGGTGGAGAGACGGATTTCATGAGACAGACCTCAGGAAGGAGTGCGGTGTGCATCAGTGCTGCGCTCATTTTGCAGACTTAAGAATGCTTATTATTATGGTATGGGGGACAGGGGGGGGGGTGGGATGTGGATGTTGGATGTCAGGATGTTGGATAAACCTGACCTGGGCGATCACGTCTGTGTGCCTCAGAGAGGAGGAGCACTGCTCCTCTGACAAGCTGGAGAAAGCTAATTATTATGGTGTCGGGGGAGTAGTGCTAGCTGTGAGATGGTGATTCGGATTCTGGCTAAGTTTCTTTGACGGGCAGAGCAGCGCCTTTCACACGAGGGAGCTCTAGGCGGCTGTCTAATTTGCCTATAGGCAGAGCGGAGCGGGCCCTGAAGATCGGGTACCTTCTAGTGTCAGATAATTGTCTTTATTTGTACACTTAGACTTGTAAACGTGTCCTGTGGAATTTGTTGCTGCTATATAAATGTTATTATTATTATTAGGCTGGATGTGGACTTGCTATTTCTTGGTTATCTGAGGAACAGCTTTGTTTACCTTTACCTTTGTTAGAGGAGAAATGATATGCACTGGAACTTTTTCAGGGCGAATTGCTTGAATAGTTCACTTTACGTTATTTCTGAAAGCTTTTCTTTGCAAAATTTCTATTTATTCAAACTATATTCTAATGCACATTTTTTTCTCATGCCTAGGTTAAAGTTCTTCACAATCAGCTTGTCTTGTTCCACAATGCAATTGCTGCCTACTTTGCCGGAAACCAGAAGCAGCTTGAACAAACATTGAAGCAGTTCCACGTTAAATTGAAAACCCCCGGAGTGGATGCTCCATCCTGGCTCGAAGAGCAGTAGTTTAACCAGAAAAAAAAGGCAATCTGTGATCAGGACCAATGCATTACATTTGATGAAAGGGGCTGGAATTAAACAATTATCTTAATGATTTCTATACACAGACCAATGGGAGTTTTTAATACTCTTATCAGGTTGTTATTGGTGAAACAGGACTTTATGTAAATGTCTATTCTGTAACTTTATTAAAGTCTGTTTCTTTTTGTATGGAGACAGCAGGATCTTTCATTAGGAGAAATAAAAAATGTACTTTTGCACTGTAAGGCAGGGCTCCATACATATATTTTTGTCATGTGATTCAGCTTAGAGTGGTATTTTTATTTCACAAATTTGTGTATTTTTATGCTACTCCAAAGTTCCTCAAAAAGAAAACTATTTATGGCAAATGAACATGGAATAACGGTTAAGCATTTGTGTTACGCACAAGTTGCATGAGATTAGCAAAGTAGAAATTGTAGCTGCTACAAAGAGCCACAAGAAAAGTTTGTATGCACCCCTTGCCTTACAAAGAGAAAAGATTGCACAGTTTGTGCTTCATGAATGTAGCTATCTTGAGTGTTTTTGATGGTTTTCACTGATTTTTATATTTACATCTATTAAACATTCTGAGAAGGGTCACTTTAATGTAAAAGTTTTTTTTCTGTTATATTGCAGAGAATGGTTATAAAACATTAGGTCAGCCTCCTCAGATTGTTCTCTTATATAATCATTGTGAAACAGTGGCATTAAAGAATGCCTGTAAGACTGATTAATGGTCTCTCCTAATGTGCGTAGTATATATTGTAATGAGATGAGTGATCCCTTCATGAGTCTACCTAATGCCCAATGTAGCTGAGGTATCAACCTGCCCCTTCAAATCCCTGCTGTGTCACCCCCTATGCAGTAGGGTATTTATTCTTTAACTTTTATGTTGCAACATATTGTACATTTGTTAATGGATGATGGACAGACCAGACATGTTGAACTATTTGTCTACTTCCAAAATGACTGCCATTGATTGCTAAGCATATTATAATACATTTATTGCAGCCCATTACAAATATATTCAGCTGGACGTGTGGCCGGTGTGACCCAAACTGCCACTGTAAAACAGATACTAATAAATAACCTCATCAGCCTGCGCATACCCACCGCATCCACTAGATTGTACTGACATTTATTACAGGCATCAGTGCACTTTTCAGAATGTCACTTCTCTCATATTACCAAGGCAGAGAGGAGGTAGCATGAAGCATTGGAATTGATTGTTCATAATAAGATTAAAAAAAGAAACTCATCAATGACATGTCTCTGATAAGGCAGCTCAGCCCCATTCCCCTTAATAGGAATAAACTGCAATAACCAGACAGATCTCCTAAACAAGAGTGGTGCTGTACTTTTTTTTATATCTTGGGCCAATCCCATGATATATATAATATCCATCACCTGTAGTCAGCCGAATCCTTGATTCCTATCACTTTCCAGGGCTGTGTAAAGTCCTCAAAGCTTACTTCACTGTCTACATAGTGGTAGCAGGGTGGAGATTATTAAAGGGGCTCAGTGTAATTATCACATAATTCCTATATTTCCAAGAGGGGCAGTATACCTGTCCCAGACCCTCTTCTGTCCACACCTTTTACTACAGGAAAAGTCTTGGCATATGTGCTGCCCCCTTATCATTGCTATATTTGACCTTTATGATAACAAAATTAGATGTCTGTCTGGACAAGCCCTGACCTAAAGATTACACCCTCCGCTCAGTTTGAGGATTGCTTAGCACTTCAGGTTTAGCTGTTCCTGTAATTAAAATTTCTTTCTGAAAGTAATCCTTAATCATTACCCAAGGGTACAATGCATGCTGTCATCAGAGTGTAAAGTACAATATATGTGCGCAATTGCTACAAAGTGTTGAACAAGCAGACGGTTTGCATGGAGAAACACTTATAATTCCATCCTTTCACATAACTTGTATTAGTTAGAAGAGGGATCCCTGTGCCTTAAGGCTCCAAATTGCACTCCAGTATCACCCCATATAATAGCTTTTCTGTTCTACTTTTTTCTTGGACCTTGATCAACCAAAAATATGTGCCTGTGCTACAAGATAAAGATGTGTCATGGTAAAGGGGATATTTTCTATAAAAACCATATTGGCCTTAATTCGCAACTATGTGCCTTTTACGCTATATTACCAGGTTGTTTATCAACTGGACTTTTAGATGATGATTTCCTGTTTCTTTCCTCTTTTAGTGTGAAACGATCTATAAGTGCACTATTAATGCTTGTCCAGGCCCAAATTGCTAGCTACAATACCAGTAGACGCTGGTTAGTCATACCTTCTCATTGGATTAATCCATTCTTCTTGTTGGTAATGGATTGGTTTTTTTTTTAATGTATGTTCCTCACTTGGAGAAGCTGCATTCCTTTGTGTTTTATTTTAAGTATATCTTACACAAATTGACTTTATTTACAGTATTTACTCTATTAAATAAATTGTGTGATCTGTGTATCATATGTTAAATAGTCCTACGATGCATTAGTTCTGATGGTTATTAGTGTCTATTTGCATTATGTATGTGATCTTTTCACTGTATGATATATTTTCTATTCTTGAATACTCCTATTGTAATAGATTATTATTAACCCTACTATTGGCTCTGTGTGAACTTTATGAGTGTAGTGATGGTGAAGTACCTCCATTTTCACATGCTGGATGGACACACCAATTTTCACTCATTACAAATACAAAGGTTTGTGAAATGTAATTTGGTGACTAGCAAAGCCCATCATTTCCTTTATAATTTTAAAGGAAACCTATCACATTGAAAAAGCAGCTCAATCTGTAGGCATCCAGTTATAGAGCTAAAGGAGCTGAGCAGATTAATCAGATTTTGGGAAAAGGTTTAGTGATTGACAGCTATCTGTGTACAAGTGTGCATATAGAGAGAGCTGTCAGTCACTGATATACAGCATTCTTCAGATACTCTGCATTTTCAACTTTATTTTCAGCACTTTATATGGGCTTGATAGGTACAGTACATTTTGTTACTATATCAATAACATGCAAATGTGTGATCTCTAGGAAAATGCATGAAGTCATGGAAAAACAGTAACAATCTACACATCGTTTTATTACCCAAAGTAAACAGTAACATGTCCACTGTCAATTTGCAAATGAATATTCTAATTTCAAGACCGACAAACTACACATGAAATATATATATATATAAGCGTACATGCTAAATCCACTGCGCTCAATAATCCTAGGGTATACTGGTATGAACACAGAAGTAAAATTGGTGTTTACGGTTGTTTTGCAGGGAGTGTGACCAGTGCATTTTAGGTGTAAATTAATACCTTACAGCAAGAGGTCTGAACTCCTGGTGAAACTAGTTGTAGTGATGAGAATACTTGTCTAAAGGAGCTGGTTTCATTCCCTGAGATATGCAAATGTCCTTATGTGTGAGAATTTGCAAGACATGAGCCACTCCCAAACCCACTGGTAGTTTCACCCACATTAACCCTGATTTTGCCTCATTTCCTTTAACAAGGTGAATAGAAAGGAACTTAAAAAAAGAAAAGTCTAAAATGTATTTGCTAGGAGTTAAATAAATAATTTAATAAAACACTGGTGTTGCTGTTGATTTAATGGACAATTCCAAATAAATACACCCATAAGAAAAACATTGATATGCTATTAGATACAGATTTATATGTAGCAAAAGATTTTACGTGCCACTCACCGTTCTTTTTTTCTCTGTTAAATTCCTGTAAAATTACCAGATCTCTGCATGGGGTCTGTCGGGACCCAGCAGTAGCCATTTGCACCCAACCCATTTCAGGGTCTGTTCGGGCCAAGAAAAATAAAAGCCGATCTGACCCTTAACTGGTCAGATGCAAACGGCCTAGCCTTACTCTCTGAGAATAGCAATAATGCTAGCTATCAAAAGTCACATAGAAACCTAGAAGCACATGCTACAACCCACCAACCATACTTGTGGCACAAATGAAACCCTCAACTTCTTCAAACTAGTAATGCTTACACCATTTTTGTTTACCAAGCTAGGTATAAACATTACTGCACACATGTTCCACCCTTAAGCTTCTCTCCACTGTTCAACTTATGAGAAACTATTGGCTGAATAGTACTTCCAATGGATTCATTAAATTCAATGACCCATAAAACTGCTTCAACTACGTAGAAGTGTCTCAAATATTTCCAGCCACAAAGATGTGTGCATAAAGTAGTTATTATTACAGCATGGCCTGTACAAATATGGCAGCCATAGTAACTCTGTAGGAAAACCCACTTGTCTCTTTCACTGTCCTGCGCTGTTGTATTCATCTACTAACATATACGACCAATAAGTGGCCACTTAACGGTAGCTGTCTTTTTCTTTGGTAGTATCTGCAGATTTCCAGTGGGCAAGAAATTTGGCAGAATAAAACACATCTGTGTTTCTTAGCATCCAAAGTACTAGGAATCCAAGATTGTTTCCCTGATCCCTGGATACATGTTTAGGACAGTAATGGGTAGCGAGAAGCCATATTCCTATGCGTGGTTTCTAAGCCACCATGGTTGTGCCATCTGGCGAAAGGCAAACATTCAAACTGGGTTATGGTCTTAGGTCAGTTACACGTTTGCCATTGCTATGTACTTCACATCATTTTCCAAAGTACAACGTGACCTTATCATGAATAGGTGAATGCTACTTATTGATGCCTAAACATCACCTTGCTTTATCACCTTGGAGTAGTTGCTGTGTTTTAATTTGTGTATATTTTAGTAGCTCGCTGATTCACTTCAAAGCAATTTTTATCATAGTAACTGTAGATCTGGAAGGGTAAATAATATCTGTATGAATTGCATTTAGCTGTTGTCCTCCTGACTTTGTCCACATAGTTCACAAGCATTACATTGACAACCTGCGTCTGTTTATTCAGTCACAGTGTATGCTTTGCATGGCGTCTTTCTATCATAAGGAGTCAAGTACCTTTCTGGAAATGCTGTTTGTTCAATGTGAAAAAAATGGATGTGTGCTAGGTGAAAAGTATATAGACAGAGTAATTAGTGTTCCTGAAGAAAGAAAACTATTCAATCAAAATGCTTTTTAAGGCGTGACCGTTTCTGTAATATCAAAGATTCTGGTGTATTGGTGGCGCCCCCCCCCCCCCCCCTCCCCAAAAAAAAGTGTATAAACTTTACTTGGAAGGCTAGAAAACCTCTAGAAACACAACCCTTTTTCTGGATTAGACTGCAGTTCTGTTCAGTACTAAATGTATAATAATATTTGAACAGTATAACAAAAATTTTTGTTAAAGTCATGGAGATCTGGATTCTCTTAGGCATTTTAAGATGGCAAGAATGTGGTGTAGAGTCTAAAGGGTTCCTTGGTTTTCAACCTAAGGCCATGTTCATACAACGGAATTTCCAAGCAGAATCTGGCGAAAAAATTCCACTTGTAAGTGTTCTGATGCAGCAAAGTCACAATGTTTTTCAATGGAATTTTGCTGCACCGTGGACATGGTGGAATTTCTGCAGCCAATGTTTCCAACACCCAAATTTAGATTCTGGTCTCCACCAAAAGAAGAAACGTGCTTATCCTTTCAGCAGAAGCTGCTCAGAAATACATTGCCCTTTATGGAGACACACATTATGGAGAGGTCCTAGCACCAGGTGAACATAGCATTAGGAATCTGTTAAGAGCTTCACTCGTAGTAACCTGCTGGTACAGGCTAATAGTGTCGGTGATGCTGATTCCAACTCTGTTTTCCTTCTTTTGATATGTGGTAAGTTCCCAAGTAATGCCCAAAAATCCAAATATGTAAATGATTTCCTTTGGTACAGGGGTGTTTGCAGCCCGTTGGTGCACTCTTATTTCCTGCAGCTTGGCCCTGTACAACACCCTCTTCATAAATATTGATGGCTCTACCTACAAGCACTAAGCTGTTTTGTGCTGTGAGATCTACTGCACAGCTGGCTCATACCACCACTGTGCATGTGCAGCTTCCATACTACTCTGGAAGCAGAGTATAGACACTGTAGAAGCTTCTGAGTCCCATAGATTGAGGGCGGAGGCACTAAGGAATAAGAAAATTATAGGTTTTTGCAGGGTGTAGCAGGTTCGTAGCTTTCTGTTATATAGCACTTTAGGTTGGTGCGCTGATACATGCCACTATTAACATATACCTTTATTTATTGCTACTTAGGCACACACAGAGTTACTGTATGGTACTATCAATCCTGTATTATGAATGTGAATACCACGTAATGCACAAGGCCACAGGGAATAGGTTTCCCTATAGAAGTTAGAAAACTATTTCTTTCGTTTCTATTGACAGGGCACCTCTTTTGTTTGCACTGTGTTTCATACATGTTCCTCATTGTATAACAAAATAAATGGAGAAACATGTAAAGTTAATCAATAAGTTTTCAGATAGGTTTCCTGTAGATGGGTTTTTAATAAGGTTGCTTACAGATAAAGATTAAGCCTATCAGCTAACTATTGTGCTCTGTGGTACCCCAACCAAGTCTGGTTGTTTGATAAAAGGAGGTGGTGTCCTTGGCTTTGGAATGTTCTTTTTTTTCACATCAATGAAGATATATAATTTAAAAGCCCAATCTTTGCAATACTATGGGAACAATGAATGTCTGATCGGCACCCCTGCAACATATATGCGTGGATCCAATCAGTTTTAATACTCTCATCTGCTCCATGCGGGGTCTGGGGCCAATATACAGGCTCAATCAGTAGATTTCAGATAGCTCTACAATAGCATAGCATTATTCAGTGATAGTAATCTAAATATTGCATATAAAAGTTCCCTATGAGGACTTAAAAGTGTAAAAAAAAAAATTTTAATCCTTTTTTTAATTTTAAATAAATCAGCCCTACCCCTAATAAAAATGTAGTCACGCCCCTTTTCCCATTGAAAAAAAATAATTGAATAAACAAGTATCTGAACTCTTTAAATATAATATTTATGGTCCCATATGTTAAAAAAAATCCCAAATTACTTATTTTTAGTCACAATAGCATAGCATTATTCAGTGTTAGCAATCAAAATATTGCATATAAAAGTCCCCTATGAGGACTTAAAAGTGTAAATAAAATGTAAAAAAATTCCTTTTTTTTTATTTTAAATAAATCGGCCCTACCCCTAATAAAAAAAAATTTAATCACATAATATTTATGTTCCCATATGTAAAAAAAAAAATCAAAAATTACTTATTTTCAGTCATATTTATTCCCAGAAAAAATTGAATAAAAAGTAATCCAAAAGTAAAATACAGTATGTTCAAAGTGATACAAATAAAAGCTACAGATAACAGGGCAAAAAATTTGTCTTCATGTAGCCCCATATGCAGGGGAAAAAGTTATTGAAGTCAGAACATGGCAATTTTAAACTTACTTATTTTTTTTATTTTTAAAGGTTTTACTTTTTTTTATAGTAAAGTTTTTTTTTACATGATTCAATAATAAAAATCATGTAAACATGGGTATGGTTTTGACCCACAGAATAAAGATAGTCAGTTTTACTGTAAGTGCTTCTACTCTAAAGCCCAACATATAAAGGGACAATAGGGTAAAATAGAGCCTACGTATTAGGCTGGTTTGACACTATAAAATTCATCCATTTTAAAGATCCTTTTGATGTTCCGTTATGAAAACCCTGAAAATCGGCCATTAAACGTCCGTTAGAAAATCCCATATGCCGTTATTTTGTGACGGGAGAATGAACGGAAGAAATAGTGCATGCAGTGTAGAGACCAGCAGTACACAGGATCTTTATTACATATAAGTGATAACGGTTACTTCTGGTGACTCACAAGTGACATCTTCTCTTCTCCATCCAAACCGGACCATCCTGGTGATTATTTTTTTCAGCCACAATTCATCTCCACAGAACCTGCCAGACAAACATGTTGGGCTCAACACAGTAGAGTGGGTAGATAAGTAGGTCAGGGAAGAGTAGGTAGTAGGTAGTCACTCCAGTAGGTAGACAGGTCCCTTCACGTAGTCTCCCCCATTAGGCAAGTACCCTGAGTATATAGGTTCAACTTGTAGATAGTTTGCCCCCTGTAGATAGGTCTCTCTGTAAATAGTTGGCCCCCTGTAGACAGTTCCTGTAGATAGTAGCATCCCCCCGCCCTATTAGTGGTAGATAGTTAAGATCTTTAGGTAGTTGCAGCCCTCTATAACTTGTACATAGTTACTCCCTAGATCCCTTGTAGTTAGTAGCAGCCCTCTGTAGGTAGTAGCAGTACCCCTGTATACAGTAGCAGCCCTCTATATAAAGTAACAGCCCCCTTTTAGGTAGCAGCAGCCCTCCTGTTGGTGGTAGTAGTATTACCCTATAGGTGGTAATAGTCACTGTCCTGTAATTGGTATAAGTAGCCCCACTGTTGATAGTAGTGTTAAATATTTATACCGGTCATAGTTTATGACACGGTCACCATTGGAGAAATAAGTGAGCTCTTATTTGAATATAGTAAAAACAAATATACATTTATTGAGTAAGCTTCTTGACAATATGGCAGACAGAACAAATCATCTCATGTAAAAGCAGTTCTTGCATAAGTAGATACAGTTAGGAATATTATATAGCATGTCCATAGAATTGTCTCACCAACTGAGGTTTGTGTGAGCTGGATCCATCTTGGGAAGTCCTACGGTAGACATCTCTGTCAGCATCCTTCATCAAGCTGGTCTGGTCTGGTCTGCTTGGCCCTGCATTCCTCCTTCCTTCTTCCTTGTTCTTCATGTTTGCTTCTGTTAGGCCTCTTTATATACCATAACCATGGGTGTATAGATTATGCAATGGCTACACTGTTATCTGATTGTACATTTCTACCCTTTCATATATGGTAGTCCTTTAAGTCCTCTACATTACTAAGTGACTATTCTCCAAATAGTATATACTGAAATACCTCTTGCCTCAGCGATTTTATTTGCAGGTTGCGGCTACAGCTCAACTTATATTAAAGGGGTACTCCGGTGCTTAAACATCTTATCCCCTATCCAAAGGATAGGGGATAAGATGCCTGATTGCGGGAGTCCCGCAGCTTGGGATGCCCAGGATCATGCACGCGGCACCCCGTTTATAATCGGTGTTCGCTCTAGGTCTGATTATGGTCGACCGCAGGGCGGGTGGCGTGTGATGTCACGTTCCGCCCCCTTTATGCAGTAGCAGCAGACCGTGCTAAGATTAATAAAAAAAATAAAACTATACGCACCTTGCCCCCATGCGGTCCACCGTGTGGCATTTGTTTTCCTTTTCTCCTCTGGGCTGTGCTTCAGCTCATGATGATGGTGTCACTCGTGCTGGAGCACGGAGGACAGGATGTTTGGCCTCTTGTGGCTGCCTGCATAACTTTGGAGGCCACAAGAGAGATTGACACGGTGAGGAGCCAATGGCTTTTTGATCTGTCAAACAGTCTTCTATAAGTGCATCAGTAAGACACACATAGTTAAATGGTGTCCCTGACAAACCGCTTATTATACTCTCCTTGAAGCAAAATACCTTGTTCCAATATTCTGGACCAATAAATCTTCCTTTTACATTTTGAATACCATTTTGAATACCAGCAGAACCCTTTTTTTTTTATCTCTCGAAACATTAATTCCTGAGCCACAACTCCTTATGTAACCACATCCATACATCCAGCGATTAAGGATTACTCTGGCTACTTCTAGTCCCCATAACTCCAACCCCAATCCCTTAAACTCTTAACATGGGAGAATGGCCTGATTTACTTCTGGGTTCATACCACATGCTGTCCATAAAGCTAAAAACACCAGCATATGTAAGAATTAAATCTATCCTTAAAGGGGTACTCCGGTGGAAAACTATTTTTTATTTTTATTTTTTTAATCAACTGGTGCCAGAAAGTTATATGGATTTGTAAATTACTTCTATTAAAAAATCTTAATCCTTCCAGGACTTATTGGCTGCTGAATACTACATAGGAAATTATTTTCTTTTTAGAACACAGTGCTCTCTGCTGACATCACGAGCACAGTGCTCTCTGCTGACATCTCTGTCCATTTTAGGAACTGTCCAGAGCAGCATATGTTTGCTATGGGGATTTTCTCCTACTCTGGACAGTTCTTAAAATGGACAGAGGTGTCAGCAGAGAGCTCTGTGTTCCAAAAAGAAAATAATTTCTTCTGTAGTATTCAGCAGCTAAAAGTACTTCTTTTAATAGAAGTCATTTACAAATCTGTTTAACTTTCTGGCACCAGTTGATTTAAAACAAAAAAAAGGTTTTCCACAGGGGTACCCCTTTAAGGCAGTAATGTAGGAGGAACTAGAAGAAAAAAAAAACATCTGGAAACAGACCTCTCCAGACATTTTTCCAACTAATCTCTTCACATAAGTTGTACAATAATGTCTGACTCTTATGTAAATTACATCCCCTACTTTGCCTGTCTTTTATTGTATTCATCACACTATTAAAATCACAGCAAATATTTTTAAATGGTTTATCCTTTATAAAATCAACCACTTTCAAGAAAATTTCTGTTGAAAATGGAGGTGAAATTTAAACAAATGCAAGGATTGCATTACAACCCTGCCGATTCACAAACAAAAATACAAATCTACATATCTGGTCAATTAAGGTTTGATACACTGTAATTTAAACTCTATTGTGAATGAATACTGACACTCCTGAAAAATATCTGGAGAAGGTAGAATAGAATTCCATTAGCGCCCACTTTTTCCTAATCAAATGGAGAGTTTATTTGATCATATGGGTTTTTACCAAGCACATGATCAATGGAAGATGTTTCTTTTCTAGATCAAAAATTTAACATCTCTTTTAAACCCATAACATTCCATATTAACAGTTAACCATACATTTACTATACAAATGGGAATAGACACACAAGGCCTTCTCCTTTTTTAAACGGGCACTGTCAGATACAAAAACTTTTTATATGTTGTACATCTTGTTAAAACATTAAAGGGGTTATCCACCATAAGGTGATTTTAGTATGTTCCTGGCAGACAGTAATGGACATGCTTAGGAAGGATCTGTGCTTGTCTTGGGCTGAATGGCTATGCTGTGAGATTACCATAACACTGGGGCTAGCTTTCTGTGAACTTGTATTTCCTGTTTTCAGTTTTCTTGTTTGCCTACAAATCCCATGATACCATTTTCCTCCTTCCCACACATCAGCTACCCCACCCATTGAAACATAAATGAGCTGCAGACCTGTGGTCTTCAATCAGGGTGCCTACAGCTGTTGCATTAGTTGCAGATTGATCCCTCCACCCATTGAAGCAGACAGGCTCCCTGTCATCAGCTGACTAATGAGTCAGGTCTCGACCGCATTGCAAGCTGGGAAAAATCCGAGACAGCAGTCATTTTGTATGCTGTTAAAAATAAATATTGGGGTGAAAATCACATAAGAATTGTAAGAAAACCGTCACACACAGGTACAGACACTATATTATGAACTACACTAACTTTACAGCCCCTATAGCATAGTCAAATAAAAAAAACATCCCGGAATACCTTAACTTTTCTAATATACTTCATAAGAAAATTGTATTTCCTTTTTATAGACCTATAAAAAGGAATGTACAAAGTCCAGTAAGGGAGGGTGGGCTAGCACTCTCTGTGTCTGATAGGACAGGAGAGAGCACAGAGGAGTCCTATCAGACAGGAGAGAACACAGATGAGTCTTATCAGACAGGAGAGAGCAGAGATGAGTCCTATCAGACAGGAGAGAGCACCGAGGAGTGCTATCAGACAGGAGAGAGCACCGAGGAGTGCTATCAGACAGGAGAGAGCGCATAGGAGTGCTATCAGACAGGAGAGAGCACAGAGGAGTACTATCAGACAGGAGAGAGCACAGAGGAGTACTATCAAACAGAAGAGTGCTAGTCCACCTTCACTTACTGGACTTTGTCCATGCCTTTGCTTCAGCTTGGACAAAGCCATGATTTTATAAGCCATGATTTCTATAAAAAGGAAATAAAATTTCCCATGAAGTACAGTCATGGCCGTAAATGTTGGCACCCCTGAATTTTTTCAAGAAAATTAAGTATTTCTCACAGAAAAGTATTGCAGTAACACATGTTTTGTTATACACATGTTTATTCCCTTTCTGTGTATTGGAACTAAACGAAAAAAGGGAGGAAAAAAAAGCTAATTGGACATAATGTCACATCAAACTCCAAAAATGGTCTGGACAAAGTTATTGGCATCCTTAATATAATATTTGGCTGCACACCCTTTGGAAAAAATAACTGAAATCAGTCACTTCCTATAAACATCAATAAGCTTCTTACACCTCTCAGCCGGAATATAGGACCACTCTTCCTTTGCAAACTGCTCCAGGCCTCTTTTATTGGAAGGGTGCCTTTTCCCAACAGCAATTTTAAGATCTTTCCACAGGTTTTCAATGGGATTTAGATCTGGACTCATTGCTGGCCACTTCAGAACTTTTCAGCGCTTTCTTGTCATCCATTTCTGGACGCTTTTTGACGTATGTTTGGGGTCATTGTCTTGCTGGAAGACCCAAGATCTCGGACGCAAACCAAGCGTTCTGACACTGGGCTGTACAGTGCGACCCAAAATCCGTTGGTAATCCTCAGATTTCATGATGCCTTGCACACATTCAAGGCACCCAGTGCCAGAGGCAGCCAAACAACCCCAAAACATAATTGAACCTCCACCATATTTCACTGTAGGTACTGTGTTCTTTTCTCTGTAGGTCTCATTCTGTTTTTGGTAAACCGTAGAATGATGTGCTTTACCAAAAAGCGCTTTCTTTGTCTCTTCTGTCCACAAGACATTTTCCCAGAAGGATTTTCTGCTTACTCAAGTTTATTTTGGCAAAATGTAGTCTTGCTTTTTTTATGTCTCTGTGTCAGCAGTGGGGTCCTCCTGGGTCTCCTGCCATAGCATTTAATTTCATTTAAATGTCGACGGATAGTTCGCGCTAACACTGATGCTCCCTGAGCCTGCAGGACAGCATGAATATCTTTGTAACTTGTTTGGGGCTGCTTATCCACCATTAGGACTATCCTTTCATCAATTTTTCTCTTCTATCCACGTCAAGGGAGATTAGCTACAGTGCCATGGGTTGCAAACTTCTTGATAATGTTGCGCACTGTGGACAAAGGCAAATCTAGATCTCTGGAGATGGACTTGTAACCTTGAGATTGTTGATATTTTTCCATAATTTTGGTTCTCAAGTCCTCTTCTCCTTTTTATGTTGTCCATGCTTAGTGTGGCACACACAGACCCACAATACAAAGACTAAGTGAACTTCTCTGATTTTTATCTGCTTTCAGGTGTGATTTTTATATTGCCCACACCTGTTACTTGCTCCAGGTGAGTTTAAAGGAGCATCATATGCTTGAAACAATCTTATTTTTCCACAATTTTAAAAGGGTGACAATAATTTTGTCCAGCCCATTTTTGGAGTGTGGTGTAACATTATGTCCAATTTGCTTATTTTCCTCCCTTTTTTTTGCTTTAATTCCAAAATAAACAATAATGTATAGCAGAACATGTCTTACTGAAATCATTTTATGTGAGAAATACTTCATTCTCTAGAAAAATTTCAGGGGTGACAACATTTACAGCCATGATTGTATATTAGAAAGGTTAATGCTTTGCCAAGATGTACAACATGTAAAATGTTTTTGAATCTGACAATACTCATTTACATTTCTCTTGCAAAGTCTGGGTTATATAAACCTTGGCAACATTATATGAAAGTTTTCCTCTTTCTTTAGACTTTTTAGGATCATATGTTGGTCGTTTGAGCAAAGAACTTTAATCAACAGTATTCTAGGAGGGGGTCCCTGGGGAAGGTCTTTTACCAGGAATGCAATGGGCCATTTCTATACTAACCATAGAGGA
Source organism: Hyla sarda (assembly GCF_029499605.1). Taxonomy (NCBI): domain Eukaryota; kingdom Metazoa; phylum Chordata; class Amphibia; order Anura; family Hylidae; genus Hyla; species Hyla sarda. Next base: position 141,907,740 of record NC_079189.1, on the reverse strand, counting down.
AAATGCTTGAGCCCGACAATGTGTTGATTAACCAAGTGTAACAAAATGAAAAGGTATTAGCACTTACTACCGTATGGGATTTGTAGTTTGAGAGAACGAACTCCAACAGTAAATACCCAGTTCACAAAAAGATAGCCACAGCATTATGGTAATCCCACAACATAGCCATTTAGCCCCAAGACAAGCACAGATCCTTCCTAAGCATGTACTGTCTGTCAGGTACGTACTATAATCACCTTATAGTGGATAACCCCTTTATTTGTGGCACTGTCCTTTCAATAATTGTCACTCACATATTTTTATTTATATCATGCCATACACTATGTGGAGGTGTCCGGATACACTACATTATGGTACCTCTCGCCCTGGACCACTGTCCTGCTGTTTTTAGCTAGATGTCCTCCCTCACATGGGGTAGGATGTCCTGGAGCACCATCTTGATTGGTTTGTGCTCTGGTCTGATGGTACATTTGTCAAACGCTGTGAGACACCTTATTTTCTGTATTCTCTTGAATGTGTTTATCATATCCTACACCCTATTTCACATCCCCTGATGAATGTTGCCCACACAACCTGAAACACGTAGGGGTACATCACACTATAGGGCGTTCTAGGGTGTTCTTTCCCAGGGTAGTTGGGGGCAGGGATCACCCTTATTAGGGCAGGTGCTCCGCTGGTTCCCTATGCGAGTAGGTTTTAGCCTACTCTACATGTAGGGATTTCCAGGGGTATTATTTCTTCTTTCCGTAATTTGTACTTTTCAACTTTCCGCTGGATCTTTTTATTCTGGGATGTGCACCAGGGACAACTTGACACGTGATGTAGCACCCCAATAGGTAAAGACTTACTGGAGCACTGGTTCACTTATAGTTTATCAATTATTGGGCTACAGTGATTTCTACTGTTCTCGCTGTATTCCTGTTTTTTTTTTCAGTTTTGCTAGTTACCGGCCATTATTAGCCACATTGATGTATGTGGGTTGTTTACTAATGTTTCTTATTTGCATTTATTAAAAGTTAAGCTTTATATTGGGTGTGTCTCCACCCCCCCTATACTGATTTTGAATTGACCTGTTTTTGGGGCACAGTTCTACTTTTTTGTAGCAATATTTACAGCAGAGCCAATGGCCCACGTTATGTCATCACGTGCCTCCTCAGATTATAAACAGTTTTTAATGTGAAGAAGCACCTCAAAGGAACAAAATTCAACTCCATTTCTGACATAATGGCAGCAGCTGATGCCTTTTTTTCTGATAAAGGAATTCCTGTAAAGGAGTTCTGTCTGGATGAGTTGAAGAACTTGCAACACCACAGTCAGAAGCTCATTGATATCTGAGGGGGCTATGAGGAGTAACTAAAAATTCTAAGTCAAGGATGTATTCGTACCTCCTGGTTGTAACATTTGCTGTACTTTTGTGCAAGGCTGCTCATAACACAAAGAAAATACTGCTCCTCTCATCTGTATGGGGATCCCTTCTTATTCTTAATAAAAAGACAACCGGAGGCTGTATCTTCTAAATACATTGATAGTGATTTGGTCTGCATTTCCAAAAATGTTGTTCTTCATATTAATCATAGTCATACTCCAAGTGAGCAGGGTCACCTGTGAATCCCACAGCACAACCATAAAATACTCTGTGTATGATATAGACATTCCGACTGTCATGAAACTAAACAAAACATTCTTGTTTTCATTCCAGGGAATCTAGTCTCAGTCTAGCCCTGGTGGTACCTTGTGTATGTTGCTATAACAATTGTATTGCACAGTGTGTAAACTGTGTCTATTGCCTGGACTACTACCTAATGAGTTCACGGCTGTTTAGAAACGATCATGGAAGGCTAAACTGGTCTATTGTCTTCTACATCAGAGTAAGCTCCTTTGTTGCCCACTAGAGCCTGGTCAGTAAAATATTTACAGAACAAACACAGGGATTCACAGCACCATTGGTTATCAGCCTAATTCTCAGGAAATCCTGTGTAGCGACACCAAATAAATCACACTGAATGGAATAACCCAAGAAAAATCCCTCCTCCCTTTTTACTATTGTCAAATGCCCACAGATCACACAGACATATTAAACTATTGGAAACTATTTACTAGACTCTATATATGTTAATTTATAGTGTTTATATGAAATATTTCTTTTTTATCCAGTAAAGTAATACTAGACACCATTGGCAACATGGTATGAACAAAATCTGTATTGAAACCCTATGAAAATTGGTGTTAAAATGTACCACAGAATGCAAATAGAGCAGGTAAATCTGTGCAAATCTAAAATGTTGTTTGTCAAGAAGCAAGAAATGCAACAAAAAAATAAGTTAATCTATAATACATTTGAACTGTGTAAAATGTTTTTAGAAAACATATTTGAAAAAATCTGACAATGTAGACAAACTAATTTTGACCAGAAAAACTAGGGAAACCTAACTAAAACATACAGAGGAATTAAAACACCATCTTTTCTGCCAGGAGACCAGGACAAATATAAACCACTCTACATTTTTGGTATGGGGTGTGATGCAGGGCAGAAAGACTTATCCTAGGGGCAGATGGCATTAACCTCTTGTATTCGTTACGCCAGGGCGTGGTTTATCCTCAATACCACCCGAAGGTATACCGCTGGATCCTGGGCTAGGCACGGGGGCAATAATGACTCCGACGCCAAGTTATGGACAACAGTAACTTTACTGAGGTTAGACAGGTGGAAAAGTCTATACAGTTCAACCAGGCCCACAGAGGTGACCAGTGACTTCAAAGACCTTAAGGGCTTGCTGGGACTTGTAGTAGAAGTGGACAATTTAGTGCAGGCCACGTTGACTAGACAGATGACTTGTGACTGACAAGACTGTGACTGTGGCTTACTTGCAGGTTTGTAGCTTGTGGCTGCCGACTGCAATAGAGGCCTCCTATGACTGGACACACACTTAGGCACGACTTGACTGGACCTTAGCAAAGATAAAGAGAAAGTACAGAGGCTCCACCCAGGACTTCTATGGGGGAGGCTCTGGTGGGGTCACGTGGTCACTGTAACCTCCTGCATAACAATCACATGACAAATCACATGGTAAACAGTCTTAAAGTTGTAACACTCTAACATATATAACAACATATGCAAGGGGGGGGAGGGGACACTGCAAAAGGCTGCCTGACAGGGCAGCAAGGGTACGGGGTAACACCTCCCGTACTGGACCACCACAAACTCCCCCTTTTAAACACAGCTGTCCTTGGCACCCAGTCCTGGAGGGCAGATGACTAACCGTGGCGACTGGAGCCTAGTGAGTTCCTGGGGCATATTGGTGTAATGTCCTTCAAAGGTCTGATTGTGGGAAACAAAACAAAAATTAGTCCATGTGGCACTTGATGAAAAATCTCCATACATGCTCTTTGTAGTAAACATGTGGGATTCATTACCCTTGTAACTGCAACTTCAACACAATTTCGACACTTAAACACATTTGTGCAGATTGGGCTGCCAGAGGCTAGCTACCCAATGCCTTAGCTGCTGGGGCCCCTCAGCAATAACCACTTCTCCCCAGAACTCAATAGATAATTTTATACTATACAATTAAGTTACCTTTCCATACTGTACTCTGTCCCTATTCGTATCTGACTTATGCCTCAGGGGAACCGTCTGGCCAGTAAAGTACCATGCACACGTAAACAGGAAGAAATGGTAGACATATATACATTTGATGATGATGGACTGGGAGTATACATTTTGCTACAGTCCTAATCTAGACATTACATATGGCTAAACTAAATTAGTTATACTTAGACTGACTGATGTGGTACAACTTTATGCAATATACTGTGACTTACTCTTTGTACTGGCGGTGAGGCAGTTACATTTCTCCTGACCTGGTGAGGAATGGTCATAGAACCACTGGCTGGTAAGATAAGGAAAGATGTTTCCATAGAGGGATTTGGAGCAGGAGAGAGAGGGGACAAGATTACAATGTACGCAGATGAATATTTCTATTTCTGGAGGATCCTAACAAATCCCTGATAAGGGTGATGGAAATGATAAACAACTACGGTAAATTCTCAGGATTGGCAATTAATTGGGCAAAATCCATAATTATGCCGTTGGGAGAAGAAAGTATAGAGCAGACACAGGGATTAAAGGGGTATTCCAGGCCAAAACTTTTTTTTTATATATCAACTGGCTCCGGAAAGTTAAACAGATTTGTAAATTATGTACAAAAAAGAAAGTTGCAACAGCACTCTTGGTCAAAAAATGGAGGCTCTTAGCGCACTCTTTGATCAAAATGTGTCCCCCCATCCACCACACGAAGGTGGCCTCATATCATATTTGTTTTTAGATTTGTAAATTACTTCTATTAAAAAATCTTAATCCTTCCAATAGTTATTAGCTTCTGAAGTTGAGTTGTTGTTTTCTGTCTAACTGCTCTCTGATGACTCACGTCCCGGGAGCTGTGCAGTTCCTATGGGGATATTCTCCCATCATGCACAGCTCCCGGTACGTGACATCATCATTGAGTAGTTAGACAGAAAACTTCCGAAGCTAATAACTATTGGAAGGATTAAGATTTTTTCATAGAAGTAATTTACAAATCTGTTTAACTTTCCGGAGTTAGTTGATATATATAAAAAAAGGTTTTGCCTGGAATACCCCTTTTAGTGTAATAAACAAGGAAGAACAGTTCAAATAAGGGATAAACCTATCAAGTGAAATAGGGAAGTATCATCATATAAATACATTAAAATTACCGTAATTAAGGAAATGGAAAAGAAGTGAATGTATGGAACGATTTAAATTTATCAAGAGCAGAAAAGATATTACTTATTAAGTCAGTGTTAATGCCGAAAATCCTGTATGTGTTTGGATCAGCACCAATTTGGTGCGAGACAAAATTATTCAAAAAAATGTTTTAAATTTTTTATTCATTGATATGGGGCAGAAAGAGAACAAGAATCAAACTGGAATATTTTTGCCAAACTAAGGAGAATGGGGGATTGGACTTTCCAGACATATACAGGTATTTTTTGGCATGACAAATTCATTTTTTTGATTGAATTGAAAACATTTGCATTATTTTGAATTTTCGTTATCCAGTAATGGGGAGACTTTTACGGATATCTTCCAATTATTGGAGTCAGGGTAGTTAAAGGAGAATACATGGAGGAAAGTCAAGATGGTAAAAATCTGGTTAAAACACGGAAGATATTTATGAAAGAAATGGATATAAGGGGAATAATGGATGAGGTATTATTGTTTGAAAATTTAAATATACATGAGGTCAGTGAGTTAGGAAAATTAAATATATTTAGGGATAAGGGATGTTTATGGATAAAGGATGTACCGTATATACTCGAGTATAAGCCGAGTTTTTCAGCACGATTTTTCGTGCTGAAAACCCCCCCCCTCGGCTTATACTAGAGTGAACTCTCCGCCCTCAGTGGTCTTCAACCTGAGGACCTCCAGATGTTTCAAAACTACAACTCCCAGCAAGCCAGGACAGCCATCGGCTGACCGGGCATGCTGGGAGTTGTAGTTTTGAAACATCTGGAGGTCCGCAGGTTGAAGACCACTGCCCGGGCCTTCGTCATCATCCAGCCCCCCTCCCCCCTTTAGTTTTGTACTCACCTCCGCTCGGCGGGACGTTCGGGTTAGCTGGTCCGGGCCATCTGGGCTGCAGGACCGTCCGGTGGGAGGGATAGTCGTTCCGGGCTGTCCATCTTCACCGGGTGGGCCTCTTCTCCGCGCTTCGAGCCCGGCCCCGGAATAATGACGTTGCCTTGACGACGACGCACAGGGACGTTCATGAGCAACGTCCCTGTGCGTCGTCGTCAAGGCAACATCATTATTCCGGGGCCGGGCTCGAAGCGCGGAGAAGAGGCCCACCCGGTGAAGATGGACAGTCCGGAACGACTATCCCTCCCACCGGACGGTCCTGCAGCACAGATGGCCCGGACCAGCTCACCCAAATGTCCCGCCGAGCGGAGGTGAGTACAAAACTAAAGGGGGGAGGGGGGCTGTATGATGACGAAGGCCCGGGCAGTGGTCTTCAACCTGCGGACCTCCAGATGTTTCAAAACTACAACTCCCAGCATGCCCGGACAGCCGATGGCTGTCCGGGCATGCTGGGAGTTGCAGTTTTGGAACATCTGGAGGTCCGCAGGTTGAAGACCACTGTTAAATCAGACATTGACAAGCAGTGATGATGAAGGGGGTGGTGTGGGATGATGACAGGGTAATGATGAAGAGGGGGATGATGAAGGGGGGATGATAACAGGGTAATGATGAAGGGGGGATGATGACAGGGTAATGATGAAGGGGGGGATGATGACAGGTGATGATGATGAGGGTGTTAATGATGGGGGTCTGGATGATGACAGGGGGGATGATGTATTTCCCACCCTAGGCTTATACTCGAGTCAATAACTTTTCCTGGGTTTTCGGGGTGAAATTAAGGGCCTCGGCTTATATTCGGGTCGGCTTATACTCGAGTATATACGGTATGGGAGAAGGGGAAATTCAAGAAATGGACAGAATTAAAAGAAGAATTTAATTTAAAGGAGGGAGGATGGCTGGAATATAGAAGTTTTAAAGGAGCCTTTCTTGAATTTATAAGAAGAGGAAAAATTTGCTCAAAATACCCTGAGATAGTGGTTAAAATTATCAGAGGATGTATTAAAAAAAAGGTATGTCTCATCTGTGTATAAAAATATGGGTAGGTCAATTAAGAATAAATTACCTCATAAAAGTTTCCAGCAATGGCAGGTAGAAATAGAGCCAAATAAAGAAATTAAATGGGATAATGTATGTAAAAAAATTTATATAATACCCCCAAATTTAAACTATAGGATAATGCAATTTAATATAGTGTAAAGACATTACTATATGCCCTACTTTCTGGAGAGAATAGGACTAAGGAGGGAGAGTAACTGTAATAGATGTAAAGTAGGAAAGGCAGGTCAGTTACATATTTTTTGGAACTGCCCAGAGATTGATAATTATTGGAGAGGAGTATATAAAATTGAGGAGATAACTGGTGTGTGTATAAAATTCTGCCCCAAACGTGCAATTCTGGGAGATGATTCAGATATAATAGCCATTTAAAAAAAAAAAAAAAAAAGGAGATGCTTAAGAATGCTGTTTTATGCCCGCTTGTTGATTGTTATAAACTGGATATACCCTAGAAGTTCTAGTTGTATCGAATGCTACAACAATATGAGGAGAGCAGAAGGTTACCTTGGGGGGGGGGTTTGTTAGAGTTTATTTTTTTCCCCCCATCTATTTGAGGGGTATTGTTTTGTATAAAAACTATAAAAATGTGAAGAGGGGGCTGAGGAGTTTGGAGGACAAGATGTAAGAAATGGTAAGAGGGAAGGGGTATTTATTAGTTTTTTAACTGATTGAGCCATTAAAAAAAAAAAAAAAAAAAAAAAACGAGGTGAATTGTGATGGGAAACACTTAAATGGGAACTGCCACCAAACTTTTTTTTTTTTTTTTTGGATATGTTGTAGTACTTATGTACTACAACATATCTCTAATATATATCAATTATTTATTTTTTGTTTTAAATATTTTATTTTACATTTGAAAACTGGCCACTAGGGGTCTACCGCCTTGTGGCCGGCTGCAGCCTGACATGACGTCACGACTGAATTAGGACCGATGCCGGCCAGGCAATCGGTCCTAATTCAGTCAGCCAGTGAGCCTGTCAGCCTGCGCTCGCTCGTCAATGAGACAGACAGGAGCGAGCGCTACTCCTCCTCTCTGGGTAGCACATGATCTGCTAAACGTGGAGGAGGAGACCCTGGAGCAGCCTGCCATGCTATTGGCCATTCGTGTATGAGTGCTCCCGAAAGGAGCGCAGCATAGATGAGGTGAGGGCGGAAGTTGGCGTCCAGCAGGCGTCAATGACGGCGCGCCTGCTGGGGAAGTCGGCTTCCAGAAGAGCTACAGCCGACAGCAGAAGAATAGACATTTATAGGTAGGAAACCATTTTTGAAAGGCAGGAAGGGTGTTAGGGATAGATTAGCAATAGGTAGGGACAAACTTTTTTTTTTTAAGATGGTGGGAGCTACTCTTTAAGGGGAGTGAATAGAGTAGAAGAGGGGATGAAGTAGTTTTTTCTGTCCTCCAGACCCCTCACTCTCGAATTTATTAATGAATGTGGGACAGGAGGGAGGGAGAGGGATAGGGTAGAGGGGTAAGGGGATCTTTTTGTATAATGATATTAACGAGATGTTGGAAAAGTTGTTTGTTTTTTAAAATTTGTATAAATAAAAAAAAAACAATGCTTCCGTATTAAAACACAGTTAGTCTCTTCAACTCAAATAGTAGCAAATATCTTGGAAGATTCAAGCACTGTGGCCAGGCAACTTTCCATCCCAACCTCGACAGTTACCTTCTTTTCTAGGCTGGGACATGTACCTAGGACCACAAGACTGTGCCCCCTCCATCCCACGACACATGGGACAAACTGGATTCAGTGATGGTCAGGCTCACGGTGACCACCATTTGAACAGCAGCAGCTTGTGCCACTGGGGGGGTCAGGTGTAGGTGCCTGTTGGACCGGCCAAACCTCCTCCTCAGCAGGAGTAGGCTGAGGCACTTTGGTTGGTGCCTGCTGGATAGAACAAACCTCCGCAACAGCAGAAATAGGCCTGGGCACATCTGTAGACGAGCCTTGATGCAGATACTTGGGGTCCATAATAGGTGACTCAGGATACCGTTCTTCTTGGACGACTTTCCCCTTGACGCTTGGTGGCAGGAGACCAAATGGATCTGAGTCCCAATCTTCAGAGGGGAAGTAGGCAAAGGGGATTTCTGTGGTATTCTTGGGTCTGGTGACGGCTACTGCCCATTCCCCTCGCAGGCTCTGTACAGGGGTGTATTCTACAATCTCCCCGCTCTCTAGGGAGTTTAGAGGTGGAGGGGGGTAGTCTCTCTTCATCGCTCTCCTGTTGACCAGAATCGTACCACCGTGGTGACAGTCCATTAATGTGCCATACCACCTCACTCTGTCAAACTTGACAACTGTAGCTCTTCGCCGCTCTAGGGGTGGCTCCCCTCTCGAGGATGTTCTAGCCTCCTGATATATAAGGCCTCAAGGCTCTTTATGTTCTATTATTGGACTTGATGTACTTCATATGACATGACATATTCCCTTCTTCTCTGCACCCTTAACTCTTCCATTATGGAATTCACTTCGGCCTCGCCTTTTCGGGCCGTGCTGCTGGGACGGAAGGATGGGGCTTCCCTGGCAGGGGTAGGAGATAGTCCCTCATGAACTAAACTAGTGCTGGCTCATCGCCATATAGCCATTTAGGTGATGTGGTGACCGGGGACGTGCTAGGGGCTGCTGGACCTGGGGTTCTGGCTCTGTACTGGGGAAGATGGAGGGGTAGAGAACGCGGCCTCTGCCAGGATCCCCAGGTCCCTTCCCCGGCAACGATCCTCTCGATGATGCAGGCGTTTCACCTGCTGAAGCTGCAGGCCAATGCCCATCGTCCTCAGGCAAAGAAACTTTCAGGTGGTCATCTTTGGCCCCAATAGAGAATCGCCGCAGACAATCCGCTAACTCCTGGAACATCTGTGCCGCGGCAACTTGCCGGGCCTCCAGCGCCATCTTGGGACTGTCTGCTCTCGTGGTCTGCTGTGCTCTCACCAGGAATTTCTGCAAGACTGAAGAGGTCCTGCTCCCCTCTGCTTCTTATACCGGTCTCCAACAAAATGGCCGCTGGCTGGAACTTTGTCATCAGCAGGGCCTAGGACCGGAAGAGACTCAGCGGTGCTTACTCTTCTTCAGCTCCCCCAGCAACAAGGGCCTTTCAAGTTCCACTTAGGACTAGGAACTGCAACTTGGCTTCCATGCCCAGGGGCGTTGGCAGGATCTTTTCACATGCTTTTCTTCCAAAAGATTAACCCATTCAGATATGGTGGCAGACATCTTGGCACGTAACATTGCCTCGGCATGAATTTTGCACATAGTGTTCACGACTTCAGCACTATCCTCAATGGCAGATAACAGTCTTTTCTTCACCTCCCCCTCTATTTCCCAAGCGCCTCTTGACATATACTTTTCGCAAACGAAGTCCCATACACTTTTTGGCGCAAACTGCAACTTGGCTTCCATGCCCATTGGCGTTGGCAGGATCTTTTCACATGCTTTTCTTCCAAAAGATTAACCCATTCAGATATGGCGGCAGACATCTTGGCACGTAACATTGCCTCGGCATGAATTTTGCACATAGTGTTCACGACTTCAGCACTATCCTCAATGGAAGATAACAGTCTTTTCTTCACCTCCCGCTCTATTTCCCAAGTGCCTCGTGACATAAACTTTTCACAAACGAAGTCTCATACACTTTCTGGCGCAAACTTCATTCGCATTGGCATGCAATTTTCTTACAACACTGGACACAGTTCAGACTGGGGAGGACTGTAGGCATAAGGTGCACACCAGTATCCTGTTCGTAGGATGCCAAAAGTTGTGGTATGGGGTGTGATGTAGGGCAGATGGCATTAACCCCTTGTATTCGTGATGCCAGGGCATGGTTTATCCTCAATACCATCTGAAGGTATACTGCTGGATCCTGGGCTAGGCACGGGGGCAATAATGACTCCGACACCAAGTTACGGACAACGGTAGCTTTACTGAGGTTGGACAGGGGGAAAAGTCTATACAGTTAAGCCAGGTCCACGGAAGTGACCAGTGACTTCAAAGACCTTAAGGGCTTACTGGGACTTGTAGTAGAAGTGGACAATTTAGTGCAGGCCACGTTGACTAGACAAATGACTTTGACTTGACTGACTTGTGACTGACAAGACTGTGACTGTGGCTTACTTACAGGTTTGTAGCTTGTGGCTGCAGACTGGACTTGAGGCCTCCTATGACTCTGGACACACATTTAGGCACAACTTGACTGGACCTCAGCAAAGACTAAGAGGAAGTGCAGAGGCTCCACCCAGGGCTTATATGAGGGAGGCCCTGGTGGGGTCCCATTGGTCTCCCCTAAATCACCTGGTCACTGAAACCTCCAGGGTAACAATTACATGACAAATCACATGGTAAACTGTCTTAAAGGTATAACACTCTTACATATATAACATAGGGATTATATACAATTACAATAAACAGATGCAGGGGGACCCAGGGGACACTGCAGGAGGCTGCCTGCTAGGGCAGCAAGGGAACGGGGTAACACCTCCCATACTGGGCCACCACACATTTATTTACTAATAATATTTACTTAGTATCTCTGATTATTATACCTCATTGTCTGCATCACTGTTGCTTAGTGGCAAGGACAGTTTTTTTTTTATTCCTTAAGTTTTTTTTTTCAAATTTGAACTCTCAAAAAATAAAGATGAACACTCTAAAGTCTGCAGAAAAGTATGAACACGTGTCCTTGTGGTTTTGTTCCACCTCCCCCACTCTTGCAAGCCATGTAAAAAGCCAATGTCAGATAGAAGCACTCCTGTAATAAAAGTTGGTGGATGGATTTTACCTCAGAGATGCAGAGTTTCATCTAGACAAAACTTTTTTTTAAAGCATAAAAAATCACAAAAGGACAAAAAGGATGAAATAAAGATTGTTAAAGTACAGTCAAATGATATTTAATGTAAATGGACAAAGAGAAGTTATAACAATACACTTACAGTGAAACCTCTGTACAGTGAAACCTCTTTGAGCCGACCACCCAAATGTGGTCTTTGATAAGGCTGGCCCTTTTAAAGTAGTATAAAAGTATACACAATGTGGGTTAAATTGTCTCATGAATTCAGCAAGCATATACAGCACATAAATAAACACTAATAATGAAGAAAGAGGCATAAAAATTATGTAATTTATCTTGGGTTGAATTACTGGTCCCCAGCATTGTACAGTCCCCAGCATAACTCCCATCTCATTCATTGTCCCCAGCATGGCTCCCCATCTTATTCCTGTCCCCCGGCATGACTTTTCATCTCATTCCTGGTCTCTAGCATGGCTTTCTATCGAATTCATGATAACTAGCATGGCTTCCTAACATGGCTCTAACTCTCATTCCTGTTTCCATGATGGCTCCCCCTCTTATTCCAGGCCCTGGTATGACTCTACTTCTTATTCCTGGCCCACAGCATGGCTCATCCCCCCCACTGAAGAATGACATGAGCTGTACCCACCCTATCTGACAACCTCTCTCCTTATGCCTTTCATCCAATAACACTTACTGGTGTTGGAAATGCTTCTCCTTATTTGCTAAAAAAATATGCTGCAAAATGCTGGCAGCATCTCTCTTGTGATGATTCTTGCTTCACACATACACACACTTGTCAGCTTTGGTTAAAAGTCACAAAATCTGTATGCATCCCAGTTTTTTGTGAAAAAAATTCACACATTTTTTTAAAAATAAATTCCCTTTATGGATATTGGTTTGACTTCTACTTAGGCATTTACTTTCATTATTGTTTCTTTTACTCCCATTGTCCCATGCTGGTAATTTCCTCAGTCACCATGTTATCATCAGTATGTGAACATATCTTTGTTTGTTTTGCTTCAAAAAGGCTTTGTCCAGACAAAATTGGAAATTTCTGGATTAAAATCTATTGTGAATTTGCATTTATTACTTGAGTGCTGCTCTGTTGTTCACTTTTACATTATTTTCACATTTGACTCATTGCTCCAGAGCAATTATTGTTTAGCACCATTGTCCTCATGTTTTCATGCATTATTGTCTCTTGTAAGTTTTCATGCATAACTGCGATGGAATTTGTAACTTTGTTTTCGGATATGAGACATGACTTCATAACCAATGCAAACAGAAATTATGATAAAATAGTGCATGCAAATGTAAGTAAATTAAATGAGCCAAAATAGAGGGTGATCACCTGCACTAACCGTCGGTACCGACGGGTAGTGCAGGTGACACTGATGACAACGGTGCTTACCTTGTCCCGTTCCATGTAGGGGATCTCTGGTAAACTCCTCCGTTAGCTCCAGCTCCGGGCGACCGGCTTAGGGCACGGGTGGAGCTTGGTGATGTCACCGCTGCTGTTTCCAGGACCTGGGACCCAGCAGAGAGCAGCAACGGCTTGGGACATGGGCGGAGCTTAGTGACATCACTGATCTCTGCTGGGTCTTGGTGCTAGAAAACAGCAGCAATGACATCACTAAACTCCACCCGTGCCCCAAGCCGAGTTCCCGGTGCTGGAGTTAACGGAGGAGATTACTGGAGATCCCCTGCACGGAACAGGACAAGGCAAGTACTGTTGTCATCAGTGTCACCTGCACTACCTATTGGTACCGACAGGTTAATGGAAGTGACACTGGTGACAGATTTCCTTTAAGAACTTTGGACGTGCAATATGGCCTTAAAAAAAAAAAAAAAAGGTTCATAAAGCTTAACTAGGCTTCAGTGGGAGTTTCCGCGATTGTGCACTCACCAAACCAACATTAATAGCAAATATTCAAATATATCCGATGTTACTTACCACTCTTGAATTCAGTGCAACATCTATCCAAGGCATCCACGCCTTCTTCTCTCCTGCCCAAAGGCTCTGATGTGACTCTCTAGGTATTGCTATATTGTTTGCTTTTACTACTTGCTTTTACTTTTACTACTTCTCATGATCTTGTTAAATTTTATAATCCTCCCAGTTCACTTCCCCATCAAGATAAACCACCCCTGCCTTTATTTTATTTTTATTATTTTTTTAGTTTTCTACCTTGATATTGTTCTGTATTTTCTGCTCAGTCAGATTCACAGACTGGGAAGGGGCATTACCCAGCAGGCGTGACATATGAAGCCAAACAGGGAAGAACTTCCTCCCTCACTCTGCTACACACAACCCAGAGCAGTTCAGAGTGAGAGGAGCTATGATTGGCTAAGGCTGCACACACCCCTCTCAGCACTCCAGACTGCATTTCCTGATTTTATACTTCTGCCAGGCAGCCAGGAGTCCAAAGTCTGTGCAAGAGATAGGGGGAAATGTGCTCTGGACAAGTAGGGAGACACCTAGTGGCAGCTTTTTTAAACACAAATAAAACATAGAAAACTTCATTTTTTAAATCAAAGGCTGGATCGCACAGGCTGTAGTGTCTGCAGCTCATCAGGTTATACTGTGCTGCAGTACAAATGTATTGCAGCATAGTATAACCTGTATAAAGTTTAAAAATTAAAATAAAAAGTTCTTCAATAAAAGTATGAAGTGTAAAAAAAATTAAAAAGCCCCTTTCCCAATGAAAGCCCTGTATTATCACCAAAAAAGATCAAAAACACAAATCATATACATAATAGGTATTGCCACATCCATAATGACGTGTACTATAAAACTGTGATGTAAATTATCCCGCAGGGTGAACGCCGTAAAAAAAGAAAAGCGCAAAATTCGCAAATTTTGGTACAAATAGCGGAATAAAAAAGATCAAAAGGTAGCACAAAAATGATACCAATAAAAAATACAACTCGTCCCGCAAAAAATAAGTCCTTACTCAATGGCGTCGGACGAAAAATAAAAAAATTACGACTGTTGGAAAATGAATGGCAGAAAAAGAATTTTGCTCAGAAAAGGAAAAGGAACATAGAAAGCTATATAAAATGGGTATCACCATAATCGTACTGACCCACAGAATAAATATAACATCACTTTTACCGCACAGTGTACACCATAAAATTTTTTTTTTAAAACGCCAGAAATTTTCCAGTTTTCCACACATTTATTCTGACCCACAGAATAAATATGACATAACTTTTACCGCACAGTGTACACCATAAAAAAAACGCCAGAAATTTTACAGTTTTTCCCAATATTTTGAAGTTTTTCACAAAAAATGCTTCATGTGTCAACATAAATGCACCAGTTATGTAAAGTACAATATGTCACGAAAAAACTATCTCAGAATCGCTCTGCTCAGAAAAAGCGTTCTAAAGTTATTACCATTTAAAGAGATACATGTCAAAAAAAAAAAAAAAGAGCCTGGTCATAGAGGTAAAAAATGGGTTGGCCCTTAAGGCGTTAATGACAGTGGCCATTTAACTTTTTGGGGAAATATTTTAATAGCATAGACCAGTGTTTCCCAACCAGTGTGCCTCCAGCTGTTGCAAAATTACAACTCCCAGCAAGGGTTGGGAAACACTGGCAGGGACATAGTGCTAACCAGGTTGCATTGTAAATAATTATTGGTATGGGTATGGTCACCTTTACTTATTCTAGCAACAATGCCAAAATAAAACACATTTAGAAAAAAGAAGTTGCAGACACATACATGTGCACAATCTGTTGTTTTTTATCTGGTTTCTCACGTGTTAAAAAAAAAATCCTGTAATAAACACAGGTGACAGTCACTCCTTAGGACAGCACATTCCTCGGATCCACCACCTCATGTGCTGCTGTGTTTATTAATAATAATGTATGACTATGTTTAGCATCAGTTGCTATTACTAGTAATATCCTATTCCAGCTTTTGCACTTGGCGTCACAACTTAGCTTTAATACCCAAGCAAATCCTTTGAACCTGGCTGGTGGGGTCCCTTTTGTAAATACCGTAATAGCTGAATGTGATGTAATTACAGATGATTTTGGAGCTATTGTCCTAGATTATATCCAAGTACAAGTATTTCTTTCCCAAAATAGAACAGATTGTTGGATTCATATCTGGTAATATAACTGTGTCACGGTATAGGTGCCTTTGTGACCTTCAAATGAATACCTGTAGCTAGAATTACTACGGTACCTTCCACAATGCAGTGTATTTCATGTAGACAACTTTGCCATCATCTGAGTTTTTCTATAATCCTTGTGCTACTGTTCGGGTAAATTCGCACTCTGCAGATTTGTGCCAAAAAATTCTGGAGCTTAACCCCTTAAGGACATAGGGCGTATCCATACGCCCCCGTTTCCGAGTCCTTAAGGACCGAGGGCGTATGGATACGCCCTGAGCATTTCCGGCCCCCACCGCTAGCCGGAGGGGAGCCGGAGCCGGATGCCTGCTGAAATCGTTCAGCAGGCATCCCGGCATATCGCCCAGGGGGGTCATTATGTCCCCCCATGTCGGCGATTGCCGCAGATCGCTGGACAATTCAGTCCAGCGATCTGCGGCAGATTCCGGGTCAATCGGGTCTCCAGTGACCCGATGACCCGGAATTACTGGCTGATCGGGGCCGTCAGAGACGGCCCCGAACAGCCAGAGGCAGCAGGGGTGAGGTGGCACTGGTGCCACCTCACGATCGCCCTGATTCGTCGGCCGGATTACCGGCCGACGAATCAGGGCGCCTGCTGCGGGTGTCACTCCCGCAACCCGCTCCGCCCCTCTTCCGGAGGACGTGAGCGGGTGCGGGAAGACGACCCCCGGTGCTGGGGACCCCGATCCCCGGCGCCCCTGTTGGGATCGGGGCCCCAGGAGCAGCGGCGGCGGCGGAGACGACGAGGGACTGACCTGTGCTGCTGGATCGTTGGAGGTGAGTGACAGCCTCCTGCTGTTGCTTAGCAACAGCTCCCAGCATGCAACAAGGGCATGCTGGGAGCTGTAGTTATGCATCAGCAGGAGGCAGACCACCACAACTCCCAGCATGCCCTTATGGGCATGCTGGGACTTGTAGTTTTGCAACAGCTGAAGGCACATTCTTTCTATGAAAAAGTGTACCTTCAGCTGTTGTGTAACTACAACTCCCAGCTTGCACAATCAGCTAAAGTGCATGCTGGGAGTTGTAGTGGTGCATCTGGTGGTTGCATAACTACAACTCCCAGCATGCCCGTTGGCTGTCGGTGACTGCTGAGAGTTGTAGTTTTG
Source organism: Hyla sarda (assembly GCF_029499605.1). Taxonomy (NCBI): domain Eukaryota; kingdom Metazoa; phylum Chordata; class Amphibia; order Anura; family Hylidae; genus Hyla; species Hyla sarda. The sequence goes on along the minus strand of NC_079189.1, from coordinate 141,890,988 downwards.
CAACTGCTGAAGGCACACTGAGTTAAGTAGTAAACCAGTGTGTCTCCAGCTGTTGCATAACTACAATCCCCAGCATCCCCAGCCAATGTAGTATGCCTCCGGCTGTTGCATAACTACAAGACCCAGCATGCCCTTCCGCTGTCCGTACATGCTGGGGGTTGTAGCTTTTGCAACAGCTGAAGGCACACTGGTTGCAAAACACTGAGTTTGTTACCAAACTCGGTGTTTCACAACCTGTGTGTCTCCAGCTGTTGCAAAACTACAACTCCCAGCATGCACTGATAGACCGTACATGCTGGGAGTTGTAGTTTTGCAACAGCTGAATGTTCCCCCCCCCAATGTGAATGTACAGGGTACACTCACATGGGCGGAGGATTACAGTAAGTATCCGGCTGCAAGTTTGAGCTGCGGCAAATTTTCTGTCGCAGCTCAAACTGCCAGCGAGAAACTACTGTGAACCCCCCGCCCATGCGACTGTACCCTAAAAACACTACACTACACTAACACAAAATAAAGTAAAAAACACTACATATACACATACCCCTACACAGCCCCCCTCCCCTCCCCAATAAAAATGAAAAACGTCTGGTACGTCACTGTTTCCAAAACGGAGCCTCCAGCGGTTGCAAAACTACAACTCCCAGCATGCACTGATAGACCGTCCATGCTGGGAGTTGTAGTTTTGCAACAGCTGGATGTTTCTCCCCCCCCCCCCAATGTGAACGTACAGGGTACACTCACATGGGCGGAGGATTACAGTAAGTATCCGGCTGCAAGTTTGAGCTGCGTCAAATTTTCTGCCGCAGCTCAAACTGCCAGCGAGAAACTACTGTGAACCCCCGCCCGTGTGACTGTACCCTAAAAACACTACACTACCACAAAATAAAATAAAAAGTAAAAAACACTACATATACACATACCCCTACACAGCCCCCCTCCCCTCCCCAATAAAAAGGAAAAACGTCTGGTACGCCACTGTTTCCAGAACGGAGCCTCCAGCTGTTGCAAAACAACTACTCCCAGTATTGCCAGATAGCCACTGACTGTCCAGGCATGCTGGGAGTTTTACAACAGCTGGAGGCCCCCTGTTTGGGAATCACTGGCGTAGAATACCCCTATGTCCACCCCTATGCAATCCCTAATTTAGGCCTCAAATGCGCATGGCACTCTCACTTTGGAGCCCTGTCGTATTTCAAGGCAACAGTTTAGGGCCACATATGGGGTATCGCCGTACTCGGGAGAAATTGGGCTTCAAATTTTGTGGGGTATTTTTTGCTATTACCCTTTTTAAAAATGTAAAATTTTTGGGAAAACAAGCATTTTAGGTAAAAAAAAAAATTTTTTTTTTACATATACAAAAGTCATAAAACACCTGTGGGGTATAAAGGTTCACTTAACCCCTTGTTATGTTCCCCGAGGGGTCTAGTTTCCAAAATGGTATGCCATGTGTTTTTTTTTTGCTGTCCTGGCACCATAGGGGCTTCCTAAATGCGGCATGCCCCCAGAGCAAAATTTGCTTTCAAAAAGCCAAACGTGACTCCTTCTCTTCTGAGACCTGTAGTGCTCCAGCAGAGCACTTTTCACCCCCATATGGGGTGTTTTCTGAATCGGGAGAAATTGGGCTTCAAATTTTGGGGGGTATTTCCTGCTATTACCCTTTTTAAAAATGTTAACATTTTGGGAAACCAAGCATATTAGGTAAAAAATAAAAAAATTTTTTTACATATGCAAAAGTCGTGAAACACCTGTAGGGTATTAAGGTTCACATTACCCCTTGTTACGTTCCCCGAGGGGTCTAGTTTCCAAAATGGTATGCCATGTGTTTTTTTTTTGCTGTTCTGGTACCATAGGGGCTTCCTAAATGCGACATGCCCCCAGAGCAAAATTTGCTTTCAAAAAGCCAAATGTGACTCCTTCTCTTCTGAGACCTGTAGTGCGCCAGCAGAGCAATTTTCACCCCCATATGGGGTGTTTTCTGAATCGGGAGAAATTGGGTTTCAAATTTTGGGGGGTATTTTCTGCTATTACACTTTTTAAAAATGTAAAATTTTTGGGAAACCAAGCATTTTAGGTAAAAAAAATATATATTTTTTTTACATATGCTAAAGTCGTGAAACACCTGTGGGGTATTAAGGTTCACTTTACCCCTTGTTACGTTCCCTGAGGAGTCTAGTTTCCAAAATGGTATGCCATGTGTGTTTTTTTGCTGTTCTGGCACCATAGGGGCTTCCTAAAGGTGACATGCCCCCCAAAAACCATTTGACGCTCCTTCCCTTCTGAGCCCTCTACTGCGCCCGCTGAACAATTAACATAGACATATGAGGTATGTGCTTACTCGAGAGAAATTGGGTTTCAAATACAAGTAAAAATTTTCTCCTTTTTACCCCTTTCAAAAATTCAAAAATTGGGTCTACAAGAAAATGCGAGTGTAAAAAATGAAGATATTGAATTTTCTCCTTCACTTTGCTGCTATTCCTGTGAAACACCTAAAGGGTTAATACACTTACTGAATGTCATTTTGAATACTTTGGGGGGTGTAGTTTTTATAATGGGGTCTTTTATGGGGCATTTCTAATATGAAGGCCCTTCAAATCCACTTCAAACGTGAACTGGTCCATGAAAAATAGCGAGTTTGCAAATTTTGTGAAAAATGTCAAAATTGCTGCTGAACTTTGAAGCCCTCTGGTGTCTTCCAAAAGTAAAAACTCATAAATTTTATGATGCAAACATAAAGTAGACATATTGTATATGTGAACCCAAAAAAAATATATTTTGAATATCCATTTTCCTTACAAGCAGAGAGCTTCAAAGTTAGAAAAATGCTAAATTTTCATTTTTTTCATCAAATTTGGTGATTTTTCACCAAGAAAGGATGCAAGTTACCATAAAATTTTACCACTAAGTTAAAGTAGAATATGTCACGAAAAAACAATCTCGGAATCAGAATGATAACTAAAAGCATTCCAGAGTTATTAATGTTTAAAGTGACAGTGGTCAGAATTGCAAAAAACGCTCCGGTCCTTAAGGTGAAAAAGGGCTCGGTCCTTAAGGGGTTAAAGGAGTACTCTGACGCGCACTTTTTTTTCCTTTTATCCCTTCCGGACTGCAAAATAAAAGTAAACACACTTTCTCTTACCTGCCAACGAGCCCCCGGAGCTCCGGTACACTCCGGTACAGGTGTTCGGTCCCCGGGCTGTACTCTTCTTACTTCCTGTTAGCCCGGCACGTCACACGGAGCTTCAGCCTATCACTGGCCGAGGCGGGACATAGCTGCGGCCGGTGATAGGCTGAAGCTCCGTGTGACGTGCCGGGCTAACAGGAAGTAAGAAGAATACAGCCCGGGGACCGAACACCTGTACCGGAGTGTACCGGAGCTCCGGGGGCTCGTTGGTAGGTAAGAGAAAGTGTGTTTTCTTTTATTTTGCAGCCCGGACGGTATAAAAGGAAATAAATGCGCGCCGGAGTACTGCTTTAAAGGGGTACTCCACTGCCACAGCATTCGGAAGATTTTGTTCCGAATGCTGGGTGTGGGCTGTGGGGTCGTGACGTCATGGCCACGCCCCCTCAATGCAAGTCTATGGGAGGGGGCGTACGCCCCCTCCCATAGACTTGCACTGAGGGGGCGCCGCCGTGACGTCACGACCCCGCAGCCAACATTCAGTGTTCCGAACTGTTACGCCGAGCGCTCCGGGTCCCCGCTCCTTCCCGGAGCGCTCACGGCGTCTCTCTCCCTGCAGCACCCCGGTCGGTCCCGCTGACCGGGAGCGCTGCACTGTCATGGCCGTTGGGGATGCGATTCGCACAGCGGGACGCGCCCGCTCGCGAATCGCATCCCAGGTCACTTACCTGTCCCGGTCCCCGGCTGTCATGCTCTGGCGCGCGCGGCTCCGCTCTCTAGGGCGCGCGCGCGCCAGCTCTCTAGATTTAAAGGGCCAGTGCACCAATGATGGTGCCTGGCCCAATCTTCCCAATTAGCTTGATTAGTTTCCACCTGTGCACTCCCTACTTATACCTCACTTCCCCTGCACTCCCTTGCCGGATCTTGTTGCCCTTGTGCCTAGTGAAAGCGTTCCCTTGTGTGTTCCTAGCCCGTGTTCCAGACCTCCTGCCGTTGCCCCTGACTACGATCCTTGCTGCCTGCCCTGACCTTCTGCTACGTCCGACCTTGCTCTTGCCTTATCCCTTGTACCATGCCTATCTCAGCAGTCAGAGAGGTTGAGCCGTTGCCGGTGGATACGACCTGGTTGCTACCGCCGCTGCAAGACCATCCCGCTTTGCGGCGGGCTCTGGTGAAAACCAGTAGCTACTTAGAACCGGTCCACCGACACGGTCCTCGCCAAACCCTCTCTGACACAGAGGATCCACCTCCAGCCTGCCGATCCGTGACAGTAGATCCGGCCATGGATTCCGCTGAGGTGCCGCTGTCAAGTCTTGCCGACATTTCCACGGTGATTGCCCAGCAATCCCTAATGATCACCCAACGAAATCACCAGCTGGCATACTTGACCTCCGTGACTCAGCAACTTCAGTCACAGATACAGCAGCTGCTGCCGCAGATACAGCAACTTCAGTCACAGACACAGAAGCTGCAACAGCAACAACCATCTCCTCCGCCGGCTCCTGCAACTCCTCCGCAGCGACCGGCCGCTCCTAACCCCTGCTTGTCCCTGCCGGACAAATTTGATGGGGACTCTGGACTCTGCCGTGGTCTCCTGCCTGGGAAGGCCCTGCCATGTGCCACACCGCCCGGAGCACCTCTCTTACAGTATCCTTTGCAATCCACCCCTGTGCCTCCCGCCGAGGAGGCTATGCAAGTGGATCGGTCCCGCCTGACCCCTGAAGAGAGGACTCGCCGCAGGAAGAAAGAAGATTTACTTCTATACTGCACTGTGCGTTACCACGCAGAACCCCTGCTCTTCAGCATGGAACTTTTTGTTTTGCCCAAATGCTCCTCTGAAGTCCTCCTCGGTCTGCCATGGCTCCAACCCCCATCTTCTGCCCTTGTCTGGACCACCGGGGAGATCGGGAGCTGGGGTGCTTCTTGCCACAGGAAGTGCCTCACGTCTGCTCCCAGTCCCGTCAGTCAAGCCTCTGTGTCTCCCCCTTTACCTGGCCTCCCCAAGGCCTGTCTGGACTATGCTGTGTCTCCTCCTCACGGCTCCCGTCCTGTTGACACTCTGCCCCGTGCCGGGCTTGACCCTCTTCCCTCCCTCCCCACCCCCACGCCTTCTTGTGTGCCCGCTGTTGATGTGGTTTCCCGGGGCTTCGCCACCATCTGGAAAAAGACTCTGAAATTCCTCATGCTGGTCTCATCCCGGGTGAAGAAGCTTGCCGGAAAAAAGAGAAGAGCTCCTCCTGTTTTTGTGTGGCTCTCCGCCAAGTATTTCGGCTTCCGTGTCCCCAGTTTTTATCTCGGACCACGTTATCTTGGACCCTTTGTAGTCGAGTGCTCAGAGGAGAGATCTTGGGAACCTGGGGACAACATCCTGGACAAAAGTCTTGTCCTCAGGTTCTCAGGCTCCAAGAAGAGGGGGAGACCCAAGGGGGGGGGGGTACTGTGACGCCGAGCGCTCCGGGTCCCCGCTCCTTCCCGGAGCGCTCACGGCGTCTCTCTCCCTGCAGCGCCCCGGTCGGTCCCGCTGACCGGGAGCGCTGCACTGTCATGGCCGTTGGGGATGCGATTCGCACAACGGGACGCGCCCGCTCGCGAATCGCATCCCAGGTCACTTACCTGTCCCGGTCCCCGGCTGTCATGCTCTGGCGCGCGCGGCTCCGCTCTCTAGGGCGCGCGCGCGCCAGCTCTCTAGATTTAAAGGGCCAGTGCACCAATGATGGTGCCTGGCCCAATCTTCCCAATTAGCTTGATTAGTTTCCACCTGTGCATTCCCTACTTATACCTCACTTCCCCTGCACTCCCTTGCCGGATCTTGTTGCCCTTGTGCCTAGTGAAAGCGTTCCCTTGTGTGTTCCTAGCCCGTGTTCCAGACCTCCTGCCGTTGCCCCTGACTACGATCCTTGCTGCCTGCCCTGACCTTCTGCTACGTCCGACCTTGCTCTTGCCTTATCCCTTGTACCATGCCTATCTCAGCAGTCAGAGAGGTTGAGCCGTTGCCGGTGGATACGACCTGGTTGCTACCGCCGCTGCAAGACCATCCCGCTTTGCGGCGGGCTCTGGTGAAAACCAGTAGCTACTTAGAACCGGTCCACCGACACGGTCCTCGCCAAACCCTCTCTGACACAGAGGATCCACCTCCAGCCTGCCGATCCGTGACACGAACTAAATGTTCTGAACTCTGGGGCAGTGGAGTAACCCTTTAATATTAGTTCCACACATCTAAATAGGGTCGTTTTTGCAGCATATGCTTGGAGTTTTGGAAGCCACTTTCAGATGTATAGAAGACATTTTTAATGGAAGAAATTCTCAGAACATATCCAGATGTGAAAATACCATTAGGGTAATGTCCTATTAGTGCTGGCTGACTAAGGCTGGGTTCACACCACGTTTTGTTAAATACGGTTCCCGTATACGGCTGGGAGGAGGGAGCGTGGTCGACCGCGTTTTTGCCTACGGTCGGCTCATAGACATGCATTAAATACAGTTGCCGAATGCGGCTGAGTGCGGGCGCCACGATTAAGCCCCGCCCCCCCTCCTCCCAGCCGTATAAGGGAACCGTATTTAACAAAACGTGGTGTGAACCCAGCCTAACCAAGAATGATCCAAAAGTGTTTGTTGGCCTATAAAGTGACCAAGGAATATTTCAGTCACTCAAGTCCTTTTTAAGCGTAGTTCAAAACATCTCAAACAAATATATATATAACAGAACGATGAAACAAAAACTGGAACATAGAGGGAAGTTTATCAATCTGTTTAGACAGCTTTTTTGTCTTAATTTGAAGCAGGAAAAGTTGCAGGCTGGCCCCATGAAACTTTTTCTGTGACATTTCATTTAGGCCATTTACATTTCCTGACCATGAAGTGATCTTACTTTGTGCAGTGGTCACAAATTTATCACGTGTGACTTTTTTTTTTGCAATGTTGCAAAAATGTCGCACGTGGCCAGATTTAGACGTTTTCACAAGGCAGGTCAACCCTATCTAAATAGCTCTATGCAGCAATTGTATTAAAGAGTACCTGTCATCAAACCTTATTTTCTAAACTAACTCAGATTATATTCCCTAATTACTCCTAACACCCCTCCTGCCCTTAATTTTTTTCCGAGCTTTAAAAAAGCTGTGTTTCATACCTTTCCCCTTGCTCACATTGTGTGAGCTCCCGGCAGGAGAAAGTGGGTGTTCCACAGCAGGCAGGATGTCACTGAGGCCTGGGAGAGCTGTGCCTCTCCATGCCCTGCACGCACTTCCTGAGTTTGGTCTCCTGCTTGGCCGGGAGGAGACCAAACTAATTGTTTGACTTGCGCAGGGAACAGAACAGAGCCACCTAGTGGCTGTTGTTTCATTCACATTAAAAACATATTATAGTTGAGAATTTTAACAGCAAGTAAATAGCAAAGTGTCTTATAAATTACATAAGGAACAATATATTAAAAGTTTTGTTTGGTGACAGGTACTCTTTAAGGGGGTCATATGGGTGCAGCATATGGAATAAACGTTTGTACCTAAATCTCCCTCATGTCCCTTCTCTGGTAAGTACAGAGCCAGCACAAGGCATAGGCACCACAGGCAGCTGCCTATAGCGCACTCTTGATGGGGGTGCAGCTCCGTCTCCCAAAAGAAATTCCCCACCCTGGATGTTCCTCATTCAGATCCCCCCATCACCCCCTCGCCCCCCCCCTTCCCCGCTGGTAAAAAAAAGCGCAGGTCACACAGCGCTCCTCATACTCAGTTCCTGTTCCCCCCTCTCCCCTGCCCGGGCTGGTAAAAGAGCTGTGGAGAGAGGAACACCTGAGTGAGAGGAGCACCGCATGTTCTTCAAGACGCTCGCAGTGTTCGATGTGCGCCACCGTGGCAGCTGAAGAGCCAGCGGCTCCATCCTGTCACTCCAGCCCGGAGGATGGAGGGCAGTATCAGGGGCATAATATACAAAGGGGAGCAGTATGAGGGGGATATTATACAATGGAGGGCAATAAGAGCCGCCTAATATACAACAGAGGTAAAATAAGGGGGATAATATACAATGGCAGCAATATGAGGGGGATAATATACAATGGCAGCAATATGTGGAGCATAAAGTACAATGGGGGCAAAAAGAAGGGCATAATATACAATGGAAGGCAATGCGTGGGCATAAAATACTATGGTGGCAATATGAGGGGCAGATTATACAATGGGGGCAATATAAGGGGCATAATATACTATGGAGCAATATGAGGGGCACAGTATACAATGGGGGAGACAATGTGAGGGACATAATATACTATGGGGGCAATGTGAGGGGCATAATATACTGTGGGGGCAATGTGAGGGGCATAATATACTGTGGGGGCAATATAAGGGGCATAATATACTGTGGGGGCAATGTGAGGGGCATAATATACTGTGGGGGCAATGTGAGGGGTATAATATACTGTGGGGGCAATGTGAGGGGCATAATATACTGTGGGGGCAATGTGAGGGGCATAATATACTGTGGGGGCAATGTGAGGGGCATAATATACTGTGGGCGCAATATAAGGGGCATAATATTTTATAGGGGAAATGTAAGGGGCATAATATGCTATGGGGGCAATGTTTCTGGCATAATACCTTATGGGGGTAATGTTTGGGCCTGTTAATCTATAGCGGCAAAGTTGGGACCTAATTAGTGTTGCTCGCGAATATTCGCAATTCGAATATTATTCGCGAATATCGCATATTCGCGAATTCGCGAATTTCGCGAATATAGCGCTATATATTCGTAATTACGAATTTTCATTATTTTTTTTATTTATTTATTTTTTTTCTTCACAGTACACATCACAGTGATCACCCCTCTCTGCTTCCAGCTTGTGTGGTGTAAAGAAGGCTCTAATACTACTGTGTGAGACTGGCGCGCGAAAATTCGCATATGCGAAAATAAAGCGAGAATATAACGAATATGCGAATATTCGATGAATAATCGTCCATATATTCGCGAATTCGAATATGGCCTATGCCGCTCAACACTAGACCTAATACTATACAGCTGCACAGAGCTGCATCATGTTGCTGTCCCGTCATCCAATAGGAGCGGCGTGCGTAGCGATGTGATGGCGGCGACGGAGAGCGCGGATGCCGGGGAAGCAGAGGCCTTGCCGGAGTGTCGGGGACACCTCAGGGACGCGGCGAAAGTGATGGACGGCGACATCCCGGGCAGCGGTGACGAGCGGTGACGGTCCGGAGCGGCGGGGACAGGTGAGTACAACTTCCTCTAACAGTGGTCTTCAACCTGCGGACCTCCAAATGTTGCAAAACTACAACACCCAGCATGCCCGGACAGCCGTTGGCTGTCCGGGCATGCTGGGTGTTGTAGTTTTGCAACATCTGGAGGTCCGCAGGTTGTAGACCACTGTCCTATACTTTACATTGCACGGATCCCTCAACATGCGATGGTTTCAACAAACGATGGTCCGTTTGGAACTGATTACCATCGTATGTTGAGGGGCCACTGTATTACAGCTTTGTCGGTAAGTGGGCACAATTCTGTTTGAGGTAGTAGAAGCGACATCTGTATACTACTTTCAGTGTAAGGAGGATAATACCTCAGGAGGATAAGGTGCCCTCATAGTAGTCCATGTAATTGCTGAGCGCACCGCTGGACTGTACCATCAGCACATCAGACACAGGTAGCGGCTTTGTGGATATAATTAGTAATTAGTGATATGATTCATCAGTCCCCCCCTCCAGTTCTGTGTGATAAAGGTAATAAAGCAGTCCCGTGACTGGGTGACTGGAGAACGCTGATGTCATCGCTGCCAGTCTCTGGAGAGGGGGCGTGGCCAACTTGCATCCTCCGTACCTGCCGCGGCCCTGCCAGGAGTTGCCTGCTACGCATGCGTGGGCTGCAAAGTATCAGGCAGCACGGAGCTCGGCAGAGTACAGCGGAGGCTACCTGGAGAAGGAGGCGTGTGCTCGGCGGGTACAGCGGAGGCTACCTGGAGACGGAGGCGTGTGCTCGGCGGGTACAGCGGAGGCTACCTGGAGAAGGAGGCGTGAGCTCGGCGGGTACAGCGGAGGCTACCTGGAGACGGAGGCGTGTGCTCGGCGGGTACAGCGCACCTGCTGGACTATATACCCTGATAGGGAGCCAATGCTACCGGGCACTGACAGGTAATACTCTACCATGTCCTTAGTAATAGTGAGTCTGCACTCAGAGTTACACACTGACCTCCGAGGTGATCTCATCCGCTGACACTTGTATACAGGATATAGCAGTGCAGAGTTCGCCAATTGCTACTATTCGTATTCGGGTTTACATAGGACTGCAGGTAAAGTTACTCAATGAGCTTGATAGTGCTGCTGCAATAATGTCCAACCTGCTACTAAACTCCCATTATACCTGATGAAAAATACATTATGCACAGAATTCGGAGTCTGCTGCCCACTGGGACTGACCAAAAAGTGGCCTAGAAAGTGCTCCAGAGAGGGGACTGCACCCCCCGACCCCCTTATTATTGGTGATGAGACCCTCTAAATCTTTAAATGAGGTATTCACATGTGCTGTGTTCCTCCTGTCTGCACAATGCAATTCCCTAGTACTACTTCTGGCTTTCATGTAGTATTAATGTGCGGAGTGCTGCTGAGTTCTGGATGTAAGGACATACAGGCAACCTGTTCTGCTTTCATGTAGTATTAATGTGCGGAGTGCTGCTGAGTTCTGGATGTAAGGACATACAGGCAACCTGTTCTGCTTTCATGTAGTATTAATGTGCAGAGTGCTGCTGAGTTCTGGATGTAAGGACATACAGGCAACCTGTTCTGGCTTTCATGTAGTATTAATGTGCGGAGTGCTGCTGAGTTCTGGATGTAAGGACATACAGGCAACCTGTTCTGGCTTTCATGTAGTATTAATGTGCGGAGTGCTGCTGAGTTCTGGATGTAAGGACATACAGGCAACCTGTTCTGGCTTTCATGTAGTATTAATGTGCGGAGTGCTGCTGAGTTCTGGATGTAAGGACATACAGGCAACCTGTTCTGGCTTTCATGTAGTATTAATGTGCAGAGTGCTGCTGACTTCTGGATGTAAGGACATACAGGCAACCTGTTCTGGCTTTCATGTAGTATTAATGTGCGGAGTGCTGCTGAGTTCTGGATGTAAGGACATACAGGCAACCTGTTCTGGCTTTCATGTAGTATTAATGTGCGGAGTGCTGCTGAGTTCTGGATGTAAGGACATACAGGCAACCTGTTCTGGCTTCTATGTAGCAGAGCTGTCGTGTAATGTATGGGATAATGGCTTATTAATGGAACATTTTCCTCCTTCTCCCTCCCTTACCAGGTGTAGAGCTGGGTTTATATGTATATAATGTCAGCCTTGGTACATGTGATGCTATAGTGAGACCTCTGCTCTTCACTGATCAGGAGGAGGAAATCCTTTTCGGTGAGATTTACTGCACTTGCCCTGTATTGGGATATTGGACAAGTCCATTCACAGCTTTACTGGATGTTGATACTAAGTCAGGAGATTTTTACATCAATAGCTGCATCTGTTTCAGTTATCTGAAGAGAGTTTGTAAACAAACATAAAAGTAGAACAACAAAGATATCCTGCACTCACCGCAACAGTATTGGTCAACCGGCTCATCTTCGGGCCTCCAACAGACGGGCAAACAAGGTCGGCGTGGGGCGCTCAGAGGCGACTGCCGGTGGTTTCGCGCAGCATGGTGTGCTTCTTCCGGTCTGGCGAGGGGCGCTCAGAGGCAACTGCTGGTGGTTTCGCGCAGCGTGGTGCGCTTCTTCCAGCCTGGCGTGAGGCGCTCAGAGGCAACTGCTGGTGGTTTTGCGCAGCATGGTGCGCCTCTTCCGGCCTGGTGTCGGGCGCTTAGAGGCAACTGCTGGTGGTTTCGCATAGCGTGGTGTGCTTCTTCCGGCCTCGTAACAAGGCCTGAAGAAGCGCACCACGCTGCGCAAAACAGTCGACAGTCACCTCTGAGTGCCCCACACCAGGCCGGAAGAAGTGCACCATGCTGCGCGAAACCACCAGCAGTTGTCTCTGAGCGCCCCACGCCAGGCTGGAAGAAGCGCACCATGCTGCGCGAAACCACCAGCAGTCGCCTCTGAGTGCCCCACGCCAGCCTTGTTTGCCCGTCTGTCGTAGGGCCCGAAGATGAACCGGTTGACCTATACTGTTGCGGGGAGTGCAGGATATCTTTGTTGTTCTGCTATTATTGCTACTTATGGATGCTGTCTATTAATGTCCTAGCACCACCGCTGGTCGTTTGCCTCGAGTACCCGCAGTGCCTATCCAGGGTCCATAGGTTTATACTGCTATAATATACAGGTTGCGGTGCCGCTCTGATATCTACGGTGTGGTCTAAACATATAAAAGTACTAAACCCTGTGCACATGCTGCAGAAACAACTATTCAGAATCTGCAACAAAGTGAGTGAACAGCCCTGTTCACATTACAGATATTGCGCTTTGGAAATGACCAAGTGGTTATTCCATCTATGCTCTTGTTCACTCCGTATTCTCATTACATATGTAAGTAAACTTATATAGCGTGCAAACCTCAGATGCATAGATTGTGTCCAGCATGTCACTGTGTGTGTTGTGGTATTGTCTCTGGAGTTCACACATTCTGTGGTCAGTGATTGATACCCTTTGCATGCTGGAGCTTTGGAGTCCTGGAGCCATGGTTGCAAGTCTTTATTCCCTATTGAGTCCAAGTAGGAGCTATAAACTCCTCTTATAACTCCCAGCCTTGGAGACTGAGTGGCTTTGGAGGGGGAGGGACGCTAGATACTAACCGCCACCTAGGATCATTCAATGAGAGAGCTGGCAAGTGACATCAAATAAGGTTTGCATTGTAAAATAAAGGGAGGGGATAGTGGAGAGTGTCCTGGGTGGTGGGGGAAGGAGGAGAGCTGGGGAGGCTGATCTCATCCCAGCACTAGCACAAGCATTACTAATTGGTTTTCCCAGGGAAGCTGTCGAGCAACCTGTTGTAGTGCCAGCATCTGTGCTAAGGTGACTTCTCCATCTCGGTCGTCTGGAGCTACATAACTGGGGGCTGCTGAGGTGTCTGACATGTCTTAGGGTGAAATAAGGGAATGAATGCATAAATATGTACTAACTCATCAGTGAGGTGAGTGTATCTCTTATCCGGTTGCTGGTGATAGTTAGTCTTTTGTTCAAGTAAAGACTCTTGTAATATAATTCACACATAATGGATCTCTACATGGTACGGATACTGAAAGACAAGTTTCTTTTATACTATATATCGTTTTTTGTTTACAGTATTTATAGACAAAGTGACTATAGAGAGATCAATCTGATGATCGTGTTCTCTCTGGTAATAAATGATCAAATGTGACCAACTAAAACTTTGTGTTTTACTTGTAGTTTTATCATTTTTATTGATCCTATTCATGTGATCTGGACTATTATTGCTAATTTGAAAGACACTGGTTGTGGACGTTCAGTAGATGATGATTTGTGGGTAAACTTTTTTTGCATTGTTAGATGCTAGAATCCCTATGCCAACCATAACAGGTGAAAGTTAGTAAGTGTCCTATCACGCAGGTAAAGAGAAAGTCTTGCGCTAGGAATGCAATGTTTATATTTAGCTGCAGATCTAGAGCCGACACATGGTGGTATCAGCGCATTCATCAGGAGAGGTTTTTATATCATACATGTTTTATTTTCATATTGGATGTAATTGTTTGCTCTCAGGAGATGTCTTTCACACGCACAGCTTTACAGCATAGTTCTGTCATTACACTGCTTTACATGTTGTGGTCATGTTTGGAAAGCATATGCTGTGTTTACCATCTTTATCACACATCTTTACACTTGGAGCTAGGACTTCAGAGCACGCAATTGTTGCACTTACGCGGTAGATGTGTCAGATCACTGTGCAGCCTCTTATGTTATCTTTTATTGTAATACTTGGAGTGGCATGAAAGTGTTTCTTGTGATAAATTGCATGCAATTATGTCTTCTGTGTTAAACTTGCATGCTATGAGATTTACATTTTTTATTTTTACCATGTAAGGAAGACTCCATCCCAAAATTGAATTTAATATATACTGTGTTCTGTGATGCACATTGCAATGTTTTTGTCATATGAGATCGCATTGTAAAACATCATCTGAGATAAGTTGCCATGAAGCTCTGGCCTTATGGGAATGTCCCCTTTGGGAAGCCCCACTTCAGTTACTTGTTGCACTGAGGCTGATGTTGAGGATCTTTGTGCATGGACAACCCCCCCCCCCCCCCCCAATTTGACTGTCAGTAAAGGGGGAGGGGCAGATGTAACTGCTGAAATGAGGTATCACTTGGCAGTCTCTAGAACCAGGGGGTGTTCATGTAATTGTACATTTTATTAACCTCTTTTCTCCTCCATAGCATAAAAAAACTGTACCTGATACATTGTATCTAGGACACAGCTTCTGATAATGGGCCAATTTAAAGAGGACCTGTGGTCATTTCTAAAAGTGCATTTTTCTGGTTTATAGAGATAGTTTAGGGGTGCTGATCACTTATTATTTTGCCCCCCCCTTCCCATTCCAGAATAATAGGGTGTTTGAATCAACATGCCTTAAAAAGGTATGTGATCTGCCCCCCTATGCTATCTAAACAGATATTCTTTAACTAGCGGCAGATGCTGTGACCAGTTATTACTGTTTGTTATAACCAGATACCCCTTTAAGGCAAAATTAGCATGTTGTTGTTCCACTTGTTAAGGCAACTTGCAATGGTTTCATCACAAATGTGGCCAGACTGTGTAGTGTAGTCTTCCTCTGAAGGTGTCTTCCTATTCAGGAACTTATGTCTGCCACTGACTTAAAGGGGTATTCCAGGCAAAACCTTTTTTTATATATATCAGCTGGCTCTGGAAAGTTAAACAGATTTGTAAATTACTTCTATTAAAAAATCTTAATCCTTCCAATAGTTATTAGCTTCTGAAGCTTTCTGTCTAACTGCTCAATGATGATGTCACGTCCCGGGAGCTGTGCATGATGGGAGAATGTCCCCATAGGAACTGCACAGCTCCCGGGACGTGAGTCATCATAGAGCAGTTACACAGAAAACAGCTCAACTTCAGAAGCTAATAACTATTGGAAGGATTAAGATTTTTTAATAGAAGTAATTTACAAATCTGTTTAACTTTCCGGAGCCAGTTGAGATATATAATATATATATATTAAAAAAAAAAAGTTTTGCCTGGAATACCCCTTTAAGTCGGTGGCAGACATAAGTTCCTCAATAGGAAGACACCTGCAGAGGAAGACTACACTAAAAAAAGTTTTGGCGTGGAATACCCCTTTAATTAAAAACATAGTTTTTCAACACAGTTGAGACTGCTGGCCATTTAAATGTATGCCAAACAAATACCCTTTTGGCATGTGTATGATGTCTGTTTTATGTCTATGGGCACTTTCGTGTACCTGTCCGGAGACTACACAACACTCCTTGTGGCAATCGCACTAGATGATGTGCCTGTGACTAAGTAGCTTAATGCTATTCTAATGTGAGGTTTCTAAGTAATATGGATGTTGCAGACTTTTGTTACAGTTGTTAAATAAAATATAAAGGGCATACGTTAAAAGAAAAAGAATATGCTATAATATATATTTACATGCCAAATTTATTTTGTGTGTGTTTTTTCTCTCATGAAGATAAGGAATTGGGGTGACAGGTCTTTTTCTTGTTTCACTGCTGGGAACCCATAACCCAGCCATGTGTACCCTAAACCTTACAGAACCTCTTATTAACAAGCAGCATAGTACATGTAGCAAGGAGCCATAGCAGACAAGCATCTGGTAGATCACATCTTGGTTATTATACAGTAGGTGCTAAACTGAGTAATATGTGTGTGTGTGTGTGTGTGTGTGTGTATGTATGATATATATATATATATGGATAGATAGTGAAGGTAAGGTTAGCCATTTGTATAATACATATACATGCACAAATTAGAAAGGTTTAGCTCATAGGCAGACATCAGGAAATAGAAGATACTTTTTGTGTGTTAGTTTACCTCAGTTTTTCTACAGAACGTGGCTCTTAGTGGTAAAAAAAAATTAAAAAACTTGAAATTGTCCATATTAGCTAGAAGACTGTAATCTACACTAGGCCACGTGTATGTATGATCAATGATGTTCTGTAATTTACTGCAGAGCGTGTCTTACATGGTATACGAAGGACAAGGTGAGGGTGCCCAGAAGGGTTTCTAGCTCCAGCATGCTACAATTACACTCCATGTGATGCTACACTTGCTGTTCCAAGTACAGGTACTCTTATGTAACCCACGCTACATTAGCACCGAGGTGTCGGTTATTAAAGGGTAGGGAGATCATAAAATGTGGTGAAATATCCAAACAAACCCTTAGAAGCCCCTCGGGCCAAAACATATGGCTTTACTTTATTAGCGTCTGTGTGCTTTTCTGATGGATTTGCTTAATTTCCCTTATTAAGACGATTGTTGCATTGTTCGTTCTTCACAAGTTTTTTAGCCATGTAATCGCAAAAGGCTTTAAAGGCTCATTTGTTTTTCAAGTGTCTTCTTGATGGTTTTTTCCCATTGTTTCATGTCCACTCCCTGGATCTGCACTTGTTCATTATCTGCAGGCAGGATGTTATCATTGACTTTGGGACTTGGATAAGAGGATTTTCTATACCTGTGCAATCACTTTCCTTCAGGATGTAGCTATGGTTGTGAGATGAAGTGCCCCAGTGCCTCTTTATGAAGAGGGAAGGGTAAACATTGCCCTATATATCCATATTGTTTTAGTGTTTACCATTCATTAGGTAGACGTCATTAACTCCATTATACTTGCTATAGGTATAGATTGAGGCAGAATATTCACAGATTGACTCTCAGACCATTATTTGTATGTAAATATGACTTCTAGGCTGGTTTTATAGAAGTTTAACATACTAGAGTAAATGCTTGAGAACCCTAAAGCTTTACAGAAGTAGTGTTTATCTCCTTAAATTGTACTGCAAGTTTGTTTTTGCTATATTGCATAGAAAGATTGTGTGTCCATAAAATCAGTAAGGACCTCATAGTGATATCCAATTATTGGAAGTTTTGTTTTAGTTGAGACTTCAGAAGAGAAGGATTTAGGGGTAGTGACCTCTGACTGCCTCAAAAATGAGACATCAGTGCAGCCATTATGCAAAGCAGGGGGGAGATTGTGATCCCACTGTATAGAGCTCTAGTGAGAATACATCTGAAATACTCTGTACAGCTCTGGAGACTTCATCTGCATAAAGATATTGATAAAATAGAACAGGTCCAAAGATGGGCCATTAAAAAATCTGAAAGTCTTAAAGGGTAGCTCCCACCATCACTTTTTTTCTTTTTTCTGTCCCTGCCTATTACCCATCTATCACTAACCCCCTCCCTGCCTTTCATTTATTTATTTTTTTACATATTAAAAATGCCTTTTTGTCTGCCTGATAGTGTGCTCACTACCAGGCAGACTTCCCCAGCAGGCACCACGTCACTGATGCCTGCTGGGGCCGACACTTCCGCCCTTAGTTCACCTATACAGGGTGCCTCCAGCTGTTTCCCCACTGCAACTCCCAGCTTGCCCTGACATCTATGTGGTGTCAGGGCATGCTGGGAGTTGTAGTGGGGAAACAACTGGAGGCACCCTGTATAGGTGAACACCGGATCTGTGATCACCGCACATACCACTCCCTGCCGTGCAGCCCGCAACCCCCCCGCCCCGTGGTGCCGCTCAACCCACTCCCCGGCAGAAGAACAGTCACAGCAACCCACAACCCCCTCCCCCCCCCCAGCAAAAGAACAGTGACAGCAGCCCGCAACCCCCCCTCCCCGGCAAAAGAACAGTGACAGCAGCCCGCAAATCCCCCCCCCGTCACGCCGCTCAACTCACTCCCACTCCCCCTTAGTTCAGAGTACCCCCGCCGCGCAGCCCGCAACACCCCCGACCCTGCCGCTCCGCTCAACCCACTGGGGAAACTGGAGGCATACTGTATAGGTGAACACGCAACCCTCAGTCGAAATTCTGTAGTGACGTCACTGCCGAATGCATTCGGCCACTAGGAGGGCGACCCCTAGTGGTCGAATTTAAGTGATTTTAAACTTTTTTTATTGAAGTATATTAGAGATATGTTGTAGTACTTAAGTACTACAACATATCAATTTTTTTATTTCATGACAGTGCCCATTTAAGCATAAAACTTAAAATAATCTTTATATAGTACATACTAATTCAGCAGCCCTGTACACTGTTACTCAAATTGGTCCCTGTCTCCATTAGGGCCTACAAGCAATGTCCACCTATTAGTATGTTTGTTTTTGCTTTTCTGTTTTTTGAAGTGTAGGAAGGAGACCGAAACCTATAAGAAAAATGGTGTGTGTGGGGGGAGGGGTGGGGTCACAAGCAATGTCAGAAAATATCATTCCACTGGGAGAGTAGTGTTGTAAAGTTTATAGAGCATGGGCTTCATTGTCATGTTTACACATGGGCTCATCAGATGTCCTTCATGACCATTGCTTGGTCTGTGCAACTTGTCCATTGAATCGTATGTTCTGACAGCCTGAGAACCTTCCTGGTCCAGTCCTAGTTTTGCATCGATTTTAGTTGCATTCTATTGTTACATGCGTGAAGGGTCACCAGCAGGACAATGTTGGATTTGTGGTAATAACTGCTTGTCATACTTAAATATAGTCTACTGTTTTAATCTTAGTAAATTTTGAAATATGCAAGTTTGGACTTTATCCACTCGTCTTATAGGTGTTGAGTAAAGAAGGGATGTTGTCATCATTTAACCTAGTTATTATGGTGAAATATATGATTATGGTGCTGACTCCATATAACCTGATGACTGCAAGAACCAAGAATAGTTGGAGATCTAGGTGACCCAATTGAGAATCGTTATTTAAATGCTATTAAACATTTGTATTAATAATACAACAGTAGGATCTTATTCAGTCATTGTGTACTTCTAAGGAGTTGCATGCTAAGCAAGTATCATGCATTACTGACTTTATTATACTTGTTAATCTAGTTTTTAAACATTGGCTAGTAAACCTAAAAGTGAATTTTTATTATTGGAATGATATTCCAATTTGCTTATTTGGTTAAAAGCCCTGAATAGGTTGATGTTTCTTTGAGGTAAATGGTGCAGTTTATAGGCTACTGTTCCCAAAGGCAGTCTACAGTCAATGGGCTAAATAGTTTTATCTGTTTTCCATTAACTGACATCATTGCATTGTGTGTGTGTGTGTATGTGTGTATATATATATATATATATATATATATATATATATATATATATATATATACACCTGTCAGCCAGCGCATTAAAATCATGAGGTGAATAACACTGATAATTTTTATTGCTATTGATAGGGTCAGAACATCTCCAAAACAGAAGGATTTCTGGGGGTGTTCCAAACATGTTTCGGTTATTACCTGAAGAGGTCTAAAGAGACAACTAGTGAACCAGCATTAGGGTAAAGGGTGCCTAAGGCTCATTGATGCACATGGGAAGTAAAAGCTAGTCCATATAGTCCATTCCCGCCAATAAATATTTTAGGGCAAATTGTCAAAGAAGTTCATGCTTGCTATGATGGAAAAGTGTCAAGACACATGGTACACGCTGGATGCATAATTGTAAACCAGGCAGTGCTTATGCTGACCCCTTGTTCATTGCCAAAAGAATCTACAATGAGCACATCAACATCAGAACTGAACCATTATAAGTAGGGGGCTGGTCTGATTAATACCTGGAACAGATCCTCTGCCGGTGCCAGTCCTTGCTGTTTAACAGGCACATCCTATATGTTGTAAGCACAGCAAAAAGCGCTCGGCAGCAGAGATTGGCACAGACATGGGATCAGTGTCAGGTGAGTATGTTTTGAGATTCTTTTTTTTTTTTTTTTTTTTTCCCCCTCCCATCCTGAACCATTTTAAGAATGAAAGCAATGCTCTGGAATACCCATTTATTGTTATAGCTGACATACTAATGTGTAGCATAATGGAAGTGACACAATTTTCTGTATATATGATGGACAATAACTAAACATTTCTTGTCCAAGGACTTGAGCTACTATTACAGCTCAGCCTCTTTTCACTTGAAGCGTCAATGTTTGTGAAAGAAACAGCCATGTTATTCTAATGTCATAGCTGCAACTGTGGCTTTGGAAATACAAATAAGGGCACATCCAGCTCTCTTGTGCATTATTTTGTAAACCATATTCTAGTAACATGGTTTAACATTGCGTAAAACTGTGCATGAAGTATTTTGTAATAAAGAAACAGCCAGATAGAAGCACAAATGCCCCATCTCTATAGTTAAAGGGGTATTCCGGCTTTATACATCTTATCCCTTATCCAAAGGATAGGGGATAAGATGTATGACCGCAAGGGTCCCGCTTCTGGGGACCCCCTTGGCATTATGTGCCAGACGCTGCCTCAGAGACGGGGATGTGACATCACAGCCACGCCCCTAGTGATGTCACGCCACGCCCTCTCCATTCATGTGTATGGGCGTGGCCTTGACATCACTTCCCCGTCTCAGAGGCAGCGCCCTGCACAGAATAACTCCTTAACGACGCAGGACATAAATGTACGTCCTGGTGAGCTGGTACTTAACGCACCAGGAGGTACATTTACATCCTAAGCATAACCGCGTGCATCGGAGCGATGCCCGGATCATGCGGGGCAGGTCCCGGCTGCTGATCGCAGCCAGGGACCTGCCAGTAATGGCGGACATCTGCGATCCTGCGGATGTCCTCTATTAACCCCTCAGATGCCGTGTTTAATACAGATCACGGCATCTGCAGCATTGCGGACATTATAATGGATGATCAGATCGCCTGCAGTGCTGCCTCGGTGATCCGATCATCCAGCACGGCAGACGGAGGTCCCCGCACCTGCCTCCGCTGCCTTCCCGGCGTCTTCTGCTCTTATCTGCGTTCCCGCAGACCAGAGCAGAAGATGACCGATAACACTGATCAGTGCTATGTCCTATACATTGCTATAAATAGTCCCCTATGGGTAAAAATAAAAGTAAAAAATTTTTGAAAAACCCCCTCCCCCAATAAAAACGTAAACTGTCCCATTTTCCCTATTTCACCCCCAAAAAGTGTTAAAAAAATATTTTATATACATATTTGGTATCACCGCGTGCGTAAATATCTGAACTATTAAAATAAAATGTTAATAATACCGTACGGTGAACAGCGTGAACGTAAAAAAAAAAAAAAACTAAAATAGCTGCTTTTTATAACATTTTATTCCAAAAATTTTTTATAAAAAATGGATTAAAAGTTTTATATAAGAAAATATGGTATCAATAAAAAGTACATATCAGGGTGCAAAAAATGAGCTCTCATACCGCCGCTTATTCAAAATAGGGGGATTTTAAACATACTAATTTGGTTAAAAAGGTTGCGATTTTTTAAATTTTTTAAGCGCAACAGTAATAGAAAAGTATGTTATCATGGTTATGATTTTAATCATCTTGACCCAAAAAATAAAGAACACGTCATTTTTACCATAAATTGTACGGCGTGAAAACGAAACCTTCCAAAATTAGCAAAATTGCGGTTTTCTTTTTAATTTCCCCACACAAATAGTATTTTTTTGGTTGCGACATACATTTTATGGTAAAGTGAGTCATGGCATTACAATGGACAACTGGTCGCGCAAAAAACAAGCCCTCATACTAGTCTGTGGATGAAAATGATTTTTTGAAGGCAAGGAGGAAAAAACTAAAACGTAAAAATAAAATTGTCTGAGTCCTTAAGGCCCAAATGGGCTGAGTCCTAAAGGGGTTAAAGTACTTTGGTTTTTGACACTTTACATTGCCTAATGTAGGGGACCGTTCTTCCAAAACTTGCAAATGTAATTTTTCTGGCCAGTAAAGGAATAACTCCTATAATACTTTTTGTCAGACATGTTTCCTATCAAATAGTTTTTGTGCCTTGTACTTAAATGGGCACTGTCAGATACAAAAACTTTTGATCTGTTGTAAAGCACGCAATACCAATAGGTTTTGCAATTGCTTTCATTAGAAAATTTTCTGTGTTTCATACTGAAAAAGCCAGTCAAACTGCCCCCCCCCCCCGCCTGCTGGTACACATACTAGTTCTGCTGTGTCCATACATCATCATCTATGTCATGGACACACTTCCTTGATTGACAGCTGTGAGTGCAGGGCTCACAGCTGGAGGAAAAATCCTCCCACTGTCAGCTTGTGTCCCACTACTGTCAGTGAGGACAAGCTGGGAGTTGTAGTTTTGCTAATGCTAGGGGAGATGTGAGCAGACAGCATACTTAGGGAGGGGGCGGAGACCTGCACAGTGAGGCCACACCCCCTCCCTCTGAGAGGAATTCAGACTAGTGAGCTAAATTAAAAGTGTAATAAAAAAATAAAGGTGCTAGACACATAAAAATTAGATGTACATGGTCAGGATTAGGTACTGAGTGAGGTGTGTGTGTGTGTGTGTATGTGTGTATATGTATGTATTACATACACACACACACACACACACACACACACGTGTGTGTTAGATCTGACAGGTACGCTTTAAAGGTAAGTGGTCTCTGTGTCTGTATAGGGATTACCACATCATTAGGCACTGAGATAGCCATCAGTGATGGAGCTGAGCCTATTTGTTTTAACAGGACACTAGTAATCAGGATTGTGGCTGGCTTGCTGATAAGCTAAGAAGCTATACACATTAATGGTTGTGTAGGATAGAAAAAGTGAAATGGCAAGTCATGATTTTGTATCTTGACTATAGTATATAGTATATGAAACCCACGTTTTCTGCAGACAGCTAATATGTAACCAATACTGTCTAGTATTGACTTTGATTTGTTACTAAAATTAGATGGGTCATCAGGTATGACCACACATGGAGGTATAGGAGGGGGCGAGTTGTACAAAGAATTGATGACAGAGACTTAAAAGGCTGTTTTTACAAAGAATACACTGGATGGAAATGCCAGTAACCAGATGTTTCTAGATTTGTGGGTATTTACTTAGTTTCTTAAAATAGAAATGTCTCACCTATAATAAGCTGTCATCCTGCTTAAAGAAATGGCTGACACACAGTCTCATATATCATCATGTGCGTGTGGGAACATCTGTATTATGTGTAACTAAATATATGTTCAAAGCACTGAAATAAGGATCATATTGGCTGAAGATACCAGTATTTAACGAGACTGTCTTTTAAGTTTGGTGGATTTCTCTTTGCATCAAAATACCAGAACCCAATTAAAGTCATTGGGATGCATAAGGATTTGTCAGTGTATGTTGGTAACAGGGCTGTGGAGTCAATAAGCCAAATTTCCAACAAGTTCCCCCCCCCCCCAACATCCCCACATTCCATCTCCGAAATTACATTCTTGCTTATATAGGTCTTGTAGGCCTCTATGTTGCATTTTTGTTTTTTTTCTTGTTAGATATGAACTTTATCAGGGCACTGTATACCAAAGAGCCTCTGTAGAATCAGAAATATGTTTTCAGCGATAATGCTAACATTTGAATGCAGTCTATAGAAAAGTTATATTGGAAAAGCCATTCCAGTATCAACTTAAATTGTGGATTGGAAACTAAGTCATGATTAAATGGTATACTGTAAAGTGAATAGAGAAAAAAAAACAATGTCCTTACATGACTTAAAAAAAATACTGTATATTCTCATTATACCTCAGTGTGCTTTAGTGTCCTATCCCTAGATGCCATAAAATACCTCAACATACTCTACTGTGCTATTCCTAGATGCCATAAAATACCTCTACATACTCTACTGTGCTATTCCTAGATGCCATAAAATACCTCTACATACTCTACTGTGCTATTCCTAGATGCCATAAAATATTGTGTACATTATAATAGTACCACACTATACTCCACTGTTCTGTACCTACTTACTAGTTAACTTAGGGAAAGAGCTTAAATAGCTGATGTAACATAAGATAAATCCTTAACACAAACTAGAAGCCTAGAAATTCTACTATGAGTGATACATTGGAGCTATAGTAATGTTTACAGTGTTTATTCCTCAACACTCAAGCAGGTAGATTTCCAGGATGTGGATGACTTTGTCTATAAATAACCCCCAAAGCAAAGAGATACTAAATTGTGGAAAAACTAGTAATTTTACGTCATTGCATCTTTTATACCCTATATCCTTTATCCTGATGGAAAGTCAATATGTTTATGAATGGGGAAACACAAGTTTGAGAATGAGTCTACACTAGTGATTTCCATTGTGCCTTTCTCCACATGTTAAAACAACAATCTTCAGGCTTTGGGTGTGTTGGCATATAGGGATTTGTAATGTGGCAATTCTTGGGGACCACTGATCTACATATTGAATACAGAGACTATATGTAGTGTAAATGGTCTACCAAATGTGCAGTTTTTGTTTTCCCAGTTGACTTATTTTTTTTAAACAAACAAGTAATACAATGTCTTTTCATTTTCAGGTCTCCGAAGACAATATGTGCATGTGATGGTGGATGAAGTTTTGGATTAAGATGCTTTCCTACTGCCCTGTGGTCCATCATTAGTGATGCCCTATTTAATGAAAAGTTTGCACCAAGATGCATGTTATGAACTGTGTATCGCTGGTCAATGAGAAAGAGAATGGTGATTGTAATGTAGTTATTACTGACTTAATGCTTGATAACAAACTAACAGCAGTGCCAGCAGCAGCTCCACCACCACCTCCTCCTCCTCCGCCTCCACCTCCTCTACTGCTTCCCTTTCAGAACCATGACTCTCACACAGGGCCACCACCACCACCTCCCCCACCTGGTGCTCCACCTCCTCCTCCACCATTTTTACAAAATGGCATTTACGGATTTGGCAATAACAATAAGAAAAAGAAGATGAGGAACTTTTTCTGGAAAACCATACCTGAAGAGCAAGTCAAGGGTAAAACCAATATTTGGACTTTAGCTGCTAGACAGCATCAGTTCCAAATTGACACAAAAACTATTGAGGAATTGTTTGGGCAACAAGAGGATGTAAAGTCCGGAATGATCAAGAGAACTAGGAGCTCTAGGTCTTTCGGTGAGCCAAAGGATGAGGTAAATACTACTTCAAAGTTTACATTGTCTTTTTTTGTAGCCTACTTAAAGGGGTACCCCGGTGGAATTTTTTTTTTTTTTTTGAATCAACTGGTGCCACAAAGTTATACAGATCTGTAAATTACTTCTATTTAAAAATCTTAATCCTTCCAGTACTTATCATCTGCTGTATACTACAGAGGAAGTTGTATTTCTTTCTGGAGTTCTTTTCTGTCTGACCACAGTGCTCTCTGCTGAACTGCAGGAACTGTCCAGAGCAGGGGATGTTTGCTATGGGGATTTGTTCCTACTCTGGACAGTTCCTAACATGGACAGAGGTGTCAGCAGAGAGCACTGTGGTCAGACAGAAAAGAACTCCAGAAAGAAATACAACTTCCTCTGTAGTATACAGCAGATAAGTACTGGAAGGATTAAGATTTTTAAATAGGAGTAATTTACAAATCTGTATAACTTTCTGGCACCAGTTGATTGGTTGATGGTGGTGTATCATACAAGGGCTCTTAATTCCTTCATTCTGAGGATGATGAATCCAAGTAATAGTTATTGATCATTTACTGTTACAGATAGACTGAAGAAAAGCTTTGTAGTATTGGCTATATATAGCTGTTCATTTGGAAAGGTTTGTAGATCTCTAGGTGTATACTGATTAAGTCATATATGCCACAAAGTGTAGAAACCCCTGTAAAGTAAATATTTCCACACTGAAGCTACTAAATAACTTGTCCCCAGTATGTAGTGAAACCTCCTTCTTGTTTCCTCCAAGTAGTCAATAAACAATTTACTGGTGTGAGGCTTTGCAGGCAGGTTTGTTTAGTGACATTGCCCTTGGATACGTTGAAAGCAACGCACAGGCCTGTGACTTACATGTTGCTTTGTTTGAACAGTTGTGTTGTAATATGTAGAGCTTGTCACTTAATGTGTTGGACTATCAGGGACATGACTTGTAATTTCATTGTGTCTTTAGCCAGTGATTGGGCATTATTAGTAGTTGTGTTGGGGAAGAGTCACCTTCACTGTGTGTGGTCTTTGGAAAACCAAGCTTGTAAAAGCGTGTGAACACATCTTATCTGTGTTGTCCTCACACCAACTGGAAGGATGGGTCACTGTATGGCCAGGGTCAGGACAGGGATATGAACAAAGCAAAATATCCAGGTTTTAACATGGTTGTTTCATGAAGAATTTGTTGCCCATGGTTGGTTAGTAAAGGTTGTCCTCTTGGATGACAATGATGTTAGTTAAAATAACACTATTCGATGTCCATGGTAATCGGTGGTGTAGTCTGGGCTTCTATTGATACGCAGATCAGTCATTCAGAATAAACACACTTTTAACAATACTACAACATGGACAACATAGACTAAAGAAGCACAACACAACAGATCAACACTCTACCAGACATCTGCCTTTTGCCAGAATCTGTCATCTGACATTGCTCATGTCCCAAAAAGGCATTGATGCTCCGCATAGAACAGTCTTCGGTTACGGCCACACGTAGCATAAACTGCATAAAAATTTGCAGCCTATAGGCTAGGTTCAAATCTGTTTTTGAGGCTTCATCCACGGCCTCTGTCACAACAGAATCCATTTAAATAACTGTGCAAAAAAAGTAGTAGTTAAGTCAAAAACTCTACAGATTCTGTTAAAGGGGTACTCTGCTGCCCCAGCATTCGGAATTATTATATTTTTTTTTTTACAAACGCTGGGTGCGGGTGGCGGGGTCATGATGTCACGACCATGCCCCCTCGTGACATCACACCACACCCCTCAATTCAAGTCTATGGGAGGGGGCATGGCTGTGATGTCACAACCCCCGCCGCCCCCGCACCCATCGTTCTCAACGAATTCCAAGTGCTGCAGAGATCGCGGTGGCCCCCAACTGCAGGACCCCTGTGATGAGACATCTTATCCCCTATCCTTTGGATAGGGGATAAGATGTCTAGGGGCAGAGTACTCCTTTAAAGTCAATGAGGTCTGTTATGCAGTTGATTCGCCAGCTCTCAATATGCTACTGAGGCCCCGGACAGAGCCTCACACACAGATATCTGCCGTGTGGATGAGATTCCAAAAAATCTTATCCAAATGTTGTGCAAAAGTCTGTTTCAAATCTGAAGTATGTCCGTTTTGGTGTTGAAAATACAGATTTATTGCAGATTTTCCTTATTGGAAGTCAAAAACTCTGGATTTTGCTGTGGAAAGGCTGCAGGTCAGATGTTTTGATTTCATTTAGAAAATCTGGACTGATTTGATGTGGAAATGATGTGGATCCTCAGCTACGGGTGGCTGAACCCAAAATCTAGTAAAATATGTAATGAATGGCCAAATTTAGTATCTGTGCAAGAGCCTGTAAGTTGATAGTGTGCTGGACTGGACTTGTATGTGAGACATGTTTACTTGGCTGGGAATGTTAATACAATTTAGAAGCCTATAAAGCTTTTTTAGACACCTGAACCGTATTTTGCTTATGCTTATTGTGGTGCAGACAGTGGTCTTAGGTGTGATCATGTTTGAAGGTGGAGACAATAATAGGCGTTGTACATGTTTAAAAGCGTACAGGGTGTAAGAACAATTTATTCTGGCTTGTGCTGCTATAAGGTGATTCATGGTTTTCTTTGCATTTCCCAGACTAGCCTTTTATACTGTCAGATGTTTCTGTAACCACACGGATGTTACATTAAATTCTTAATATTCTGTTGCTGATATGTCATGTTTAACACTGATAAACAGCAACTGCTTATCATTTGTAATCCACTTCATACATCTCCATACAGATTACAGATATACCTGAGCTCATTTCTTGCCCTTTCTCGAACTCATTGTGATCTCATTGTCATTGTTCCTTCACAGACCCAAATTTTGGTTGTCATTTCAAGAAATAGAGCAGTCTGCTTGTCAGTTTCTCCTCATCTAATAGCATACACTGCTCAAAAAAAGAGCACTTAAAAAACACAATGTAACTAAAAGTCAATGACATTTCTGAGAAATCACACTGTCCATTGAGGAAGCAACACTGATTGACAATCAATTTCACATGCTGTTATGCAAATGGAATAGACAACAGGTGGAAATTATAGGCAATTAGCAAGCCCCCCCCACCAATAAAGGAATGGTTCTGCAGGTGGTGACCATAGTCCACTTCTCAGTTTCTATGCTTCCTGGCTGATGTTTTAGTCACTTTTGAATGCTGACGGTACTTTCACTCTAGTCGTAGCATGAGATGGAGTCTACAACCCACACAAGTGGCTCAGGTAGTGTAGCTCATCCAGGATGGCACATCAATGCGAGCTGTGGCAAGAAGGTTTGCTGTGTCTGTCAGCGTAGTGTCCAGAGCATGGAGGCGCTACCAGGAGACGTGAAGGAGGCCAACAACCCAGCAACAGGACTGCTACCTCCGCCTTTGTGCAAGGAGGAGCAGGAGGAGCACTGTCAGAGCCCTGCAAAATGACCTCCAACAGGCCACAAATGTGCATGTGTCCACTCAAACGGTCAGAAACAGACTCCATGAGGGGGGTATGGGTGCCCTACATCCACAGGTGGGGGTTGTGCTTACAGCCCATTTGGCATTTGCCAGAGAACACCAAGATTGGCAAATTCGCCACTGGCACCCTGTACTCTTCACAGATGAAAGCAGTTTCACACTGAGCACATGTGACAGATGTGACAGTCTGGAGACACCATGAAGAACGTTCTGCTGCCTGCAACATCCTCCAGCATCACCTGTTTGGCGGTGGGTCAGTAATGGTGTGGGGTGGCATTTCTTTGGGGGCCGTGCAGTGCTCACCAGAGGTAACCTGACTAAGATCCTCAGACACCTTGTGAGACCATATGCTGGTGCGGTCGGCCCTGGGTTCCTCCTAATGCTAGACCTCATGTGGCTGGAGTGTCAGAAATTCCTGCAAGAGGAAGGCATTGATGCTATGGACTGGCCCGCCCGTTCCCCAGACCGGAATCCAATTGAGCACATCTGGGACATCATGTCTCGCTCCATCCACCAACGCCACATTGCACCACAGACTGTCCAGGAGTTGGCAGATGCTTTAGTCCAGGTCTGGGAGGACATCCCTCAGGAGACCATCCTCCACCTCATCAGGAGCATTCCCAGGCATTGTAGGGAGGTCATACGGGCATGTGAAGGCCACACACATTACTGAGCATCATTTTGGCTTGTTTTAAGGACATTACATCAAAGTTGGATCAGCCTGATTTTGAGTGTGACTCCATATCCAGACATCCATGGGTTAATAAATTTGATTTCCATTGATAATTTTTGTGTGATTTTGTTGTCAGCATATTCAACTATGTAAAGATGAAAGTATTTCATACGATTAGTTCATTCATTCAGATCTAGGATGTGTTATCTTATTCTTCCCTTTATCTTTTTAGCAGTGTATTAACAAAATCACTATGAAACCGTATGAAACCGTATGTATTTCATCCATATAAAAGCAAATGTACTATAAATTCACCACTGCTCTAGTGTCCTCTGCCGGAAGTGCTGCGATAATGTTGCATACATTGTGTACCTGGTGCTGCAGCTGATCGCATGCTTCTAATGTAAATTGTGGATTACTGGTCCTGTATTCTGGTTTCCATTGACGTTCAGTTTGTGAAACAGAAAAGAACATTGTTGCAGTCTATTGTGTTATCTCTTTTCTGTGGATCCACTTTGATCCAAGTGACATCACTCTTTAAGATAATAGATTTTACTCTGGTGCAGCTAATGTTGGAATATTTTTAGAATTGGTAAAACAAAACAGGGAAAAAAATCACAACTTTTCTTTGCTGTCCTATT
This sequence comes from Hyla sarda, assembly GCF_029499605.1. Taxonomy (NCBI): domain Eukaryota; kingdom Metazoa; phylum Chordata; class Amphibia; order Anura; family Hylidae; genus Hyla; species Hyla sarda. The sequence continues at coordinate 141,861,027 of NC_079189.1, read as the reverse complement.
TACAGAGAGAAGCTTATTGTCTTCCAGGTTATGCTCCTTATTTAGAATACTCAATATTTGCTCTAGTCAACTACTACAAACCCATCGTTCTACACTTACATATAGGGGTTGTATTCAGATACTATGTATCCAGTTGCTAGAAATTATATGTTTGTCCTTGGGTGGGTAATGGTTGCCCTTATTATTCGAGTACACTCCTCGTAGTCGATTGCACTGATGACCCCGTATGCATTTCAGAATGTCACTAAGGTAACGACAGCCGGTTCAGTCATTCTGACTCCCAATAACACGACTTTGTTCATTGCCATGCAATAAAACCTTTTTTTGTGGAAATATGTTAAAATAACAGTACGTGTGAACCTCCATGGGTGTTCAGCAATCTCTGTAACCTCCTTTTGTTTGTTTTGTTCATACTGCAGACCATTGCTTTAGAGGGAGACGGCTATAAATTAGTGGAATGTCACCTGATTCCCATTAAAAGTTGTCTGTTGACGTATATTTGTCCAGACCGTCTTCCTGTATCCCTGTTTTTTAAACTATGTCACAGGAAGGTGATATGTATATATGCAGAATTTAGCTTGACAAAAACATGCCAGTTTTTGTGGTGTGTATGTTCGTGACTTTTCTGCACTGGTTTTGGCTGCATTTTGTACAGTGCAATGTCTCATATGGCATATTCATCCTGCAACTCGAGGTATAATGGGTACATGCTAAATAAAATAGTGAGTCAATGTGTGTTTATTGCATAATGCAACTGCTATCAAGACTGGATATGATAACAGTAACTCACTTTTATTAGGTGGCATTTGGCTGCTTACCATCTATGACAAATGACTTTCCATCAAATCCACTGATGATTGGAGTTTTATTGCTTCCTACATCACTAATATCACAGCTAAAGTAGAAATTCTCAGAAATGTTGATTATAATATATATTGGTGAGTGTGACCATGTATATTGCTAAACATTAGATAAGAGAATACAAACATTACAGGCAAAAATGGGAGAAAATGGAGAGACACTTCTATAGTAACTAAAGTAGATTTCCCATTTTAGATGGAACTTGATGAATTAAATAACCACCTGTTAAAAATACTTTCATGCTGTGTTCTGTGCTGCAGTATAGAATTCTAGCCTTGTACGTACTTTGATGGGATTTATGTGGGAATATGTAGTAGTCACTTGCCTGATATTCTAAGGGTCCCCTGCCTGCCACCAAAAAATGAATAGAGACTCCACATGGGATCTGAGCTGCAATAACCCTGAGGATAGGTCATCCATGAGTTCCAGAAAACCCTTATAAAACTTAGAAGTTTCCCGTGTATTATTTTGCAAGGGAAAACCATACACATACACCTCCCATGCAAAAACGTATGCAACAAGTAGTATCCGGTTGTGTTTGGTCATGAACGTTTTTTTTATTTTTTAAAAAAATTTTTAATGGTACACAAAAACACAGTCTACTTCAGTTTTGTGTCCTTTTTAATACTTTTTTTTTTTAACATTGAAGTCAATGAAAAACGGATGGGTCTACAGTGGCATATGGTTTTTGGGATTTTTATATATATATATTTTTTTCCTTGCACATGGCAAGCCACACCTACTTTCCTTGGAATTTGAATAAATCAAATTTATTGCACAAAAGTGTTAATCAAAAATATATACTTTTTTTTTTTTTTTTGCAAAAACTGATGCAACCGGACATCTAAATTCAAAACGCATACAGTTTTTAAAACTGTATGCAGTTAAAATTTATAGGACTCTTGTGCGTACAGTTTTGTCAGTTTTTAAGGCATATGTTAAAAACAAACTGCAAAACAGTACGGCAAAATCGTGATGTTAATGTAGCCTAAGGGTGCATTCACACCATGATTCTTATACGGGGACCGGATCCAGTTAGGAGATGTATATAATAACCATGTTGGGGTGCATTCACACCTCGATTGTTACATTCGGGCTGGGAGGAGATGTATAAACCAGATGCTCCCGTATCCCAGCCGGACCTGGCCCCCATCTCATTCATTTGAATAAGCCGGCCGGAGTGACATAGTGTATACTACAGTTTTCAGTCTGGCCAGCAAACCGTATACAGGGAAAAAATGAGCTGACCGAAGTCACTATCTGACTACGGTAGGTTCATTCAAATGAATAAGATGGGGGCCAGGTCCGGCTGGGATATGGGAGCACCTGGTTTATACATCTCCTCCCAGCCCAAATATAACAATAGAGGTGTGAATGGAACAAACTTATTATTATTATTATTTTTTTTCACCAGCACAGCCCATAGGTGCTTTATCTGGAAAATTTAGAAGCCAAGTCTTATCTTCACCTTAAGGACTCAGCAAATCGTTTTTGCGTTTTTTCGTTTTTTCCTCCTTCCCTTCCAAAAAATCATAAAAATCTATTTTGCACCTACAGACCCATATAAAGGCTTGTTTTTTGCGTCACCTATTGTACTTTGTAATGACATTACTTATTTTATAATATAACTTGCGGTGAAACAAAAAAAATAATTTGTGGGGTGAAATAAAAAAAAGAAACGCCACTTTGTAAATTTTGGGGACTCCCGTTTCTACGCAGTGCACTTTTCGGTAAAAATGATACCTTATCTTTATTCTTTAGGTCCATACGGTTACAAGAATACCCAATTTATATAGGTTTTATTTTATTTTAATACTTATAAAAGTTATAAACTACATGCACCAAAATAAGTATGTTTAAAATTGCCATTTTCTGACCCCTATAACTTTTTTAATTTTTTCATATACGGGGCAGTATGAAGGCTCATTTTTTGCGTCATTGTCTGTAGTTTTAATCGGTTCCATTTTTGTTTTGATGGGACTTTTTGATCGCTTTTTATTAATATTTTTATGGTATATGAAGTGTCCGAAAAGGAACAATTTTGGGCTTTGGTTTTTTATTACGTGTACGCCGTCGACCGAGTGGTTTAGCTAACCTTATATTTTAATAGTTTGGACATTTATGAACGTGGCGGTTTCACATATGATTATTTTTATTCTTTATTACACTATTTAATTAAAAAAATGGGGTGATTTTAAACTTTTTTTTTAAGGAAGGGGTTAATGAACTTAAAATTTTTTTTTTTACACTTTGCATGTTTTCGCCCCGTATGGGGGATAAAAAAAACTCTTCTCATTGCATACACTGATCAGTGTTATGCCATTGCAAACACTGATTAGTATAACTGACGATCTGCTGCTCTAGCCTGCTGCTCAGGCATGGAGCAATAGATTGCCAATCGGACTACAGAGAGGCAGGTGAGAACCTTCCCGTCGTCCGGTAAGCTTTTTGTCGCGATAGTCCCGATCAGCTCCGCTGAGCTCCCGGGATTCTTTTACTTTCGCTTTTACTTTGCAAGATCTGACCTGGTGAACAAAATACAGCACACAGTAATTTTAGTTTTTTTATCTGGTCAAATCCTGCTGAATAAAGGAAACCTGACGGACTCTTGTGGTATGTTTGGGGATCCATTGGTTTCTGTTGTTCAGAACAGACCATTCAGCTATGTTTTCATGCGCTGAATGTAGTCTGCGATGGAGGCTATGAAAGGAGTCCCAACACAAATGTGAACACAGCCTAAGTTTCAGCATTATTCTTCTGAAATATGGTTGCCATGAAGAGGTTCACTTGGTTTTCACCTGTTTCATTAGGTGTCAAAGTAACCTCCACAAAGCAGTGCGTAGACCAGGCCACCTTCTTACATTTCTCCATTGTCCAGTTCTGATGTTCACGTGCCCATTGTAAGACTGAGTTCAGCATGCCTGTGACTGGTCTCAAGCTACACAGCAGCATTAACTTTTTTCAGTATTATGTACTACAGTAGCCCTTTTGTGGGGATGGACCAAACAGACCAACCTTTGCATCATCATTGGACACCCATGATCCTGTTGCTGGTTTCAGATTTGTCCTTCCTTGAATACTTACTCCTGACCAATTTATTTTTTTCTCCTTACAGTACTTACCCTCAAGCACTGCATATTCTTTATTTGCTTAATAAAGCCCACCCCTTGACAGGTTCTATTGTCACTACAGTGTGAGTGCTATTCACTTCGCCTGTTAATGGCTAGTACTTTAATGGCTGGTGAATCCTAGCTTGACCTGCTACTTCCTGCTGCTTGTGCACCTGTATATTAAGGTTTGAAAAAGGCAACTCTGCTCAAAATGTCGCATTTTCTGGTGGACAGATTAAAAGTACTCCGGACTTCCATCCCTCCTGTGACCATGTTTTCTACATTGTTTGCCGTGCTGCTGCAAACTCTCTGAAAAACTAATTGGCATATTGATCATTTGTGAACTAACAACTATTGCCATTGTGTTGTGCAGCTTTTATTTACAGATCCATATAACTGAGTATTGAGGAGTTGCATGATGCAATGGAACATAGTGTTGGGTTACAGTTTATGGCTGCTCTATGGAACTTTCCGTGGGAATGTTATTCATACCAGACAAGTCAGCCAGTTATCACAATTTAATAGAATAGTATTGTCTCTTTTCTTTGTTGCGAGAAAAGGTCAGCTGTAGATCCTGGCAAGGAGTCTAGGCAGTGACTTCCACCCAATCTATGATGGTACAGCGTGTAACTGTTCTATACCAGAAGCTAAGACACGGATGTTCTCTGAATATTTATTTACTGTTTTGTGTTATGCTTGGCATCTTTCAATGACACGTGACGCCACCAGGTAGCATTACTACTTACTGTATGCTTAAAGCCATCCCTGGGATGTACAAATGAAAGGATTGTTTAGCTGAACAGTTAAATTGTTTTGAGAAACCTTGTTACTTGATTTGTTTTTGCAGTCAGATAGGTTGACCTCTAATCTGTTATCATGTGAACAAAACGTGACGTCAGAAGTAGACTGGCATTTGTTGCATGCAAGGAATTAACCTTAAAGTAATGCCCATGTAGCGTGGCACTTTTTTCTATACATTCCGGATGCAAACTAACATGAATTGGTTTTTAGTTCTAAACAGGGGGTTTGGGATCCCAGTTAGAAAATATAAGCTAACATTAAGTTTACATTTGTGCCAGAATCTCTCAGAATTGGTTTGTGTGGATTTCTTCTGTATACAACAGATTTGTGACGTAGATGCTGAAAGATAGTAACATTTGAGGATCGTAGAAAGCTAGTAATAAGGTAATAAGCTGATGGGGTGGTGGATTGTATGATGCTCAATTATTCTTGAATATATCCCACATTAATTTAAATCCAATGGGATTTGTTTGTATCAGGAATAGTTTTGTATAGTGAATGTACACCCTGTTATCTGTCCTGCCACCCCAGATAAAGACTTGTTTTCAGAGACTCTACATAGACAGAGCTAGGAGGTGATGATGGGGCAACAGGAAGATGATAATGCAGGAGGGGCATATACTCTCATTTTACATGCTTAGCTAAGCTCAGCCATTACGTGATGGCTCACATAACCGATAACTAAGGTTTGTTATGGTTGGAGCAAGCACATTTCTACTTATATATATCCTTACTATTGAAAAGCTGTTTGCTGCGACTCCTGACTCTAGGACACATAATGGATGTGAGAACATAAATACACACAGCACCAAGATGTGCTCAATTGGTATGTTTTTCTTAAAGAGTACGTCAACAAAAACTTTTTATATAATGTAGATAATACCATTATATGCATAGTTGTAATATACATTGGTTAAAAATTGTGTATATTTTTGGGTGAAAAATTCTGTCCCTGCAGCTATTGTCTGTGTGTGTCTCTATGAGGAGTCCAAAAACAGGAAGTGAGGGAAGGACAAGCAGGGCTCTGTGCAGACTCCTGGCTTGTCAATCATCCTGATGTGTAAGCCAGGAGCATGTTATAGAGCCTCAGTGCACACTGTCCTGCTTTTCCTTAGTGCACAGAGCCCTGCTTGTCCACCCTCACTTCCTTTATTTGGACTCCTCACAGAGAAATACATGCAATAGCTGCAGGGACAAAATATCCCAATTTTTTTAACCAATGCATATTACAACTAGACATATCATGGTATTATCTACGTTATATAAAGTTTTTGTTGACAGGTACACTTTAAAGGGGTACTCCTTTTACATTTTTTTTTTTTAAATCAATTGGTGCCATAAAGTTAAACAGATTTGTGAATTACTTCTATTAAAATCTTAATCCTTCC